>NW_005054318.1:6523253-6543141 GCF_000277835.1 Geospiza fortis | reverse complement strand
AAAACTGAATTTCACCCAAATCATCTAATACAATTGGGAACTTCTTAAGCAAAGAGTATTTAATACTGACTGTGCCTCTGCTGAGTGGACTTTCAGATCATGAGATTATGTTCTTTATTTGTCTGTCAGTAACTGCTGTAATTTGTGTCCACACCTGCGATTTTGCTGTTATTTAAGCCTGCCCATGGAGCAGTATTAATAGCATTGCTGGGAGAGAAGCCATGACAGGTAAGTCTGTCAGAAAGGCTCCTCACAGCTTTGAAAACGCTGTTCTCTGTGATGCAAAGTGCTGATCCAGTGCAAACATGCTGTGCTGGCTCAAAGTTATTCAAGAAACATTGACATACATCAGTTTTCACAAGGAGAACGTGTGCTGCATGGGTGTCCTCTGCCTTGTCCTCTGCTAAAATGGAGGCAGAGTACAAGCATGATGTGAGTGCAAACCCCATCCCTTATGGTGTTGGTTGCCTTTGATGGAGATCCCCTTGTGACCAGGATCACACTGGGATTACCAGGGGTGGACCAGCACTGTCCAGAATGGTGTTTGAGGATCAAGGCACCATGGCAACAGCTGGCATGAGCACACCACTGCTGGTGGTTTCTCTTCCTCTTTCTCCTTTTTCCCAGTGTTTCTATTATTTTCTCTTGTTTTTCTACCATTAAGACCAGTTGCTGACTTAGTCCCCTTAGCAGGTTCTCTATAACTGTCCTCACGTAATTGTCCTATTGAATTTATGTAAGAATTTTAAATTAAGATATTATCATCTTACCAGCCCCCGGGTAGATTACCTGTCAGTGCACAGAAGTGTTATTGCGATCAATTCCAATGCACAAATAGTTGCATTGCCCCTGAATTAATATACAAACTCTCTGATAGAGAACACAGATGCAGTACACATTTATTTGTGCTTTTATTTTTACTGCCCTTCAAAGCTAATCTAGTTTACAGAGGCCTGACAAGTGCAAGGTGTGCATTACTGGAGGGATGTACTTTAGTGCAGGGACTCCAGGATTTCCAGCAGTACCTCTGCAATACTCTTGTATTAAAATGTGTCTTCTACACACGATGAGTAATCTATCCCACTGCACATTTACAATTGAGGGGAGCCTTCCTTTAAATTTTGACAAATAGGTAGGAAGGAAGTACAAACATATTGACAAGAACTACTTCAAGTCCTCCTTAGTTGCAAACTTTATAATAAGCTGACAAGAAAGCACAAAATATTTAGTCAGCTCTGAGCTCAAGTACCATAGCACATTAAAACACTTGGGATCATCTAATGAGAAGTGGTTAAGCCAAAACTCCACACCAGTGATGGAGTTTGTTTTGTGTTTTCATTTGATACATGTCAAATGTCTTCTGTGGAGCTTTTGGCATAGGACCAGATTTCTGTCTAGTATGAACTGCAACCACCACACAAACTATTCTCAAGGGTTCCTACTGGTCTTCTACTTCTTCTCTCCTGCAAGGAGGAAACCCTGTAGTGGAGCATCATGTTATTCTCTTGCTCTGCTCTCCTGACTGAGTTTCAAACTAAGCCAACAAAGCAGACGGCATTATTCCTGAAGGCACTGTTTAGACCTTTACCCTTATGTTCTGCCTATTCCATGTTTGCTGCTCATGACTTCTGTGCCACTGCAATACCCAATCCCAGGAATGAGAGAGTATGTGTATGTTTGTGTGACTGAGGTCACAGTCCTTCCAGGATCTGTTCTCACAAGCCATACTTATATTTCTTATTGCCATTTGACTCTTGGAGTGTTTCCCTTCTATCATCAGGGGCAATGACTCCAGGTGGGGGTGAGCAGGGAAGCACAGTGTGTTGCAGGCTGTCCTGTGGCACATTAAACCAGAAACCCCACGCTGACATGGTCTGGCCACCTGTGTTCATATTGATGCTCCCCCAAGCCTTGTGTGGGGGAAGTCACTGCTCTTAGTAGTCCAGGACCATTGGCTAGAATCCATGTCAATAGTCTCTGAATGCTCCTATCAGTCACCAAGTCATGCAGAGGGACAAATCTGTATCTATTTAATCTGTAAGCAGCTGCCTGACTCCATCTGCATATGACTCCAGATTTAAAAAGAGATTTGGGTTGTGAAGTTTAGCCCATGCACACCACAGTGCCTTTCTAACAGAAATAAATCCCAGTTTTCTTCCATCATCGAGGTTATTTTTGAGGATTTTGAGCATAAAATCTGAAGAGTTTTAACCCCCCTTCTAGGTCCTGCGATGCCAGCACAGCTCAGATAAAGTGGAAGGAGAATGAGAAATATTCTGCATTGGTAAAAACACTGGAAACAGCCTATATTTAAATCTCCTTCTTGTTAGATTCAAATTAACTATTTTGAGATATCCAGATCATTAATTAGTCTTGAAAATAAAAGCTTAGAAAATTACATCAGATGCTTACAGTGGCATTGGTATTTCCTTTAAGCTTCTTGAAAAATTAGCCTGTCTTTTGAGAAGAAATTGTAAAATTGTGCTTATTTTCACTTGAAAAATAAGATCCTTTAAAAACATTGATTGCCTCATTATCATTCAAAAATGGCTTGCTCTGTGAATGACTCTCTCTATGAATGAAAGCCAGTTTTAAATGGAGTGTTCCGAAACATTAGAGTAATTATTGACACGAGAAAATAAATATTCACATACTGAAAAGTAAACAGGAAAGAGGAGCATTCATTCTTTCCATGGAATAATTTAGCACATTCTTGGGTGGTAATTTGATGCACAAACCAGTGTAACACTGCACACACTGAGATTTATCTCTGTGGAATGATTTTGAAACCATTACCTCTGTAATAAACTGAGGTGCAGGATGTGGAGGGAGGGAGAAGAGGGGTCATAAACACAGTGTGTACACAGGGTGTATTTTTGCCTCTGTGCAGGAGCTCTGGAGCATGTGTTCAGTGGGCTGAGAAATGACTCAACAAAACCATGAATTTTTTTCTTACATTTTGGGCAGCGACGCCAGTCACTTTAGTCTGAGTGTAGAAGCTGTGCTTATCTTACTGAAATTCTACTCTAGACCTCTCAAATATATGAATCATATCCACATATGGGTTTCTGCCTCAGCATGATGTTTCTTTTCATTAATAACTTCATTATCTTGCTAGCTCATGGACCTTTTTCACCGTTGAAGTCAGAAGTCATAATTTTTCTGTCAAATTGTCTGATGTCTCTGCTTGACTTGAGCTGCTCACCTGCCTCAGACTCCTAAAATGGCACAGGCCCAGGACAGAAGGGACCAGGGATCCTCCTCAGGTGGGAAGGGGTTAATTGCAGACCTGCCAGAGCATCTTTTGCGCAGCTGCAGGGCTAAGGAGGTCCTTCTGCAGGTGCACTGCAGGTAGAGAGGGCTTTGACATTACCATAGGAGCCTGCACCTTTCCAAGCACTGACACTGGCACATGAAGGAGCATTATGGCTGGGGCCCTTTGTTCAAAAGAGATTTATTTTCTTTTTTGAAGGAGTCTTAAGGGTTTAATGGCAATTTTTTTCCATCTGATCAAAGTACAGCCATTTTAAAGAACTGTGCAAAACTTGATGCAAACTTGTAAAGTCTAGAAGAGGATTTTTGTTTAAGATAGTATGTGGAGCCCAGTGGTTAGAGGTCTTCATGGTCCCAAGTTTCTTTGCTTTCTTTAACCCTGGTTATTTGAATCTAGGTGTCCCATGTTTTGGGTTGATTACCTGAATGGTTTGGCTATCAAGGGATCAGAGGTTGTCTGTCCTTCTTTGCGTCTTGCAGGGGTATAATTATTAAATTTAAAAAAGCAAGAACTCCCTCAAACTTGTCCCACTATGGAAGATAGCTGAATGTTGATAACTTTCTTTTGAAATTGAGTTTTGTTTTCTGGATGCGTACAGGCTTTAAGCTCTTCAGTCTGGAATTTCATCAAGTTACAGTTCAGCAAAGAAATTAAGCAAACAATACCATTGAAGTTAATCTTTGCTAATCTGTGGGCTAAAATATATGTGGCCATGGTGCATTTAAAACAATTTTTTTAAATAGCTTGAATACAAAGGTAGCTTTGCAACATCTGCAAGTCAGGATATTCCACCACCTAACAAAGACATTTTTCTCCTAGGAAGGGGGTCTCCTGCTGTATACTCACATCCTCCTGCTTTGGCAGGATCTAAAGGTGAATCCACTTGACTTCTCCACACCCAGTAACCAGGCTGAGAGCTGTGTCAGGCAGTGCTGGCATACAGCCCCCACCAGCATCAGACGTGAGGACTTGCCTGACAAAAGACATCAGGCATCACAAGGGACCCCGCCTCTCATAGCACTGGGAAGACAAAACCAGAACTAAGTTACATACAGATTTATAAACTTTTGCCATCACCTGACCACAGACTTTTGCTTAAAAAATTGTAGACACTCCCTGCCCTTGGCTTGCATGAGGCTGTTCTACCAAAGAGCTGTCACTCAGAGATGCAGTCGTGGTGCCCTGTCTGCTGTAGCTCTCTCATGTAACCCTGAGCCTCCCAAAGAGAGTGCTCAGACACCCACCTGACAGACGGATGCCATGTGACTGCTCAGACACAGACACAGACACAGTGCTGGCTGTGCTGCACATCCATGGGAGGATAGGGGTCTAGCAGCAGGCAGGGCTGCCAGCCTGAGATTTCTCAAGTACTTGTTTAGCAGCAACTGAACTTGTTGTGTTCTCCCACTTACACAGCAAGAATCAGTATGGGTTTGGATGGGCTGGCTTTGGGTAGACTCGAAGGGGAACTTTTCACATGTTTGAAATGCTCTGTCTGGGACAAGTTGAAACCACTTAAAGTCCCCAGACGTGGGAGAGTTGGCAGGGGCTTTGTTGACACATCAGATTATATAAGCACTTGGCAGCTGTTCTGTGTGTGCATGGGTGTGTTGTGTGTGTGTAGGAGAAGAATAGCAGTGGTCCAGACCAGCAACCATGATGCACAGGCATCCCATAATAACTTCCATACACTGAACTGTCATCTTAAACTGCATGAGATGGGGGGGAAGTGGAGGACAGAGTCACAGCTTGATTTTTACCTTCAGCAAAATTCCACTTTAGAGTGTGTGGGTGGACGTGCCATTTAGTTAAGTGCAACAGGAGTGAACTTGGTTCCCTCAGTTCCAGGGTGGTATGTCACCACTTAGCTAGTCCTGGTGGTAACACCTAATGGGAGCAGGATTTATTCTGGCACATTGAGAAAAAAAGCTTCAGAGATTGTGTCTTATGTCCACATCAGTGGAATTTTAGGTAAGCAAGGGAGGCAATTCCTGTCTGGTTCCCCAAACACAATGGTAAGCCTGCTCAGATGGCCATGTGCATGAGCTGGGTGTCTGGGACCACAGGGAGGCTGATACATGGGATATTGGAGTGTCCAGGGTGGGGACAGCACCTGAGCTTGAACTTCTCAGAAAGAAACTCAGATTCTTTGCAAATTAATTAGGATTTCTACTCATCTATCTCCCAGAATCATTGTGATTAAATGGCTTTGAAAGTGTTTGAAGGATTAGAACATTAAAGCATTTTCAAGGTGAAAATTGCCATTCTGGGCTAATTCACTGGCAAAATCTTTGCGGATCAAGCGGATGAATGACTTGGGAAGACACTATAATGCTCTAAGAAACAAAATGAAGTGAGGAGTCAGAAGCCTGGAAATCCAAGATGAATACAGCTCTTGAGAAGCCCTACTTGGTGAGGATTCCAGATCCCAGAACTTCTGTGGCAACTTGACCAAAATCTGAGGTATGGTCTTGCCTCAAAAGGGATGATTGCATGGGCTGGTGATGCAGCTCATTCTCACATGCCAGTACAACCAGTAGGACATCACTCCTGTGATCCTGTCTATCAGGCAGTGGATGTGCATTTAGGGCCAGACTTTCAGTGTTGGGAGCAACCACAGTTGTAGGTGCCACACTCTGAAAACCAGGCCCTGAACAGCTGAGCCCAAATACATGGGGTATTCTAAAGGATTCTAATTCCTTCTAAAGGAAGAAGGGGCTTGAACTGAGAGCTGTCCTGAGGTGACCACAGTGCAAGGGCCAGGAGAGACATTTTTGGAGCTCCTCATGGACAGCCTGGTGCCACTGCTTTCCTCTGCACTGAGCCTTGGGCTGGTCTACATTGCCTGAGTGTCTGTCCTATTATTCAGGGATCAAGCAGTCTGTCTCAGCCTTTGTCGCTCTGTCATGGCTCCCTTGAAAATTGAATGTGTGTTGAAAAAATAGGATTAACATATGAGAGTAATTCACCCTATACTAACAGAAATGTCTCTGGCAGATGTTCATATTGTCTGATTTTCTCTCCACTGTTGCAGAAAGAACCTAGATGGTCATTTTAGGCCAAAGAAGTTAAATTGTCTGAAATGCCTGGCTCTGAATCTCTCTGTTCAGAGGTATAAGAAGTAGATAAAGTCTTCAACAAACTTAAGAACTTTTCCAGTACTCTCAGACTACATTAATGTACATTAATGGCCTACTGATTAATCTTTCCCTTGGATTTACTTTAAATTCTTTGTCAGTCTTGGGTTAAATAGAGTACAGAAGATTGAACTTGGTTTAAACACCTTCTATAAGCTTGCGTAGGACTTTTGCTATATAACTTGACTTTCCATTTGTAAAAGTGTCTGTAGCGTTTATTCACAAAAGAAAATAAATTTGGGAGGAAGAAACTTTTGTACTGAAGGGGCTATTTGTCCACAGTTCTCACAGACTTATTAATTTGAAAAACTTACCAAAGGTCCTTATGTTTCCCAGAAATTGTTGCATGGAGGAGATTGAAGGCATGCACCTATCTAGACAGGCCCCTCACTTTGTAACTTTTTTAGATTAATGAAAAACAGTTTTAAAATTTCCTCTCTTGTACACAAGTCAGAAAAACAGCAAAGTATTTTGGCATCCCTACTGTCTGTGGAGTAGTTCAGATGCTCTTTATGTGTTTTTATGGAAGATTCTGGTTAGAAATGCTTTTTGTAACTCTCAACGATTCCACCTAGCAATAAGGTCCTGTCAGCTTGACAAAGACTCTTCTTTGAGTTGATTTGAAAAGAGGATGACCCTTAAAGACTTGTTCAACTTTCTCCCTCCCTCCTTGTGAAATGGACATTGTGAATAGCTCAGAGTCCAGGAAAACACACACAGTTTTTCTAAACTCATGAGGCTTGCAGCAGCCCTTCCCTGCCTTACCTGCCACACATCATATACAGAACAGATGTTGTCCCTCTGCAATTCAGTGTCATCTTAGTCTGTCTTTGTATTGCTTACATTTCACATTGTGTTCTACTTTAATAATCCTCTTTCTTCAGGATCTTGTGATTGTACAATAGCAGAGTTTATCCAATCTTTCTTCCTTTCTTTTTTTTCACAGAACAGGGATTTTCTTGTCATATTGCACTGTGCTGGGGAAAGCTGAGCAAAGGGACCTAATCTCCATAATATTAATTTGTCTGTGCATTGAGGAAATAAAAGCAGCAATAAATCTGTGCATGTTAATTTTTTGTTTGGTTTTGAGCTTTTTTTGTTCAGCAATCCCGATGATTTATGTAAGGAGTTCCTGGGCAAGGGGGAGGGAGAGGCAGCCAGTGGTCTCAAGCTAACAGTGAGTCATAATATATGGAGAAATGATAATGCAAATGCTGGAAAATTAGAGGAGAAGGCAAGATAGGGAAAAGTGTTTTCCTTGATAGGAAAGCTATTAAACATTTAGCTCAAAGGAGCAGACAGTATGTGTGCAGCTTCCCTGGGTGTGTCCTGGAAAATCAAGGGTAGGAAAAAAGGAGGGTGTAAGGGGGATGCTGAGGGCTTGGGAAAGGGCTATACCTGGCTGAGGTGTGGAAAGTGAATTGAATGCAGCTGTGTGCTCTAGAAAGGAAGACCTGGAACAGGACACCCCTGCATACCAGACACAAAGTTATTTGTTTTCCAGACTTTTTCTGTCAAGGAAAATTGCTGCTCCTGATTGCTCCTACAAACCTTTCCTAACTCTCTGGAGGGAAAGGTAGGTGACAGCTGCTGCCTGGGTAGATGCCACCAATTGAATCAGGGGCCACTGGAGTCGAAAGCATCCGTGCTTAGAGCTTGTGCTAATTGAGTTTTGCAGTCTCACTGCCTCCAGACAGATACACAGCCCAAACCGAGCACTGTTTCACTGGTGCTCACTGCATGTCCTTCTTCCCAGAGCCACTGTGAACCCAAGGACACACTGCAGCAGCTACTGTGGTTGAGGGTGTCAAGGGCTGCTGCTACAGCAGTTTGTAGCCATTTTGCTCCCTACAGGATCCTTGGGCACAAGTGGGCATTCCTTGGCCTCACAAATCCTTTGGTGCCCTCCCTGCAGATGAGACACCTGCTCTGTTTCCCCCTGCCTGTTCCACTGTGTATCCTGTGTATCCAAGATGAATACAGCTCTTGAGAAGGGCAGCCTGCCCATGGTGTGGAAAGCAGTGTTTTGTGTGATGAGAAAAGGTCTTGATCATTTTGTCTTTATAAATTTTATATAGATATTTATATGTGGGGGTTTTTTTTCCATCTAAGAGAGGTATTTTCACATGTATGATCTTTGTCATATCTAAACCCCTCTGCTGTAGAAGTAAAGAGTGTTGGATCCAGAGAGTACTGAAAAACAAGATCAGCTCAGGACCAGTGTTAGTGGGGGCACCTGGGAGTAATACAGGAGTAATTCAAGACTGACACCAAGCCTCTTATTTGGAGCATGAGTGATATGAGTGTCTCTGCTCTCAGAGTTAGTGCTGTGCAAAAGAGCTCTCCTGAGCAAGCAGGTGGTCTGATCCTGCACCCCCCAGCCAGTCTGTTGGGTGGCCACAGAGCACAGGGACAGACCTACATGAGAAAATCCAGTGGGAAAGCTCAGACCTTGGTGTCTCAGAGGAGTGGTCACTGCTCAGTCACTCCTTGGGCTATCTCCTGGATATCAAAGACTTTCAGGTGCATTTCCCACATATTTCCAGGGTGGAAAACAACATGTTCTGAAAGGAAGTTCCACAGCCCCTAGGATATCTGCTGTGTTTCAGAAGCAATGAAAGGGTTAACAGGCCAGGAACTCATTTCCAAGGGACGGGCATTGAGAATAAGCTACTGAAAATAGCTTAGTAGTAGTACTGAAAATGAGACTTGATGTGGTTGTGGATGCTGCAATTAATAATGCAAGGCAGAGATGGATCTGACACATCTGAAGGAAACTCAGCAAGACAAGCTCACGGCCCTGGGAACAGTCAGGAGGCATCACTGCTGCAAGTCTGCGTGCGAACACCACTGCTCTGCCTGCTCACCTCAGGACACCCACAGAGGGCTCAGCAAGACCTGGCTCCACATCCCACAGTGTGGGAAATCATGGAGTGTGGTGGTAGGAAAGAGTTAGGACAGTCCCCATGCCTGGCTCTCCTACTTGTGTAGCATTGTTTTAGAGTGCCCCAGTGTCACCTGTAAGCCCAGATATGTGCGTGAAGTGATGAGTCCCTTGGGATTTTTAGCAAGAAAACAAGAATCATGTTGTTACCTCAACATCACTCTAATAATTGTCTTTCTGTCCTGCATGAATATATCTGACATATACCTGCAGTTTTGCATTTTCCTACCGTGACTTGTCAGACAGTATCTCACTTTTGTGCGTACTGCTCTGCAAGAGCTCCTCATCCATTGCTGATATTTTCCTCTGGTTTCTCTCCTGTACCCAAGACCAAACATGGTGCTGTGTACAGCCTAAGGATGGCTGTACACAGCCATCAGGGACTGTATGGCATTGGTATCTCCTGAGAGCTTAGCCCAAGCACAGGGGAGCTGCAGAGGGAGTTCTTATTGCTGCCAATTGCCTCCACAAAGCTCTGTCACACTGCTCATCCAGTCATATTACTTCTGTTTGTACTTATTTTCTGCCTTGATGCTTTTTGGATGCTCCTTCTAACCAAGATTCTGTATTTGTGTTTACTTTTCTCTCTTTCACATGGTCCTAACCCATGTGTCCCCAAAGCTGCATGTTCCAAGTCTGCTTTGGCCCCGGCATTGTCACAGCAGAGCAGCTTGTCTGTCTGCAGAGCAGTGAATGCTCCACAAAATGCAAATGGTCCAGACTGTCTTGGTTGACTTTGGTGACCTTCTGTGGCTTTTACACAGGGTTCTTCACTTTCTCACTTACTGCACTTCTTTACTCATTTTTTTCTTGTTAAATTGTGTTTTTAGGTTCCAGAGGTCTCAGCTGCTTTGAGTGACTGACAATTCCATATTCAATCAAATTATTAATGGTTTTCCTAATCAGCTACCTCTGATCCCTTGATATATCTAAAAATGTCTTCATGTCCTCTTGAAATGCTTTGCTGCTGTTTCATGCTGATACCTATCAGACTGGTGTAAATAGACTAAAACTGCATTCAAAGCAACAGTTAATCTGAAATTACATTAAAAGAAGAATTTGTCCTTCTCTTCAGCTAATGCTGATATTGAAGAGATCATTTGGATAAAAGCTGAAGAGACTTAGCTATATCAGGCACTCTTAATATTCCTACACAGCTGAACAGTTCAGCATTGACACAGATCAGAAGGCATAAGAGAGTGGCAGCTTTGAGGAGACGTTTTAATTACTCAGGGATTACACAGCTGTGCTAAAATAACAGGGGAAGCATGTCCACAGAAATAAGCCTGAATTGCTTTCAGTATTGCTTGTTCAGGAGTCAGATGCTCTCTGGCTTTTTCCTTGACTTTCAAATGGAAAAAGGGCTATTTGAAGGAGACGTCTCTACAGCAAAGCCAAGCTTGATTAGTCAAGAGAGAGCCATCTGACATTTATTTTTATATCTCTTACAGTGAACCTCTATGTCTCTGAGGAGAGCTGACCTATGGAAATGCATGTTCTCTCACTTTCTCCTCAAGTCTCTTCTTGCTCTTTCTGTGCTGTGGCATCCAGCACCAATCTCATCAAGCACCATGCTGGACCCTAACCAAGTCTCAAGTTCTTTGGATGTGCTCTGAGCTTTGGATAGTGCCAAACAGGATGTGGCTTCCATGTTCCCAAGGGCTACCTGAACTATTTGCTCAGATCATGGCAATGCCCAGGAGCCAGCTCAGTGCTGGCTGAGATTTGCATCATTGGCACTTGGTGGGGGACATCCTGTGTCATCTCCCCAGTGGTGTGGCAGCACATTTCTGAGCAGGAGGAGCTGGGGGTGGATTGACAAGTTGGTTAAATACAGACACAGGAGGAGGGCAAGGCAGCTTGCAGGGACAGCCTGTGGTGAGTGAAGGGCAGCGTATCTGCAAGGGTCAGCAAAGTACCACCAGTGGTATCAGACCTGGAATGGAGGACCGATTGTGGGTTTTGAAGGAGCAGGACAGAGCATCCCACATCAGCTCCCCATGGCCGTGTCTGGGCAGCCTTCAGTACCACAGCAGATTTGCTCAAGCTTGCTGATACCTCTGCCCAGCACTGCAGTTTTCAGACTGCCTGTGCGGCCTGTTGTGAAAACTCTAAGGGCATAAGGGTGTAAATCTCCTCTGAGAATAGGTGGAGAGGGAGACCCATTACAAATCTTGGAGCAATGTTACAAATAAAACCTGCCAGATCCTGCACTGAAGCATAAGCATTTGCAAGGCTAGCTGGTTGGGGGTTTTCTTTGTTGAGCAGGGTGAGTCTCAGCTGTCTTTGCAGATCAAGGCTGTAGATCAAAGAATGTGAGTAGCTTCGAGGATATCAATAGATCAAGGGTTGCTTAAAATATTTACTAAGAATATCCTGACTCTGCACAGAAAGGGTTAAGATGACTAACAATTGCTGTTTCATCTGGTTATTGAGCCCCAGTAAGACCAGGAATTGAATCACAAGGTTAATCCCAATGAGATTTTTTAAGTTTGGATGATAGCTTTCTACTTGCAAACAAAACAGATTGGTTTTTGTGTTTCTTTCTTTCTTTTGGTTTGTTTCTTTCTTTCTTCTGTTTCGTTTGTTTTTTCACAGGAACTCACTAAGATTTCTGATCATATTTCCATGAGCTCTTGCCACTATCATCCTTCACTATTACTTTCTGTAAAAGGTAGCCCCACTTCTGCCACTTTCCAACATCTTGTGCTGGTAGGGGTTTACAACAGTGATGTGTCTGCCTCTGTGTAGGATCATTGCTTGCAATTAGTGTTGTCTTTTATGCCCAAACTGTTGCAGCAGGCCCAGCACACTAAATGGCAGTGCTGGCACATATATGGCAGCAGATTAAACCGGAACAACAGGAGTGAGTGTGTGCTTGTCTGCTTGTGCCCTGGAAGTCATGGCAAGGACCTCTGGATGGGTTGTTCAGCAGCTCACAAATGACTGCAACTAATGGGAAGTTGAATTAACCTCACACCCACCTCAGTTTATTTTAGTGTGCTGTGTTGACCCTGCTGGGGTACTCAGGAAGGGAGTGGTGAAAGAAATGCTCCTGCCCTCCCTGTTTAATCTGCAGCCATGCGTAGGTCAACACGTGGTCAAGTTCCTTTGATCTCGGCCAGGTGCTTTCTGTATGTTGCTCTGCTTTCCTCTCCAAAGAGGGTTGTAATCCCATTCTGTTATTTTTTTCTGGGAAGCAGTTTGAAACTCATCAAAGAACAGGCAATATAAGAAAATGCTGCCTTGTGTAGGGCTGTCAGCTCATCTGAGGATATAAGCTTTATCACTGTGGTACATCTGAGCTGGCAGCTTGAAACAGACTTCACTGCCATTCTGAGCAGGGGACTTCCAAGAAGACAAGATCAGCCCAAGCTTAAAATATGATTGTAGGAATTATGGGAAATTTATTTTTATGCAAAGCATGAACATTTCCTTGCTGATTTTAGTGCTGTGATCTTTTAGGACAGGAAGATTAATCTCATTTCTGGGAGTGGGAAATCAAAGCTAGATGTTATTCCCAGCTGGCATGGAAGGAATATGAAGAGCTGTCAACAGCTGAACTCAGTTATCTCACTGAAATGATGGAAGACCTGTGGTCAGATATGAGTTTTTAATGATGGGCAGCCAAGGCACACAGACTGATATGAACTCAGTTACATGCTGCTGAGATGACTACAATCCTGCTGGAGGCCTGAGACGTGAGGGACATTGCAGCCATGAGCTTGTGTGCATATTTTCCTGTGTAATTCCAACACCAGAGCCCCCACATACCATATTCTATCTGAAAGCTGCCTTGTTTCAGAAGTCTGCCTGGTGTCACTGCAAGCATCTTTTGGTTATGTGTGAATACACCTTTTAGCAAGAAAATCAGTGTTTAGTGAGAACCAAATAATGCTGAAGACAGTTTCCTCTTGTGGAACAGAATTAGGGGGCTCTTCCTTTAAAAAGGGGACCTACAATTAACATGAGACTGTAGACAGAGCACAAGAAAGTTGGGCTGGGAGTCCATGACAAAACCTTGCAGTTCATGAGTTATTTTTTGCTGGGGAAACCAGTAGTTCTGATCAGTGTTAAGAGCCAGTTAACTTGTGGCAGATAGAGAACAAACAAAGATAGTGTGGAGCCAGCCATCGAAAAGGACTGTTTATTCTGATAGTATGAGAGGTTTATACATAGACTGTGGACCCAGAGTTAATCAAATCTCATAAATTACACCCCATGTACTCACACGTGCAGCTGTGGCTTGTGTCTTTGGTCAAATGTGATTGTTGCTAAAGAAAAGAATTAGTGTAAGAATTTATGTTATTGGAGGACACCACTGTAAGCTAAACCTCTATCTCCTCTGGGAGCAGAGTGCCAGTAATTGTGTTTCGATGATTAATAATTAACACTTCCTCTATCAGAAGGAAAGAGCCTGACTCAAGTGCAAAGTATATATCTTAGTAGAATGACCCTTACAGAAACGTCACAAATACAAAGTTTTGTAATCAAACCTACTCCCACAAGTGATCCCAAATTGCCAGCATCTCACTTCCATCTTTCAGGGGAGAGCAGGATGACACAATCACTTTTACAACCGTGTCCATTCACAAGAGCTTCATTCTTTTTATTTGCAGTCTTCTGTGGATATGGAGCCCAAACCCATGTGTGCCTCTGGCCCAGATCCATCAAATCCACCCATGGGCGGTGCAGATACTGAATGCTTCCTGATGGCGTCATTTCCTGGCAGTGGGAAGCCTCTGGACAGATGGAGATGAAACACAGCAGCTCCTCCACGGCACAGGATAGGCCACAGTGGGCAAGGAGGACACAAACATCTGGTCCAGGACAGGACAGGATTTTTTGACCTTCTCAACCATCCTGCTAAGCCAACCCAGTGCCCAGAGCAGAGAACCTGAATGAGAGTCCAAGGCACCATTCAGTGTAGTTATGCTTTATGCTCTGCCATATCTTTCCTGGCAAGGTGCCCTGTGGCTTGGCGAAGGTTGTTGGAAAGCCTGCCCTGCTTTGTTATCCAGCCTCAGTCTGCCAGGGGGGTTATCAGTCAGCAGTGCCTCATTTCTGGGCTGCAGAGAACCAGACCTGTCCCTGAGGTTGAAGTATTTGGGTTTCCCTGGCTGGTGACAGGCAGGTGTGTGCTCAGTGCTCATCATTACCTGCCTTGGCTCTCAGGGGTGCTGCCAGACCAGCAGAAGCCTGGATCTTGCATGGAGTGACAAGGAAAAAGGAGGAACCTCCCATTCCTGGACAGTCAGAGATGGATGCAAAGATCACTAAAACTGGGGCATCTGTAGGTCCAGCACCAGACCAAGGCTCTAAGCCTTTGGCAACTTGAGACTCTTGGTAATACTGAGGTTAGAAATCCCTAGCTCAGCTGATGGAATTGTGCTAAAAAATATCCTTCCAGATCCAACAAGCCAAATCAGAGCACAGTCCTCAGTGTGTTCTGGTGGTCTCTCACAAGCCCTAAATCTCACCCTGATGCTCTGGACTCCACTCTTGAGCTAGATGCAGGATGAAATTTTCAGAATCTATTATAGATTTCCACTAAGAAATGAAACACATATTAAACTGGGTTTGAGTATTGAGGTCAACTGGCACATGTACATTGTCAAAATTCAGCCTTCAAAATGGGAAGGCCACATTCAGAGTGCCTGCTGGGGGCAAAATCTGCTCTGTGCTAACAATTTCTCTGAGCTTGGGAAGGGTTTTGGTGGGTGCTGTAGCATTTGCACAGACTGCCAGGACTCTTCTAGCAGTCTGGCAGTACAGACCAGTGTCTCCCAGTGTCTGCCTGTGTTGCCTCATTTCTTGATATAGAAGCAGTCTGTATGAGCTTTGATCCTGAATCCAAATTAAAAACCTGAATCATGGCAGCCTTTCTTAAAGCACGGCTTTTTATGAGGGTTCTGGTCATAAATATTGAACTCAGAAACTGGTGCTTGGACAGAGGTTGTAGACAGCTCTCATGTATAAGCAATAAAAGGGAAACCCATCTTTCTGCTGCCAGGCATGTGCCTGTCTGTGAAAAGTCCTAGGATGATCAGCTGGAGTTGCCTGGTGAATCTGTTGTCTTTCAGAAGCTACAGATTGGTTTCTTGCAGATATTTAAGTCATCATCGCTGTCACTACTGAACAGAGTTTCTGTGTTCACCAAGCAAATGCTTCTTTGAAAAGCTACCCCAGAGTGTTGTAGATACATCATCATGAAAATGTGCTCTATCTTATTATCCTTAACTCAGGAATAGTCTGTGTTGAGGGTGGGGATTTGGTCCATGCTCTCAGTGGCACCACCAGAGCTGGAAGAATATATTCAGTAAGGCAAGCTTCAGAGTCTGGATTTCTGAAGTTGTCCAGTAATAGCTAACTTGTTTCTGTGGGAAAATTTCAGCTGTATTTGTATTTGTAAGCCAGCTACACTCTTCAAGGACCTGGTGCTATAAGAAGCCCAAACTTATTTGCCAATCTAAAGAGAATTTAAATTCCACACGATCTCTTTTGCTCAGCTGACACAAGGCTATCATGTTGTTATCATCATTATTATTACATCCCTGGATAGCAAGGCCTCCAAGGGAAGCAATGGAATAGCAGTCATATTTTTAAGAAAGTTTGTTCCTACAAGCTCCTGCTGATTTAAAGTCACCTGCAATAACCACAGATCCACACTGGCAGAATGAATTTTCTGGACCTAACTGAGGGCATGCAAGCTTCCAGCAGACAGCAATGTTTATATTTTACATATAATTTTCTCCCTTGACTTTCATTTATTTTAATCTGTCACTGCAGGTTTGTTGCCATAGGATATGTATCTGTGTTGAACCTGAGTTCAGAGGACAGAAGTGAATCTGGAGGATCATAGGATGTAGCAGTGTTTTTTCAACAGGCAAATCTTTCACCACAGACGTTGTGCTTTAACAGGATGGAATGTTTTGCTGCAACTTGTGCATTTCTGATGAGCCAGAGAACTAAATTGTCACTAAATGTGGTCATAAATTACCCCATGGCATTTTTACAAATGTCCTCCCTCTGTTAATGCAGCTTTCTGCTTAATTTCCAGCCCATGAATCCTATCCTGACATCTTCAGCACTTGCAATTGCAGATGTATTCAGTCACTTGCTACGTAGGGTTATCAGGGTTATCAGTCCTGTTAAATCACCACTTAGTGTTTCTAAGTGCATGTTTAAGCCAACTGCAGTTGCATAATCCCTGAACAGGCTCCAGCAATCTCTTTACTAATGCCCTTGGCTTTTACAAGATGATTTTTTCCTTTTCTAGCCATTGTTAAAAATGACTTGAGCATCTGTTGCCTGGGCATATGAACACCACCTTAAAATTTATTTTCCTGTGTCACTATTCAGACTGGAGCACAACTTGCTTGAATCAATCATAGGACAGTTCATGTTGTAAGGGACCTTAAAGATCCTGTAGTTCCAAATCCCTGTGCTGTGAGCCAGAACAACTACTAGACTAGATTGCTCAAAGCCCCTTCCAGACTGATCTGAAACAATTCCAGGGATGAGGTGTCCACACTTTTTCCAGGCAAGCTTTTCCAGTACCTCACCACCCTCACAGTCAAGAATTTTTTCCTAATATCCAACCTAAACCTACTTTCTTGTGGTTTAAATCCATTCTCTCTTGTCCTATCACTGCATGGTCTTGTAAAAAATCCCTCTCTACCTCTTGTAGTCACCTTTTGGCGCTGGAAGGTGCTCTAAGGTCTCCATGGAGCCTTCACTTCTCCAGGCTAAACAGCTCCATCTCTGTCAGCCTGTCCTCACAGGAGAGGTGCTCCATCCCTCTGATCATCTTTGTGGCCTCCTCTGGGCTCACTCCAGCAGGTCCATGTCCTTCTTGTGCAGGGACCCCAGGGCTGGGTGCAGCGCTGCAGGTGGGGTCTCAGCAGACAGAGCAGAGGGGCAGAATCCCCTCCCTCCCCTGCTGCCCACGCTGCTTTGGATGCAGCCCAGGGCACATTTTCTCATCAGCCAATATTCCCAAAGACCTTCTCCTGAGGTTTGTTCTCAATCCATTCCCCACTGAGCCTGTGTTTGTGCTTGAGATTGCCCTCACCAAGGTGCAGGACTTTGCATTTTTCTGTGTTGAATTTAATGAAGTTTGCATGGGACCACTCCTTCCGCCTGTCCAGGTGCCTTTGGATGACATCCCATCTCTCCAGCATGCTGACCACACCACCCTGTAACCCTTTTTGATACTCCTTGGATTCCTTCTGTCTGTATCACTGATTCCCAGCAGAAATATCTGTTAGTGCTCAAGGCCAGGTTGAATGAGATCCTGAGTAAACTGGTCTAGTAAATGTCATCCCTTCCCATACCTGAGGTGTTGGAAACAGCTTTTTTTTTCTATGATCAGGAGAGGATAATAGTCAGTGGACTGTACCAGGCTTGCTAGTGCCTGAATGGCACTTAATACATGGCTGAACCACTAGCAATTTTCTGTGACATCAAAGTATATTATTGAGATGGTTCTCTTGACCTCTTTTCAAAGGTGAGTTTCAGAAAATCATAACACTCTCATTTTCCTTTTGCTATATCAAGCCCATGACTGAATTGCTATCTGTTCTTGTTTTCCCTGAAATTTCACTCCTGGGCTCTTAGAGGAAACAGGTATTGGAATACAAGTTGGGGTTTGCAAAAGCTTGGAGGCAAAACATGAGAAAGTAGCTGAACTTTTGACTCAGCATTGCATCTTGAGGCTTACAGATTTATTGGTTATACCTGCTAAGGTCAATCTGACCTGTGAAGCCAATATGTCAGTGCGTTGCCGTCACCACTATTCTAATCATTTGTAAAGACACCCCATTGCCAGCATTGACTTTTAGCCAATTTCCCCTTCTCTTTCAATCCCCAAGCTCTTATGGTTTTGTTTATCCCTTTCTGATAGGTAGAGTGGGAGAGAGATGAAGAAAAATGTATTCCAGAATAGTGTACAGTAGGTGTCCTGAGATGAATCATCCTTCCTGCCTATCTACCTCTCCTAAAGTGAGTCATTAGAAGAAGAACACGAACCCTCTTAAGGGTTAGGCTTTTCTTAGCAAGACAATCATTCACTGTATTCTCATGTATAAGAAGATCCATTCTAGTTAAGCTATTATTGTGCCAACATGAAATAATTGCTGAGATATTTTAAGTATTTGTCTAGTGCAAATATAAGGAGGCTCTATAATGCTGGTGCTCTGGAAAAAAGGAGCCTTATGGTTTAGTATAATGCTATTGATTTATGTAATAGCCCAAGCTTCAGTTGGTTGCTTGTTTATTTGTTAAGAAGGTAAGATGTTCTGCCTTTTCCTTATTTACACATACAACAGTGGGAAGTAGCAGGTGGCCAGCTCTTCCTTGGGAGCCCACAGGGACTTGAAACCCTTCTGAGAGCTTCCTAATATCATTTGTGTACAAATACAAAAGCAAAGGTTATCCCTCCTGTCTCTGAGTGCCAGCACCACATGTACTTCTGCATTATTCCCTTCGCTACCCAGAAAAATCAAGAGAAACATTCAAGTCCTTTGAGAGCCTGGCTGAGCCAGCCTACCACAGCTGGTAGGGCAGTGAAGTTTTGAGTTCAATGAGCCATCCAGATAATTTGAGTTGCAGAACTACCAGAGCATGACCTAATCAATGAAGAAAAGTTACCATGGTGCTTACACTATGCACCAATAGCTGAAGTCCTGAATGTCTCCCATGTTAAGCATTTATTCCCACCTTTTTTCCATCTTTCTTTGAGTGTCTCATGTAGAAGTCAATGACCCTTCTGTTATCCTTATATCTCCATAATGTGATCATTAATAAACTGTTTCTAGAAAACTATTTGAGCCGGGGTGTTCTTGCACTGAAAAGAGCATCAGCTGTGTGTAAACAAACCACTGTGAAATATCTAAGACAAACAAAAGCAAGAAATGGCCTTTGCAGAAGGTGTAGAACTGCATGGTAGCACCCTTAAAAGTCTCTGCCTTTCCTGTCTCCCTTTCTCTAACTGCTGAAGTAATTAGAAGGTAAATCCATATTCATAAAACCACCATGGTATCATGTGCAATGAATTCATTAAAGCAAAATGACATTCTCTTGAAGGAGCTCAGACAAGAAATGAAAATTCTTAATGAGCTGAACCCTTTCAATTGGCTATGGTGGCTCTGAGCATTGTACCATGGCTGCTGGAGGTCAAGACAGCACAAATGAGCTAACAAGGCTGGAGACCTGGATTAAATTAACTTTCAAGTCTTAAGCTTGTCGTTCCATCACAACCTCCTATCTAACTTTGTTCTCCCGCAAGGTAAAGCTGAAGTGCCCAGCGTGGTGGAGTTCAACCACAGCAAATGTGCCATGATGGCTTTCTCTAGCAAATAAATCAAGAAGGAAGCCTTTGGTGTTGTGTTTATTGAGCTTTTGGGAATGAAGTTATTTGATTAATTCTAAAATTATTCTAGCCCTTCAAGCTTCTCTAAGATAATCTAACTGAACAGTAAAGACAACTGTGTGACATTTTTTGTCAAGTAGTTTTGTCAAGTAGCAATACTT
>NW_005054318.1:6497025-6523240 GCF_000277835.1 Geospiza fortis | reverse complement strand
AAAGAGTAATATATTTTGCCATGTTTTCCCAAATATTTTGAAATCCCAGAGGTATTGACAGCTGCTGGTACAGGAGAGGGAGGCACCAAAAGCTATGGATTTTCCACCTACTATAGTAGAGTCCCGATGAAGAAGGCTGAAGATTGGGTGTGGAGCAGCAGATAGACGTGGGCCAAAGTTGTCCCTGTGATTGATCCCCAGCTGTACCATTCCTGTTTGCAGCACAAGCCAGATCCTAACTCTCCAGAACACTTCTACTTCACATTTGCTGTCTCCTCTTTGTTCCTCTTCCTACAGAGGGAGCAGTGCATTCTGCTTATCATCTCTTCCCTAGGGCAGCAGAGCTCAGTTTTTCCTGCTTCTGCAATGAGCTCTGAGCTGGCCCTGGACAAGAGCCCAGTTTGCATTTACACTGCTACATTTGCTAGGCTTTCACACTCCTGTGACCTGTCTGCAAGAGCTGAGCAGTACCAGTGAGCCACACGGTTAGTAAGAACCATCTTTTAGAGCTGTATCCACATTTTTCAGGGGTTTCTCGCTTGAAGAATTCTTCCAAAGCTATATGAAAAAAATCCTGTCTGATAGATCATGCCCAGTGCCTATTCAGAGTCAGTTCTTTAGTATATGATTCTTCTGCATACAGGATAGAGTAAAAAATATTCCCTTGACATTTTTTCAAAGGCAATTCAATTTGAAGAAAGACTTTAATGACAAATGTAAAAATACCTCTTGAAAACGTTTATGGCTTTTTTTTTTGTCCAAAGACCTTAATCTTTTCCCTTGCAATGAAGAATGTTTCTATTTGCGGCTTTTGAAAACCAAAATCTTGGTGATTTCTTTTTATAACCAAAATAACTGTATGTCTGATATGTCAATAATGTAAAAAATTCTAGGCAGCTCTCTGTATTTATGTCACAATAGTACCAGTAGTCCTGGAAGGGGCAGGGAATTTTTACAATATGTGCAGTACACTCAGAGTCCTCAAAAAGGATCTGTTTTGCAGCTTGATCCTCTTTCACTGAAACCCAGTTTTCTGCTGTATCTCTTCCACAATAAGGAAAGGTGAGGTGTTGAGGCAGCTGTCATCAAGCAATTAGTGAAGGCCAGTCTTAAATCACCAGCCAAAGGCTTATCTTGTCTAGTTACAGTAATATAAAACCAACAGGATCTTGTTTCTGCTAGGATTGTAGGTCTATTGAAGATAGTTAACACAACATCTTTAACTGAAAATTTTAATTGCTAGCCTCTAAAATCTTTTCATTAGGATTAATTTAGTCTGTGTTTAACTTTGCCTTATATACTTAAATAACAAGCTGAGAAGAATATTTTTTACCTTGGGCAACCCAGAACTGACTGACAATAATTTGGGGTTTTTTTTTCTTTTTAGCATTTTGTTCCTAAACAGAGCTAAACAAACAATTAGCAGCAGGCAATTTATTTATTTATTTATTTATTTCTATTTAAAGCTTCCATTTTTACAGGTTTAGACCAGATTCTCAGTTGATGTGAACTGCTGTTATGCTGCTACTGCTGCTGCTGTAGCCATACAGATTTGGCTCATCTAGACCAGACATTCTGTCTTTCACTAGGATGTGAATTACCTTTACAAATTTGCTATCCACAAAAGCAGGAATTTGTACCTTTAGCTGGTTAGGACCTAGTCTTTGCATTAATGATTTTGAGCTTTGGTGGTTCTTTATTTAATCATGGTGCTTGTGGGTGTTCACCTAAATCACCCAGCTTTGTTTCTGCTCCTGGCTGAATGCCTGTGGCTGGCACCTCTGGTGTAAGTCATGGTATTAGGCATGTTTTTTGCTAGTAGGAGTGTGCATATTACAGTCTGAGTTTGATAACCATTGGATAAATTTCATGCCAGCACCATCTCACTTGCAATAATCTTTATGGAAAAAATAAACACATATTGCAGAAAAACCAGTCAGGATGCCTGCATTCACATTCAGTCATGCATTCATTAGCCCCAGCACACTTGTTTGCATGCAGAAACTGGGGAAGCACTAGAGTATGGACCATGCCAGGTCATACCCAGCTCTTCCAACCAGCTGAGGTTCTCAAGATCTCAGACTGCTGCTGGTTTCATCTTGTAACCTACAAAGGTCACTTTTTGTAAAGGAGGAAGAGCCCTGACCCTGGCTGTACTTCTACAGAGTTGCTGTGGCATCAGGCAAATTTTATGCTCAGCTTCTCTTGATGAGATGACAAGCCCATTCTCCATCATATCACAGGAGTTTGCTGCTCAGTTCATGTCTGAAGAACATTTTCAGAGCTTTTACATGGTGATGTTGAGCAGTGAGATTTGTAGCTGCTGTTATGAGACAAATCTGTTCTTGCCAGTGAGACAAATTTATTCCTAGAGACCTGGAGCTGCTATCTTTAGAAGGCTTTTCTGAAATAATCCAGTATTTCTCTTACAGTTTAGCAGTTATCCCTTTCTTTGACTTTTGACCAGATGAACCTGGACTCTGGACCAATCTCAGTTTTAATTTGTGTTTTATTTGATGTTTCCTCTTTTCTTGTGTACACCAGCTATTGGGATATACTTGCTTAACAAAACACAAAGAAGTGAAGCAGGGGAGGAAATTTAAGCTGAAGTTCAATTGTTCAGCTAGCCCCTGTTTAATTAAGGAAAAAAAAATCCTATTACCTAAAAAGTCCACATCTCTTTCAGAACTGACAGTTATTCATTATTTACATGGGACCTAATAACACTATTTATTAATCAATAGGGATATCCATGGCAACCTGGGCATTACAGGGCTTGATATCTTGTGGGAGCACGGCTGAAGAAACACTAACTCATAATCTTTAATACACAGTTCTTTTGTGCCAGGTTTCAGAGGAAGGTAAATTTTCCATTTTGTGTCTTAATCCTTTCCTTAAAGAATAAATCTGCTTTTGGACACCACGCCTTTCATTTCCTTTCTCTTTTAACACCTGCAGTGTGTGATACAAGTAAAATGCTACCAAGGGACCAGGAGAGGAATGATGCAAGGTGCAGTGGCATCAGGTTGCATTTGCATCCCTTTATCTGCATCCATATCTCTAGAGCTTTATGTTGACCTAAATATTGAAATCTGTAGGATGGACTGCTCAGATGCCATTTATTTGGCCTGGAACATATCACTGCCTGCAATACATTTTTACCTACCACTGACAGTTTTTTTTCTGTTGCACAAGTGTATTCAACTTTTTCTTCCTCATATTCCTGCATTTTGGTTACAATAACCTCATGCATTGCTACAGGCTGCTGAAAGAGTGGCTGGAAAGCTGCCTGGTGGAAAAGAACCTGGGGGTGCTGGTCAACAGCCAGCTGAACACGAGCCAGGGTGTGCCCAGGCGGCCAAAAAGGCCAGCGGCATCCTGGCCATCAGTACCAGAGCAGTGATCGCCCCCTGCACTCAGCACTGGTGAGGCTGCAACTCAGGTCCTGTGTCCAGTTCTGGGCCCTCCACTGCACGAAAGGGGCTGGAGCATGTCCAGAGAGGGTCAATGGGCTGGAGAAGGATGTAGAGAGTGAGGCATATGAGGAGTGGCTGAGGGAGCTGGGGGTGTATATCCTGGAGAAAAAAGGGTCTGAGGGAAGCGTTATCACTCCATGCTACTCCTGAAAGGAGATTGTAGCCAGGTGGGAGTCAGCCTCTTCTCCCATGCAACCAGGAGCAGGACAAGAGAAATGGCCTCAAGGTGCACCAGGGCAGGTTCAGGTTGGAAATAAAGATTTTTTTCCCATTTGTTAAGCATTGAAACAGGCTGTCCAGGGTGGTGGTGGAGTCACCATCCCTGGAAGTATTCAAGAAACAACTGGACATGGCACTTAATGCTATGGTTTAGTTGGCATGATGGTGTTCAGTCGGAGGTTGGAATCAATGATCTTGGGGGTCTTTTCCAACCTTAATGATTCTATGATTCTATTCAAATTCCTATTGCTGTTATTTTAATTACAAAATAATGAAGGTTTTTCTCAAATTGTTTCTGGTCCTCCTATCAAATATCATCACCTAGTTCTGTTTCAGCCCTTATTTTATTAATATACTGGTGAAATTTTAGATAGATTGCTAAGCCTTGATTTTCTTTACAATAGTCTTTCTGCTTAGTCCTTATGGCATTTGTACTTGAGCATTTTATTGTTCTATTTTTAGTTAGAATTTCAGCCAGTTTCCTGGTATTAAAATGATAGTCTGGCACAAACTCTCAGGGAGAGCCTTACAGACCTGCTGATAGGTATGATTAAGGCTGGCTGAAAATTTTCCATTGAAACTCTCAGCTAATGAAAACTGGTTCATGACTCAGAGACAAGTGTTGAGGCTTATTTTTGCCACAGAAGTTTTCATTGAACAAAAAACAAACACCAGTAGAGCCCTTTCAGAAAAGTTGCGGTACCCCCTTGGGAATCCTTCAAGGTCAGGATCCTTCAAGGTCACGATTCTTTGGGGAATCCTGCAAGGTCAGGATCAATGAGGCTTCAAGCAACCTGACCCAGTGAGGGACATCTGGGACTATGGCAGGGGGAGTGGAACTAGTTGATTTGTAAGATCCCTTTCAACCCAAACCTTTCTATGATTCTATGATTTACATTGTTGAGTAGCAGCCCCCATGGAATCTGATTTTTTTTTCTCCAGTAAGATGCATCAAGATGATTCAGGTATAATTGCCTGAACAGATGAAAACATCAAATAATATATATCTGAACTCTCAAAGTAGAGGGAAAATGTTCTTTCTCACAAATGGAGTGTAACCTGTTACATCTGCAGCTGGGCTAAAATGGAGTCAAAACATGTCTGTGAATAATAAAGCAGCTATAATCCCAAGTACATCTTTACAACTCCACAGGTCTGGGATGGGAGGCTTTGTGACGTAAAACAAGCTTTCAGAAATGGAGATGGGAGAAAATTTAATTCTGAATTAATTGCTGCAGCATCTCCTTTCAGGATCTGGATGCTGACAATAACCCTCAGGAAGTAGCTGGAGGGAGCTGGAAGTTTGATCCCTCAAGGAAATGATCTGTGTTTGTGGACTAATGTTTGTGTAGGGATGGATACCCACCTTCCACCAGCCTGCTGCCATGTGACATCTTTTTCTCATTTCCTATCAGCTTAGGGCAAATGGTAAAAAATGGTAATAGCAGAAGGATAAGTCTTAGGTGTCTAATGAATACTCTATGGTCACAAGTAAAAATGCATATCCCAGTCCTGGAGGTGAAATGTATATCTCAATCCTGGAGGTGAATAAACACCTTGCAGGCCAGTTCTTGCAAGGGAAGCTGTGCCTGATGTCCTGTAACTCAAGGGATGTGCAGGCCCTAGCTTCTCCTGGGGTGTAAGGAGAGTGAAATTCCTGTAAGTGTGATATACAGCACTAGAATGTGAACTACAATATCTCTGCATGGTTAGTTCTTATACAGGTGATCTGCAAGTAAAAAATTTACAGAATCAGATGTAATTATTTCCTCTCTATTTAATATTGGATATTTCCAATACTGTTGGACTAAGAGAAGATAAGACAGAAGGGAACATGGAGCAAAAATATGTCTGGACATTTGATCAAATTGTATTTGAGAAGATTAAACCAGCAAATGATGTATACTGATCAGAGAATTGATTGAAAAGATATGTCATTAATATTTCAAAAGATAGTGGCTTCCAAAAATGCAAGGTTTACCTGCAAGGCCCTCATTGTGATGTGGTGAAGAAAGAATCCTGAAGATCTCTGTAGAAACTTCAATGACAACTGAAGATCATAATCCTGTAGGAGAAGAGTTTCCAGAAAACTCTGATTTTCAATTTGAGTGCTTGGAAAACCAGCTGCTTTCAGGTGTCTGCTGTGGCTTTTAAGAAATGTCCTATTCCCATTCCAACACTGCCTTCAATGGTGTTTAGACTTCTAGAGCCTTTGAAAACCTGCTAGGTACCTTTGAACACCTGGGTATATTCATAAGCAATCATGGCAAGTGGTGCTATAACCCAGTGCTTGCTGAAGCTGAAGACACATTTCCTGTTCCCTTTCATAAGATTAGGCCAGTGCTTTCAGCATTCTGGAAAGATCGGAGTTTTGCTTCCTTCCATTTTACCTCTAAGCTTGGATTAGTGCCCAAAAATGCATTGACACATAACAACACCTGAATTCAGCTCTGCTATTTGAGAATACAAATACATTCACCAAGATAGAGCTGTATGGTTTTACTGACTTTTCCAAGAAAGCACAGATTTGAGGGGGGTGGGGGGGGGGAGGAAATAGTCTGTTTGTTTCAATTCTTTAATTTTTAGAAAATCTAGAAAGTTTAACTTTTCAACTTGCAGCCCCCTCACATAGCAGATCTACCAAATGAACAGAGATGAAATGACACTTGCTATACAAATGAAAAAAATGTGGGTTAAACAAATGTTTAGTAGAAACAGTAAAATGTTAAAAAAAAAGAAAAATAAGCTCAAGTGATACAAAAAGCTAAAGGCACAATAATGCTCCTTTTTCAAAGGCACAAAAGGTGTAGTGGTTTCATGCTATATGAAGAAGGAATAGAAAATTCTTTTAAGGTATCAGCAATCATGGATCAAATTCCTAGATTATGTTATTTAACCTTCAAATGTTGTTCAGAGCTTCATCTAAGTGCTACATGTTTGAGAAATTGGTATCTGCTGGCTCTTTTTGACTGTGAGGGATGATCTCCAAGGTGATATTTAATTAGAACACCAGCTATCACCATGATATCCCAATGCTGGCTGAGTCTTTCTTAAGTTTTATTTGTAGATAAAGCATGATATATTAGAACTTGCATTAATTTTCTCCTTTGCTCTAAATCTTTTCCTTGGTGTGTATGTGTTGTGTGTGAAAACATTGGTAGTTTCCAGGTCCTCTGCGCAAGAAATGTTGAATGTGTAGGCAGTGGCAAAATGCTCACTGATTTTGATGGGGCTGGGAATTCACCTGAGAAATCACAGCCCCAGTGAATTTTAGATGAATGGTTTGTTTCCAGCCAACAAATGCAAACTGGAAGTCATCTCTCCTCTTAAAATGAGTCTTATTGCCTCCTGGTTCCAAATTAGCTTTTGGTGTTAGGGAAACATCTTCCCTTCATGCAGTCCTTCAATGAGCTTTCCTGGCATCTGGAAGCTTAGAGGGATATAGATGTGAGACATAGAAACTACAGGGAAAAAATTAAAAAAAAAGGAGGGAAGAGAAGGTGTCCTGTTTGAAGATGTGTATGTTGGTGGCTGCCTGGCTTAGCTGCAGTGCCATGTGTGATTTGGTAGTGCACCACATCACTGCCTTAGCAGAAAGTAAATGGCTGCTGTCACATATGGGGTCTGGTGGAAACACGCTGGAGGCCCCAGCTTGCCTGGGGACTTCAGTGGGAGAAGGCCCAGCTGGACAAGTCTGTTTGCCAGCAGATGTGAAATGGAGAAATGCCCTCAAGGCTTTGGAGACACTGATGGTAGGAGAGGCCCTCACCAGGGACCTGTGTCGTGTGGGCTGATGTGGAAAGAGACTCCAGGTACCTGTCCAGCAGCACTGCTGTCCAAATCCTAACCATGACGGAAATGTGGCTGAGGAGAATCCCTCCAAGGGGCAGATTTACTTGGAGGTAAAGTGATACTGTGCATGCTGGCTCTTCCAGCTGCCTGCCTGTGTTGTAGGCTAAGCATTTGAAGATATAAAGTCCTGTTTAATACAAACAGGGTTGTGTTTTATTCCTAAGAGCATTTTTTTCTTTTAAATTTTAGCATTTTCCTTGAGCCTTAAAATATTTGTCTTTACTCTCTCCTATGATTTTCCCCACTTGTCTGATGCTGTACAGCAAGGAGAATCCAATTAAAATATCAAGTTTGGGTGCTCTATTTTCTGCTGTGGATGACACCCTCAGGTGATGGTTTCTTAGGAAACAATGTATGTCCTCTTGGACAGGAGGAAATATATTCTGCCAGTCATTGGAGAGTCATTGCTGGAGCTTATCCTGACAGGTGCTGGCTCTTGGAAGAGAGCAGATGGCAGAGAGACATCCAGCAGATCTAATTAAACTGTGAGGAATCACGTTAACTATGAAGGAAATGTACTTAAGTCCAGTCGTGTCACACTTGGAAGAAGTTCTGTTGGGGTTGCTTGGAGCTTTAGGAAAAAATGGCATGTTATTATTATGTATTTGATTAGGTGTGTTGACAGGGGGGTTAGCCTCTCCAATACACACTTATCTGTGCCATCTCCTCCTTGGGATGGCAAATGCTATCAGTGGCAGCTGATAGGTCTTCAGGAAGAACCAATGTGAAGAGTACAGGAGGCAGGAAAAGCAAGATGCTGAATTATGGCCTAGAGAATAAGAGGGGCTATTGCCTCCTGCAATAGCCCATGGGTTAGACCTCATTCTCTAATGATTTTTTTCTTTTTTTCCTGGTCTTTTCTTTGCAAACATAGGTGGTCAAGAGGTTACTGTCTCTGATCTCCTTTCTCTGCAATATGAGTACAAGAGATTTAGAATGCTTGAAAGTCTCATTTTTCAAGTGAATTCTTGGAAAATGCTAATTATTGCATAGCAAAAAGGGTTTGTATATATTACAGGATTTTTTTCTCTCAGAAAATATCTAGTTTTTGTTGAAACAATTTTTCTTTGAAGTTGCAAACCATTAGGCATTGTATACAGCTAGTATGCAGATATTATGTTTACAACCAAAATATCATTAAAACACCACTTTCTAAACAAAGCTGGAAACTTTTTGTGTAAAAACCATTAGGATCACTCATATGCACAGATACCAATTCACTAAGTGGTAGGATAATGAACAATCTAAGGCATACACTAAAGTGCAGATAATGAGACTCCTACTTATTCACATTTCATTAGCAGTATAAAGGATCTAAATCAGCTCTGTTGCTACTCATTCCATAAAGCATTGTCATCACTTTCATTTAAAAATACTGATCTTAGTTCTCTATAATTACTGTATAAAAGCCCGAGATATTGTTTCCAAGAGATCAGGTTTACTTTCCTGGACAAAAATGGGTATGGGCATCATAATGAGCTTCGTATCAGCTAGTCAGGTTTATTCACCCCTACAATGGCTCATCTTACTCTGGAAATAAAGGGACCTCTGGCTGACCTTTTGCTTCAGAGTTCATGGGCCAGGAGCCTCTTTTAAAGCACAGCTGGCCCCTGCTTTGGAGCCAGAGAGGCTGTTCCCTTCAGACAAATACACCCCCTGAGATAAAACTCTCCATGAGCAAAGGTCTCAGCAGCTCTTGCAGACTGGGAACCCCATGAGGTGCTGAGGGTGTGAGGAAGAGGAGGTTTTACCTCCCTGCACCCTGCTGCAGAACCAGGAGGCTGCCCCTCTGCTGCAACCCCTCAGTGCTCATTGCTACAGCTGCAGGGAGCAAATGTTACGCAATATTGTACCCTGGACAATTACACTGACTCTGTCCAGAATGGTTTCTACCATGAGGATGGTTGGTTTGCCCCAGTGGTTTGGTATTGCTACCTCAATTGCCTGTCTCCTCTTTAAGACACTGTAATACCTACATAAAAGTTACGCTATTGGTTTTTTCCTTCATCAAACCCATAGTTCTCAAATATTTTCAGTATAAAAACCTAGAGCAGATTATTTTGAATGCTGCCAACTTAACATTTAATAATTTTTATACCCCTTTCTACCTAACTGTGCTCTATTTAATAGGAAGATAGCTCTTGCTTATGTTCAGAGAGCATGATTGATAGTTAATGTTTGGTTCACTGGTACACCTCATCCTGAACCTGCAGCTCATCCTAGACAGGAGTTACTAAACTTCACTGCATTTATGTGAGAAATATTCTTGAAGTGCAGTAACTTTACTTCACATGAAGGTTCCTCCAAGTAGTGAGTGAAGGATTGAATTGCCCATGGTCTCCCAGCAGAACTGTGGACAAGACAGACAGAAGACACTGTCCTGGGTATACTTTGAAGCTCTGTGTGGCCTACTGCTCTGAAAATACAGCACATTACTTTTATTTTAAAACAGTGAATGGATCAATAGAACAATACTGCAGCAAGATTAATTTTGGATCACAGTCGTTCTTGGAAAATATTCATCATGACGGAATAATTGCTTCACAGTACAAAATAAAAGGGACAATCTTGGTTATTTAAGCATATTCTTATTATGTAACAATCACTTTATTTAGCAATAGAGTATTATTTTTAAAACCACCTTACTGAGAAATAGAGCATTTTTGGGTTTAGTAGCAATCTTTGAAAGCAGAAAAAGATTTTTTTTTCTCTCCAGTACCAGCAACCCATTTATTGATTAGGTTGATATATTTGTCTTCTTGTTTTTAAGGTTTTGTTTATTTATTTATTCAGTTTGCATAGAATTAAGGAGGTTACATATTTGTAACATGATTTCATTCAAAATTCATTGATGTGTCACTGCATTGAGTAGAGCATGAAAATGCTTGGGTCATGGTGCCCAGATGCTAGAGACAGAAATCCTTCCTGGCCTTCACTGGCACTGCCATGGCTGAAAACAGTTTGATAATATGGTGGATCCAGTCAAAGAAGCTTCGGTAGAAATTCTGTTGACTCATAAAAATACAGCTGCTATGCATGACACTGATAATGAGAGTCCTGCTTATTAAAAAAAAAACCAAAAAACCACACAGACAAAAATTCTCAGTATTTTTAGAGACATAAGCCTGCATGAGCATTTTAACATCTTCTGTAAGCCCATGTTTTGTTTCTTGAAAAGATTAATTCAAATATTTCTAAGTGCTTTATCTAGGAAGAAAAGACAGGGGCTCTTCCTCCTGTGCTTTGCAATTTAACCCTTTAAACCTGTGAAAAAACAGCTCCAAAATGCTGCTGGATCTATGTGGGAGTTTTTTTTTTTCCTTTCCTGCTTTGCACCAGTGAAAATGACTTCCCAGAATGCTGTAGATAGTAGACTTATTCTGATATTCCTATCTACTATGTCAAATTTCAATCAAGAAACAAAGTCTGCCTCCAATTAAATGAGGAAACAGTGGGTTGATTTTTGCAGTGCTGTTTCCACTGAGCTTGATGCACTAGTGGGTCTCTGAGCAGTCTCCAAAGGTGGCGCAGTGTTTTCTGTTCCAAGCTGAAGGCTAATCAGGCTGGCAGGGAGGTGGTAGGAGCTCTTGGGAGGAAGGATGAGGCTGATCACTGCTGTTCCCCCTCCCTGCAGGCTGTGGTGGCTTTCAGCCCTCATATTCAAGCCCAGATATTCACTGATTTTTGCCACCCCAGGACTTTGCACTGCCAGCCAGTACAGGAACTGGGTTCCCACGGGCTTGTTCAGTCTGGTGTGCCCTGACTTGGTGCAGGTTACGTCAGTCCTGAGGAGCAGTGTGAGCTGATAGGAGTAGTTTGTACTGCAAGTGGTGGTGATGACCCTGGCTCCACATGGAGTGCATTTCAATGCTTGTGAGGTCCTGCTCCTGGTCCTGTGCACTGAATTCCTCTTAGGGTATGGTAAGTGGAGACAACTGGCAGACAACTCCTTGCAAAGCTGCACCCATGATCCAAACTAAAACATTACAGCTCAATGCACTGAGGCAGGCAGAAAGATCAAAAGGGAAAATGATGGTAAAACATCCTGGTAAGGGGCCCCAGAATTTCACTGAGGATTATCTTGAGAAGAAAACAAACAGTGAATAAAAGACCAGTGAAATTTCTGAGAGTTAAATGGTTATGAATAGCAAAATCCCAGAGAGAAGTTATCAGGGATTTAGTTTTTAATTACATTTTTGTTATAAAATAGGTGTTTAGGAGAAATTCAAAATGGCAGAATAGAAAGAAGATTATTTGGAAAATAAAATTTCCCCATATTCTTGTGCTAAGCAAAAGCCCAACAAAAGGAGGAGAGATTAATCCCTTAGGCTTTTTTTTCAAAATGTAAACTGTATTTGGACAATGAATTTTATTAGTACTATTTTCATATAAGCTAATGTAATGATAAATATTTTGCATTAGTTGCAAAATACTTGCTTCTTAGTCCCTTAGGATTGTCAGTGAGATACACTGCCATAGTTGTCTGCTCCTTTTCCTTCTTTCTTAAGTAAAAATTAGTTCCTCCCTCCCCTAGTTTCCAAGTGTCTTTCCAAGAAAAAAAACATAGCAACTCATTGTCATCTGGTTGGGTGGAGAAAGGGTGTGCAATGGAAGCTACCCAGAGATGTGTTTCCAGGGAAAAACATATGCCATGAAATTCTGAATGAACCAAACTACAGACTACAAGGACTAAAACACAGCAGAGGGGGGAAAAAGGAACAGGCATTTAAACAAATGTGCATTAAAGCACCTGAGCCTTTATGGTCTGTTTAGAAACTTCTTGCCAAATATAACATTTAATTTCCATGCCAGCATCAGCCTCAGATATTATCTCTTCTACTTGATGCCAAGTAAGTTATTATTAATTGCTGTCTGAGTGCTCATCTTTATGCAGCATGTGGAGACTGACTAATGTAGCATTTGGGGACTTTCAATCAATTCACATAAATGCAAGCCAAGGACTGTTGCAGGGAAGTTCCACAGCAAGCATGACAGTGGATTTAAAGTTTATTTGCTGAAAAAACATTAGGCAATCATCTTTTACTGTCCAAGATTGTGTTTGGGTTAGAATCTGACCTAAAATTACAATTGTTGTTATTCTGACAGTTTCCATACTTTGGTAGAGAATGAATTAAAAAATGTAATTTCCAGTTTTACACATTTAAAGATAGTATTGATACTTCTCCCCTCTTTAAATTGCTCCAGTTACTGCCTATTAATCTCTGCTTTTCATAGTAAATTATAATTACTCTTTGCAAATCCTTTCCTTCTTAACTGCTGATTTTTAAGGGTGAGTTATAATAGCAGATAGATTCCAGAAAATTCTTTACTCTGAGCTGTTTTCAGTTCTACTTTTGTTTTTATGATAGATTGATATCCTTGCATGCATAGTGAAATCTTCAAAGGCTGCTGTTCTTTTCTGAAAGAAAATAAAATTCTTCAAACGATAAAAATTATTCCTTCCTAATCTGTGTATCTGATGTCACTCAACCTTTCTTTCTGAAGCTAAATAGAGCTTTTTCCAACAAAGCATTAGTAAAACTAGGATATTATTTTTTGCCATGTCTGAATGTATTCTTTTCTACTCACCTGATGATTCCACTTATTTAGAAGTCTTTAAATACATCTTAATCTGAAAAGGTACACTGATTAGAGTGCTCCTACCCTTGTTTGCAATCAGGCTGTGTTTTGTTCCCTGAACTTCAAAGAGTTGATTATAATGTATCCTGGCTTCTTCTGGGTCTGCATTTTGATCTTATTCATAATAGCATAAATGTGAAAAACTTGCTTGAAATCACTGTCTCCTGTCAACAAAAATAAGATCTGACATGGATTTTATTAAGAGAGAACTGCATTTGCTCTATTACTCACACTCCAATTCTCCATCCGTTTTCTGTCTGCCTCCAAATCCTCCCTGCAGGGTATCCATACAATGTAGAGACACCTCAAGAACTCTAAACCTTACTTTTATTTTTCTCACTATTGTTTCCTGCTTCTGGTGCTCCTGCCTTCTCCTTGCTCTCTCTCAATACCTCTACAGGGTTTTTCACCCTCTCCTCACAAATCTCAGCTCTCTGTCCTGAGCTACTTAGTTACTTCAGCTGTTTGATTCATTGGAAAAGGACAGACACATAGGCTTCAAATCTGTATGGATCTGAGCTTCATTAACTGCACAGTTCACAGAATGACACATTTGTCTTTATTCTGGCAGCTCATGGGCCAGTGATGGTCTCGTATGAAGAGAATTCAACAGATTCAGGTCCTTAATCTCTCCCCTTCCTAAATCCTCACTGCCCTTCCTACTATTGCTATAGAAACACCAATTTCTCTCTACAGTGTCATTTTTTCCCTTCCTCAGCCCCAGCCCCAGGCCAGGGGCAGAGCCCACCCTTGCTGTGGTGGGGATGGAGGCAGTACATACCCTGGCTGTTTCAGAACTCATGTGTGGTTTGGGCAAGAAGCATGCACTCACTGAATGCCTGGAAGAAGGCTGCACTGAGGAGGGAGCTTCAGAGCTGCCTCTGATGGGGCCACTGGGTTGGCTTTAATTCCTTAAGCTCACAGAAACCTGATGCAAGCTGCTCTTCAGCCAGGGAGAGTGTTTGATGACATTAAAAATGATTAGGTTCAATATAGCTTTATGCCTGTTAAAACCATGTAAGGTCTCCGCCCAGGTTTTATGGCAAGAAAAATCCTCTCTGCTTCTGACCTTCTGATTTTCAAGTACTCCAGGACTGCAATAGGAAATCTTTAGTGTTCTTTTAATAAACTCTTCATTGGGAAAAGGAGCGCTCCCAACTTGTGGAAAACACAATACAAAAGTAAGTGCAATTAGTATGTGTAATAATATCCCTTCCAAGTACATTTATCATCATGTATCTAATCACCTTCTCTGCTACAGCTGCAGATGCATTGTAGTATCTTGAAAATGTAAATTAAATAATCCACTGATGAATCTGTTGTGCAGATTTAGCATATTGATGAAGAGGATTTCAGGTGCATCACAGAAGGGTTTTTTTTACAGCATGCATCTGGTTATTACTGATTCTTGGTGGGGAAAGGCTGTATGGTGGGATCTCTTTGGTCATCATGAGCACAAGCTCCATCTCATGGCTTTGCCTGCATTCAGCTGGGTTGGAGTCTGAGGATCAAACATCATGCCCAGCCCCAACAGGGACACCTGAGACCTACACATGTGTTTTAGAATCAGTCTCTGTGACCTCTGAATATCTGAGGCTGTGTAGTCTAATGCAGAAAGGTGAGTTTAAGAGACATTCAATCTTTGGGTGCTATTGGATCTTTGACTTCCATGTCTTTGAGTTTGGATATTTTTCTGCCTATCCACAGGTGCTATCTAGTAAGAAGTAAATTTCGTAATCTTCCCACATACTCAGTGGAACAAGAAAAGACTTGACTCCTTCTGAAATTGCTTTTATCTCCATTGTTTCAGTTGTGAGCCTATGAGAGTTGCAACCCTAGTTTAGGTACTTAAAGATTACATTGGGTGCATTTAGACTTGATTTCCATTCTCTCTCTGGTTACAGCATTTCACCTTTAAGGAATGAAAGATTTCTGTTACAGTGCTGATACCGTAGCACATCCTTTAGGAGAAGCTGAAAGGCAGAAAACAACAGTGATCACAAACGAGAGAGGAAAGCACTGTTGCTAACAGCAGAAAAATAACTTCTGCCCATCCTCCCATCCTGAGTTGTCAGCCTGCCACTAGACCTCCCTACCCACTCACTTCTGCCTCCCCTACTGGGCTGGGCAGCAGTTTTCCTTCTTTTCTTTATTTTTTTAGTAGAGTTTATAGAAATCAATGAAGGTAAGAAAAGGAAGAGAGCAAAGGAAATGATGAAGATACATGGGTGACAGTTAGGGGGTGGAAGTGAAAGGGTGGGTGTGAATGCTAGAATGAGAGAAAGAGAGAGATTGCCTTTTAAAAACAGGAAAGAGCTGATAAAGAAATAAAAGAGCCCTGAGTAAAGCCATGAGTACAGGAAAGAGCAGAGTAGACGTGGAGAACACAGATCAAATGAAGAAGAAATAAATGGAAATGAAGAATGAATAAGAAGAGTAAGACAAGAAAACTGAGTTTGGATAAGCTAATTTTATTTACACTTCCAAATAAAGGTTTCGTCCTGGAGTCATCCTACATCACAGTGAAAAACAAAACAGTAAACAAACCAAAGAAGTGATTTCAGGCAGATAAGGATGACAACTCATACTGCCTGCCTTCTTCAGTCTTCACAATAAACATATGCAAATGGCTCTAGGCATGGAAATCCTGCTGCAGAACTCTACTTCTGCCAGAAGTCCTGCAATAGAGAGATTGCAACATGGATAAGCAAGTCTTTGGAAGCCAGGCTTGTATCCCACTTCATCTTACAACACTTGCCTCCTTTTTCAGGTACATCTATAAAAATGACTGAGAGGAAGATGGGGGCAGATGTACACAAGAAATCAGTACTTTGATAGAAAGCAGAGGTTTGTGGTTGTGCAGCTCCTGGGACTTTCAGAGGCCTCCCTCTTCCCCAGGCTCCAACCTGCTCCTGCTGCTGCTTTTCTCTTGAAGGAGTGTTAGGTTACTGCTTCAGAGTTTTAAAAACAGGGATGTGAAATATCCTGCTTCGGTCACCATTGCCTAGTCGATGCTTTTCCTAAGACTCCTTGAATTAGCTGGAGCAGGGCCAGCTGCAACTTATTACTCTGAGGGAAGGATTGAATTCTTCCCCATCTTCCATCACTACAAATCAAGCTGGCCAGAGGGTGGAGAGGTTATTTTTATATCAGATAACAGTGTTTGATGGAAGATAAGCAGAAACAATCAAAACTAAACTATAGTTTTTCTGTTTCTTGAAAGTAGCCTTGTCTACCAGCTTTTGCTAACTATAGGACTTCTGGATCTGCTCTAGATTCACTATAAGCATCTGCAAAATTACCTGCTAATGGATCTGCTCTAGATTCACTATAAGCATCTGCAGATCGTGCAGAAACAGGAAATAATGGCAGGGAAGAGGGAAGCAAAGGGCACCCTCTTTCATCTGGAAAAATGAAGAGAATGGGCAAAATTTTGCAACCCTTGGTTAGATAGTGTAGGAAAGATGAAGATTAAATATCACCCATAAAAATAAGCAAGACAAGCATAGAAGCAAAAAATTAATAACTAAATTACTCTCATCTTGCCAAGGGCCTTTCATTTACAGTGTTTAGTTTTAGAAAAGCTGCAGGGAGTTTATCATAGGAGGATAAGCCCATCCAGAATGCCTACAGCAGCTTCCTTGATATCAGCAGAAAATCTGCTCTGAGGCATGTTCCAGGTTTTCCTATGGTGATGAGCTGGTGGCCATGGCAATCCAGCTAGATGTTTGTTTGGTCTGGTGGGGGTGTGTTGAAAACCCCGTCTGTGGCAGGGGACCTCTGCTGTCCCCCTGTCAGCAGGCTGCTGCTCTTCTCCTGGGTAAGGAACATGCACTTCAGCGTGCGTTCAACCTTACCACATATGAAAGAGTACATCCCCCAGGAAGTAAAAAGCAGGCTGCAAACAGGCTTCAGTTTAGCCAATTGAATTTTATTAGTCCAGTTTAAAAGATTGTTCCTGCATCTTTTAAATTAGCTGATACGGGGGTCAGTGAGACTTGTAAGGAGAACTGCTTTGGTTGGGTGACTTTCCAAAAAGACATTAAAGCAGATTAGTTATATGTGTGATATCAATGGGAACATATTGACAAATTTCTCATAAAAGGCTTCAATCCTGTTTCTTCCAGCAAAGACACATGGTAGTCAAGTTGCTGCTAGGACTATCCCCATAGAGTTGAGTCCTGGCAGATGTTCTCAGCATATACAAGCCATTTGGAAAGGATGATCTGTAGGTCGTTGTGAAATAAAGTGTGAAATCCAGCAAGTGCCAGCATGAGGGCTGCTATTCTATAATTCCTAGACATTCATTTTGTGGGCCGGTGTCCTCTGAAAATATCCTCACTGATCCTTGTTGATGCCATATTGGTACATCTTGAATTCCAGCTCAGTTTATCAGATGATGTCACATGCTATGCAGTCCAGGGAGACAGCCATGGTCTTAATTTGTTCCCTCTTTCTCCTACCTTCCCTATGCTCCCATTAAAAAGTACTCTTTGCCTGGATCCACTGCAGTCAACCCTTTAGTTTTTCATGATACATTATTTTATTATGCCTTTCAAGTAAGAAATCATGAGGATAAGCAGTTATTTTAATGTAGGCTTTTATTTTAATGAGCTGTAAGACATTCTTGTCTTCATCAATTTCTTTGGACTGTACCATGGAAATTTTATACTTATGCCATTTTTTCCCCTTCTGGTTCTTCTAGTGTTTATTTTTGTCCTTTCTAAAGAGTATGAGCACTGAGCCCTTCTATTGATGTGTCTCAGGTTTTGTGTTACACCAAACGTCTTTGTGAGGGTCCCTTCTCCCACATCATTTTAGCATGCACATTATTTAGCTGAATTTTCGCAGAGTTGCAATTTGGGCTGTGTTGATTCACATTCATTTCTGACTTGTGTATGTACAGAGAAGGAGCTGTGCATTTTTTTTCAAGATATATTTATAGCTGTTTTTCTGACCGCAGATAGCTGACAAGGAGATTTCCTTGGAGATTGCTTGAGTTAACTTTGAATGTGGTCAGTGGTGATGCAGACAACATACCGAGCTCTAACACAGTTGCTACAGTTCCCACAAGTGCAATTACTCAGTAATCTCAGTGTAAGTTGCTGTAAACAGGGCAAGCTTAGTGTGGATGAGCCTAAAGCGAGTCCAAGTGCTAATCAGCACACTGAAGCACACCAGGTTCATATCACAGATGCTGTAATTACCAGCCAGGAGGAATCAGAACTGTTCTCAGTGAACTGAGTCAACTAAATACCAGTAAGTGTGGACGTTGGTGTGGCTGTGTTGGCCTCAGAGCTGATATTCTAAGCTAAGCTGCAAGTCAACTTCTGAAAATACTGAGCTTTTGGAAATAGGTCTGTGGCATGAAACTGGAAAAGGAGGTCAATTCAGAGGTCCTGAAGAGAGATAAAAATTGGCAACTAATATCTGGTTTCAATCTCCTAAATTACAACTTACAGAATTGCTGTAGCTGAACCAGCTAAGCAAGGCCTGAGTTTGCTGGTATCCAGACATAACCTGTGTCTGCCTGCTGTGACGGCAGCCACGGCTTTCTCCTCTTGGTTGTGCCAGCAAGCCTCCACCTGTGCTAGGAATTTAGCTACTCCCAATGTCTCTAAAATATGTACAAACTCATCTTCTCATGATGTACTGGCTGAGTCCAGGTGATTAAAACAGAGCAGGAATTTCTGCTGCCTTGGGATCAGTGAACACAGATTATCCTGCTGCAAAGCAAGGTATCAAAAACCAGGGATGTGGTTTACTAACGTAGAAATAAAAAGCCTCAAACTGTATTTCTCTTGGGCAGGAGTGACTAGTGTAAATTAATTGTTTGATGTCACCAAAGCTTAGAGGCTTGAAAAATAAGGGAAAGGAGGGGAAATACTTGGTTGCCACCAGTGTAATAACTACAATACTGCTATTGTCAAACCTGCATTATGCAGGGTGTAGATGTTTCAATCAAAGGGGAGTTTCATGCTCTCAGCACAGGGGTGGGATGTGCTCTTTGCCTGGCAGATACTGAGAGGGATAATTCTCTAGCAGTTTCCAAGTAAACAGAGGTGAAATTGAAGTTTTCACTGGGAGATCAAACTGCATTAAGCAATAAAATTTGCTCTGACTTACATTGCGAGTGCCTGCACTGGCTTCCAGGTGGGTGAGTACGACAGGGGCAGTGTGGGTGCAACTACTGCACGTTGTTTGTTTCTGTCACTGTTCTTCCTGTTTCCCGAGCACTAAAGCTACCAGTAAGTTAACCAAGAGTGACAAAAATCACTTTGGCATGTCTCCAAATTCCTCCCACCAGCTGTAACTCATTGTGACTTAATTTTGGGCCAATATTTCCTTCTTGTTGAAAAATTGCCCTACCATTCCCTTTAGCTCTTTGACCTATGACTCAAAAAGCAGCAGCCTTGGCACTGCTTGTTACTGTCAGCCCTGGCACTTGATGAAGAGCTCTCCAAACAAAACTCTGTGCCTAAGTAGACAAAAGATACATGTCTAATTAAAACCTCTCCTGCTCCTCCCCCTTTTTGTTTTTTAAGTTTATTTAAAATGTAGGATTATTGATTTCTCTTCACATTAATTAGATTAAAATGCAGCGGGTACTTTCCTCATTTTTCCCCCCCAGAGGTATTGTCCTAACTTCATTTAGATTCTTGTCTGTTCAGTCCTGCTTCATATATTGGCTAGAATTTTTCATGCCCTCTGCACCATAGATTACTGTGCTCCTCAATGCCCCTTGCATTCCTCCCTGAGAGGTTGCAACAAGTTTTGGAAAGCATAAGAAATATTTTTGGTTCAGTAAACTTGACTGCTGTTCAAACACCAACAAACCATGCTGTTTGTTTTAAGATACAATTGTTAGCATGACCCCATTAACTGCAAATTTGCTTGTTATATTCTCAGAAGTCTGAAAAATCAATAGGTAAGGACCATGAACTCTGGAAAAATGCACCCTGTTCATGTGACATAGGATGGGAAAGCTGAAAGGGGAGTAGCCCAGGTGATGTCAAAAATTAAGAAGTTCCCTCTCAAAAAAAACTTTTCTGAAAATCTTCCTTGTGAAATGTTAAAACAATTTTTTTTCTTTCTGGGAAATTTGAAAGAGGAAAAAAATAGCTTTTAAATTAAACATAATCTAATCAATATACATATATAGAGAGAGAAGGGGGACAAAAGAAGAAAACAATAAAGGAATTTGATGAAAACACCAGAAAAATGCAATGTCTTAAGAGGTGTAAGCCTGGGGTCAGAGGTTGTGATCCTTGTGAAAATTTGGCTGTAAATGGCTAAAGGTAGGGAGAAGCAAGCTGGTTTTGTTTTGGTTTGGTTTGTCTTTTTTGTGCTTAAAGCAGTCATAGTGAGAGTTACTGAACTCACTGAAACACATTGCATGAAAACTGTTTCTATTACAATTTAGTTTTCAGAAAATTCTATTGATCTGACCTGTGCAATAGGTAGGTGCTGAAAAAACAGAAAATCTCCTCGTTTTGTTTTCCCTCCCCCGCAATGTTATCAAGACCCCCAAATTTTCAAAAGGAAGAGTGGTGGTAGTGGCAATGTGGTAACACACACCACCCAGATGGTTCTTTCTAAAAACGTTTGTGCTGCATACATTACTAGCCATAGCACATATTCTCATTCTGCTCTAGACACTTTCATTTGCTGCAGCTTCTTATAACCACCATGTGCTACTTGGGATTCTGTTAAGTGATGTGACTTATATGTATCACACTTCAGTGGTTCTTCTGTTCTTTTCTAAGGCAAGATACTTAGAGAGTAGGAGTTTTGCATGTATGTGTTGCATACATAGTGTGAGGCTGTTGGAAAGCCTTTCACAGGCAGTGCAGGCTGTGGAGTTGGTGCTTTGATAAAGGCTTCATTTTGTCCTAAACTAGCCCCAGAAACTTCCCTTTCTTCAACAGATGAGGCTGTCACCAGTGAAAATGCCCTGGCTGGAAGCTCTCTGGGTTGGAGGAAGAAGGTGAATAGCAGCTCACCTTCAGCCCAGAGCCTTGCAGGAGGATGCTCAGGTGCCCTGAGGTACCTGCAGCATGAGGCATTAGGGTTTGGTATGGGGGAAGTTGTTGAGTTTGGCTTGTTTTGTTTTCCATTCAGTGAATATTGCAGAATGAAATTCTGTCTCAGTTGTGGCTACAACAAATCTGAGCTGTGCTGTAGACACTGATGAAAGCCATCCTTAGCCTTACTACTATAAACCAGCTGAATAAATCTATCCAGATTGTCTATTGAGGTACAGAGCAGCATCAGAGATTTGTTGTGATCCTTCAGCAATATTCCTCTTTATTTGGGTTGTCTCAACTCTTTATGATCTTGCAGCTTTCCTGTGCTGTTGCATATACCAGTATAAACTGTTACACCATGGAACGTCTGGGATGATGGTGTCATGAATAAATTGACAACATTTTCATGAAAATACTCAAGGAAAGGTGTTTATGGAGGACTTGCCTTGCACCAACCAAAAATATTCTGGGAAGAGATACCAAGATATTAGTAGCATAGTTAAAGCAAACCTAGTCTAATCTGAATTTTTCTTGCATAGAGAAGGAAAGTCCTGTAGATGGTAACAAGTCCTTTGGCTTAGCACCAAGCATGGACATAATATGGGTCCATGCTAGAAGTATAATTGTTCTAGGTAAATGCATTTCTTACCACTGAAGCTTTGTTGAACATTGCAAATTTAGATTCCCAGCTGCAGAATTTGTGCTTCCTTTCTATGCAGACACAAAGTCCATCAGACAAAACAAATGTAAAATAAAGTAAACTTCAAATTGGAAACATGATTTGTATTTCTTAGAATCTACTCCCTCACTAATCTGAAGAGACAATATTTTTCCTTTGGTCAAATATTTAAAGTATTTATCCCACATTTGACCTCAGTAAAGCACTTGTATTTATTATATTGATTTTGTCTGCTTTACTGTGAAGCTACTGAACTGAATAACATCATATAGAAATTTCTAATTTTCTTTTGTGAAGGTTTCTGTCCTGCACACCATCTCTGGCTCACAGATGATCAACACATATTATTAGTATGGGATTAGCTGGAAATTGTTCAGTAGATAATATATCATCATCTTAGATCACTTCAGTGGCTAAAGCTACCTTTCAGCTCTGCAGCATTTAAAGGATTTTCACAGTTCACTTCTAGGCATGCCCAGTCCCTTTTCTTATCTTCATACAGCCATGGTTATAAATTGTAAAAGTCAGATCAATAAAAAAGGATTTTGAAGAAGGGTGAAAATAAATGTCATGCTTCATAATTTCTTTTAAGACATCACTATCTTTATTATTGTCGCACCTACACTTTGCTAAAAATAAGCACAGGTTAGAAGCCAGAGTTAAATTCATTTTCAGATATGTCCTTTTCAGGTGTTCCCAAAGAAATATTTGGAACTGATATTATACATCACCACTCTTCCAAGTTATATTGCCTTCAAAAACTCAGAAGCAAATCTTCTCCAGGCTTCCAGCCCAAAGGATTCATGGCATTGTCACTCACTGTGAAATCCCCTGTGAGCCTTTTGGACCCTAAAGCACTCTCAGAGGAAAAAACACTTGCCTGATGCTGAATTTGGGGGCTAAAGTTGCTGGTGGTTCTTTTGGATTTTCATGTGTATAAAGACCTGATAGAAAGGAAGAGAGAGGGGAGTAAGGAAGAGAGAGGGGAGTAAGGAAGGGAGAGCCAGATGCTGACAGTGCAGGAGGCACTGGGCCCAAGTTAAATCGCACGGAATTCCATCTGAAAACACTTTTTTCTCTTGTGAGGGTGGTGAAACTCTGGCACAGGTTACCCAGAGAGGCTGTGGAATCCCTGCTGATAGAATGCCAAAACCTGACCGGTTTTAGTCCTGAGCATCCTGCTCTGAAAAGGTGAGGCTGGATGAGGTGTCCTCCAGGAGAAACCCAGCTACAAGGGTTTCTCCTGGGTTTCTGACCATTCCAGCCTCATCCATTTTGTGAGTCTGAAATTTCCCACTGGCTCCAGGAGCTGCATGTATCTTGCAGATGCCTTAACACATTGAAAGGGACGGTGCAATTCAGCATCCCCTGAGAGAAATCTACCTGTGTGTCTCCTTTCACGTGTGTGTGGAAATCTATTTCCTTTGGAATACACAGCATGCAGACTGAATACTTGCAGAGATCATGTCTGAATGTACAAATATAAAAGCAGGGAGGGAAGAGAGAAATCTTGCTGGGCTGAAAGCTTTATTGTGAGTTATTGTCTCCTGCAGTGATCAGTGAAAGCAGAGGGAAGCCTCTTCCTGTTAGGAATTACCAGGTCAACCCCTTCATCTGTGAAGACTAAAGCTGTTGAGAGAACCTGCAGAGGTTGTATTAGAGTTATTGACATCCCAGAGACGTCTAATTTACAACATCAGGATTACATTCCCCTGAATTTTCTTTGTGATCCAACAGCTGAGATGTAGTATAAATGCAAAAATAAAGTATGAAATATCTCAGTTCATTTAAATGCTCTTTTGGTAGTTTTTCTCTCTTTAAGGAAGGTAGGTTGCTGTATGTATGTGGATACTTTTTGTTTTGAAGTGCCCTTCCTTTACTTTTGTTATAGGTTTTATTGTGGTTTTACAGATGATGGGATAAAATAAAATTTAACGAGTCGGAAAGAAAAATGAAAGCTAGAGAGAGAGCACTTACTGGTGCCTCCTTGGTGAGTTGATGCCTGCTACTCTGGTCTGGGGCACTGCTATATCCAGCAGCCTCAGCAGACTGTTCCTAGCCCAGATGCTGCTCATACAACACCAGGGTTGGAGGGATGTGGAAGACACACCCTGTGATGTGGGGGATGATTTGGAAATGTTTAGGAAGCTCTGCCTTCTTTAGTTTTAGCACTCATCTTTCTTTGTTCCAGCTAATCAATAGTGTCTGTTGCATTTTCTTTACCAGGGGAAGTATTCTTCCCTGGAGCTCAGTGCAAGGAGAAGTATTCACATCTCTGGTGGGGCTTGACTGTTAGGATTTATTGGCTGAGGCTGCAGGAGCACTTATCCTCACACCCCATTGCAATGGCAATTTCTGCATTTTCACACATGCTGCCCTCATTTGAGGTCATCTTGATACATCTGACAGGCCATCAAAACAAGCCTTCAAATGACATAATCAGACAACTTGTGCAAATAATTATTCTGAGAAAATTTTATGCTCAAGAACTACTAATTAGGAGAAATTGAGGCAGAGATGGGGAAGGAGGCATCAGAGATTGAGACTGGGACTGAAAGATGGATCCAAAGCAAACATATGCCACCCATGCTGCCAAATTGTTTGTTTTTAGGGGGGATTGGGGTTTAGCATGTGTGAAGGCACAGTTCTGCTGTCCACCTTGATAAACAATTCGGTTGTCTCCAGCAGACAAAATTGGAGGGAATTCAGCATGCAGCAAGCCCGCAAAATTGTCTGAAAATTAAGCCTGGGTGGAAAAGCTGAGAAATCCAGGATTGATCACAACATCCTGAGCTTAAATAAGATTGTCTGAGAGGAAATGTGATGGCTACAGGTACACAACAGGAAACAGTGAAGAGGTCAGGGATGGAGTATCACCGTTAATGAGTGAGGACAGAACAGGAATAATGGGCTCAGTGTGAGGCTGGACTCAAAAGGTGACTACAAAAATGGCACAGTATCCAGGTGGTCTCTTTGTTGTTTGTGATGTTTGAATGGCTTTCCCAGGCAAAAAACTGCAGTTTAACAGTGAGCTGATGCAGCCTTGCTTTCTGCTCTGGGAGGATGTATTTGCAGCAGAGGCTCCCTAGGCAGGGGAACTTCTCAGCTTCTGCTGGTAGGCTGGAGCTGCAGGAAGGTGCAGTGTAGTGAGGGAGCAGGAACCTGGCATGGGGCAGGAAAGAGGGGGTGCCCTGTCCCCCAAATCAGCACATCACGGGGTGGAGGGGACAGAAGTACACTGCAGAGGCCATGGAAAGAAGAAAAGTGAGGGAAATGGGCAGTGCTGCCAGAGGGAGGGAAGAAAGGAGGTAGCCCTTAGGAAGGACAGCCAAGGGAGGTGAATGGAGGGAGCTGGACAGCCCAGGAATAGGATAATTCCTGTGTGTGTGTGCACATTGCACTGATCAGGGGGCTGAACTTGCTTTACTGAGTAAGTGAAAACCCCAGAGCTGCTGCTGCTTCCAGCACTGGACACAGAATTTAGTGCTGCTGTTTCCTCACTCCCCAGGGTCCCATGCTCCGACAGAGGGACTTGGAGAGTTCAGAGGTGGGTTGTCAGAATGCTCCTTGGGAGGTGGGCGAGCTCCCATTTTGGAAGCTTGGAACTACACTTTCTGGAAGCTTGTTTCCAACTTCAGTAGCACTGAGCTGGATTTCTTCCTATAGCAGACAGTAGTGTCTTATTATTAAATACATTGACTGCTTTATATAGAGATGGATACTCCTTAGCTTGGCTACCGTGTCTCCAGGACTGGTAATCACTTACTTTTGTGTCCCATTTACAGTATAAAATATTTTCCTTCTGTTTATGCCTTGTTTTGTGATGTATTTATTTAGAAAGTGCAATCATATTTCTTCTCAGCCCAGGGTGAGCAAAATGAACCATCCTTTTTCACTCTTCATGACAAATTGTAATCTCCTGCTCATACCAGTTAACCTGTCTTTACAGCTATCCTGCTTTTAGTCCCTTTCTTGTGTGCAGTGGGCAAAACAAAGTTGCAGATTAAAGCTATTTTCTGTTGATACAGATTCCTCATCCTTGCTGGAAATGCATGATGGTTTCCTAAGCATTCATAACATAATTTTTTGAGGCTGGTGAGTGCTAGTAGAATAGGTTTCATTAGTCTGACTTCAACAGCCTAAAAGACTTGAAGACAACTTTTGAAACAAAGGAGAATGGATAGAATAAGGCATAAAGTAAGGGTGGATTCTGCTACCTGTACCTGGTGAACAGGGCAAGGTGCCACTGCACTGTGCATACATGAGGTGGTATTGCAGGGAGGAATGACAGGCAGGCAGAACTGCTGCTGCTGTAGCAGCTG
>NW_005054318.1:6483774-6496968 GCF_000277835.1 Geospiza fortis | reverse complement strand
CTCCCTGGGCCTGTCCCTGTGGGAAAACTCGCAGCAATGTTTGCAATAGTGGTCTCCACACAAACTGCAGTGTGCTGAGGGTTTTGGCATGGCCTATAAATAAGATTGGAAGACCATTTTAGGATAGATCTTCAGAATAAATAGGGTGAATGGATGAAAGAGAACCCAAACAAAGGTTGTGATCATGACATGTGAGCTATGGAAATATTAATGGGAAATAACACAGCTTAGAGCTGTTGGGGGTGGGGTGTCTAACTCAACACACAGAGAATTTAAGGTAACTGGAAACTTTACAGAGGAGTCTCACACAGACTCAGTGGCAGCTACCAAGTTGTGTGTGCTGCCCAGTATGATGTACAATAGTTTTTCCATGCTCCCATTAGTAGCTCTTTTGCTGTGAGGAAACTGAACATTGTCCTTGCCATGTGATCTGTGCCTGGCTGGGCTCCACAGATTCCTGTGAGGCTCTGAGCAGACAGGAAAGCCCATTTCCACATGGACCCCCTGGTCTGGACCAAGACATCTGTCACTCTGATATCACCAGCAAGTGGCTGCATGGTACATACAGCAGCCAGGAAGCAACTGCTTATCCTTAAGGAGATGGAAGACTCCAGTATGTAAAGCTGTGCTTTTGCCAGGCTTGCCCATTGATGCATTTCAGCATTACTTTCACAAATGCATTACTTAGGTCTCCAGTTGTAAAAATTATCTTATCCAATATTTCAAATAATTTTAAAATAATTGTCCCCTTTTGGGACGGTGTTCTTTCCTGTAAATATTTCCCAGTAAGGTGGTACCTGGTCCATATTTTAAGTCATTCTCAGGAGTGCAGCATCAATCAAAATACCTTCTGCAAAGTATGACTATGCTATGCAACCTGAGGCAATCTGATTCCCTCTCTAATGTCATCCTGAGCAAACCTTTAATAAAGGACAGCAGAGCTTGAACAAAACCCAAAAACCACATTCCCATTTTGAACTTACCTCAGATTCTCCTGCACTGCACATCCACAAAAATTCAGAGTGTAGATTTAGATGGGAGATGTGGCCAGGGGGAAAATGTTTTCTGAGAGGTGCTTGTGGTTTGTTTACCTGCATCAAGAGGAAGGACATGACTAAAGAGGTCCATTCATGGCTGTGCAAACAGCAAAATCTTGCTGTCAGTAGATGCTTGTGTTTCCACTGCAAAGGTTTAGTGGTTCTGTATTGGACAGGTCCTTGATTAATGGCAGCAAACTCTCCTTCTGGTGAGGGCGCTAATGGAGCTGCAATAAACTTTCCTCCCAGATGAGCAGCCCATGAACATGGAGATGGTTGAGCTGCTGGTGCCTCCATCACAGCCAAGGAGATTGGAGCAGGATGGTACCACAGCCTTCAGATGGAGCTCCCCACAAGTCTGGGGTGAGGGCTGGAGGAAAAAGGGAGGTAAAAGTCTCTGGAAAGCCAAAACACACTAGGGAAGAGGTTCTGGCAAATGTCCACCAAGGCTGCTGTTAGAAGGATGAGGAGTGTGACCAGACTGAAGTACAGATCTGAGATGACTGATAAAGACTGGGAGAGTTCTGAATAACTCAGTCTATAATACTGTTGCTGATGGGTGTTTTGTTTCCTTAAACAACAGTTTGCATGTATGCAGTACATTTAAAATCAGCTTTATGTAGAAATTATTTTAACAGCCACCAAAAGGCAAAGAGATACACCTAAAATATTTTTACAGGGTGGATCATCTGCCTGTAAGGATGACCATGACAGCGTGACCAATTGGTAGCTGAAGGTGTTATTGATTCATACCCCTGTACCACATTCTGGATGCTGGCTTTACAAGGGACTGTCTCCAGGATCTCCTGGCCTGGAATGATGAAGGTGCTGAACTGAGAGAGCAGTCAGAATCTAGGTTTGAGTCCCAGTGTTATTTATATATTCCTAGTCATTAAAATTACAGCTCCACCTAAATGATGACCATGACACTGGTAGTTGGTGCAGCATCTGAAGATACACCCCCAAAAGGAGAGGAGATTTACTCTTTTCTGTGAGTTGAGAAATCTCATACAGACCTGTACAAACAGGAATAATATAATTTATGCAAATTTTACCTACTAATTTGCTCCTTATGGACTGTCAAGTGTAAGAGTATGCCAAAGTGATAGATTATAATTCTATTGTAATATAAGACATAAACTCTTGCATCTTTTTGTTAAGCAATGCGAATGTACAAAATAATCATGCCTTGCAGAAACAGTGGAAGGCTGCCTCAGATTTCTCTGCTTTTTTACATATGTAGCACTGGACTGTGGCAGTAAATTTAAAATTGGTCCTCCTATATTCACAGTAGCTTGAGTCAAACATCTTGGCAGGACACTCCCCTTGAAATTACAGAAGGGAATGAATTTTTTCAGTACTTGAGCCTGTGGAAATGTTGAAGCATGTCCAGCTAGATGGCTGTTAAATGTCTTTAATCAGACAGGGTTTTAGGTGAAGCTTACTCACCACAATATTAAGTTCTTCAAGGATTTTCTTCCTTCTCTAAGCACATACAAAACCATAGGGATGATGGACAGATACTTTATCCCTGAGTAGTGTTAGCTTTTTTACAATAACCTGAGTACTTTCTTGTTATCATATTAAATATAGAAAAAAAACTGAATGTATGTGCTAGAATTTGACATGAAAATTAGGTTGAATAAAGAAATATTAGAAAAATATTCATTTAATGAGGCATATATTAACTCTCCAATTCTGACTTCACATTTTCTTTTCAAAGTGTCCATATGTTTCAGGAATCTTTGGGTTAGAAGTGATTAGGTATTTTTATCTTCAGCTCCTGGCGGTCTCCACTTCTCAGAACTAATGGAAGTTGCTCCTCTCGTTTTTTCTTGAAATTTGACAATGGAGAGGCCTTTCTGCTTGTGTGTTAGCAGAGTTTGACAGATTATATAAACCTGCAAAATATTGATTTTGCAGATGAAGGGTGTCAAATTAATTTGAGTTACCCCTTTAAAGAGCTTGTACACTGATTAAATATACTAAGTGACATTTAAACTAATAAATTGTAGCTTTGTACAGTTGCATCTATTAATATAGCATTTCTAGCATGCATGGCTATAAAAATGCACACTCTCTTAAGAGCAGTGGTTCAGCTTTAATTTTAAGAGGTGTTCCTCATTTTCACCCTAGAGATTTAAAGGTGCTACAGATGAATGGTCCATGCCACATTTTGGGCTGGAGAGGGTTACAAAGCTCAAGTCCACACTCAGCTCTCAGCAGCAGGGGTGTAGCTCTCCCTGCCTCTGCCCTGGCCCCTATTCATGAAGGTCCCCACTGCTGTAGAGGCTTGCCCAGCTGGACTCCTCTGCAAGACAGGGCCCTTTCTATAAAACAATAAGAAACAGTCCCATATGTGCCACAATTTCAATTTTTGATGCAAAAATCTACATTTCTATGAACAGTTGCATAAAATTTCCTTGAGTAGCTGAGCTGGGGTAGTCCCCCTGGATGTGACCACTGGACCCAGCTGCTCCAGCACCACAGAATCTCTGGGATGCGCCTTCTGGCAGAGCTGAGCTGAGCTGGAGAGCACAGCTGGCTCCTTTGGGGTGAGGTCATGCTTGGCTCTCAGTGCAAGGCTGTGTGTGCTGCACCTGCAAGCACAGTGTTGGCACGTGCTGGCACCTGTCTGCATTAGCAGCTACAGGGGCTAGAGCTGCCCAGGGATCATCACATGCTCCCTGTTGGCACAGATGGTGCAGCACGAGGGTGACAGGGAATGCATCAGCTGGCAGGTCTCAGCAGGGCTGGCTCTGGGTGCCCCTGCCTGGGCATGACAGATCCTCATGCTCCTCTTTTGCTCTGCGCAAGAGAACTGATGCTGCTTAGTGAATGATATTGTAGGCATAGTCAAGGACAGGAGGAGTCTGAATTATCTTCTTGGTGGCTCTGTAATGAAGCGCAGGGCGAGGCATAAGCCTGACTGCTCTGTGTAGGATATTTGTTCAAGCTGGTGAAGCTATGTCCTCTTACTGTCACAGTCTCTCTGATGTGCATTTGTATTATGGTTCCTCTTTGATACTGAGGACTTTGTGCTCTTTAAAGTCCTTGAGTGGGTCTTTTATAAGTGGGAACTAATGTTAAATACTTCCCTGACTTGGCTTGTCAGCTGCTTAATGAGTCAGGAGAAGAAGGGCTGCAATATGTTTCTGCCAGTGGAGTTTAGCCACTGGCTTTTCTGATTTGTGCAGAGCTACTGGGATATCAGCCCACTGGCGGGTCTGGCAAACTGGTCTGGCAGTGATGTTCTGGTTTGAACCAAAGTGCTCCTTTAGAATGTCATGTCCATGTGAAGCAGAGGAAATGGGTTTAGATTATACAGAAACCCTCACAAAAATATACCTCCTTTTTGTGTTAAATATTTTCTAGCTTTCACTTCTTTATAATTAAAATAGATTCTCCCATTTCTAGCCTTCACCTCCACCTAATGCCTGTTTTTCTATCTATCTACTACAACATTGTTCCTTAAGTAAATAAAAAGATTTAATGAACTGCCATTCAGAATAATTCCTTTCCCTTTGATGCCCCACTGTAATTTTCTTATGGAAACAATATTATCAGGCCAAATAATATTCTTCTGACTCCTTCACATGTGATTATGTTGTGACAATACTAAGTTCGTGGCATGTGAGATGTCCCTTTGAATCAATACAGGAGTGAAGTAAAGGGGAAAAATAAATTATTCAGTGTGGTTCAGATTTGCTCATGCAAGTGAGTAAGCTCAGAGCTCTGAAGTGTAGTAGCAGTCAGAAGTTCTGCTGCCAGCCTTCCTCTCATAAAATCACCTGTTTTTTTCCTCCCTGTATTCAATGTTGCATATAATGTGCACAGATTGACAAGAAAGCACTGCCTGCAAGGCTGAAAGCGGAGCATTGTGTGCACTAAAGTGCTTACTGAGCACTTTTGGGTGTATTTAGGTTCTTGAGTCTTGGAGACGGTCTGTGGGAGCTGTGTGTTGAATTCCCATGTACCCGCTCCAGAGAGAGGGGAGGACCCTCAAAGAGATATGCTAGTTCTTCCTAAAGCTGCCTTCAACCCTTTTCCAAATTTTGGGAGCAGTGAGTTCACTTTGGCAGTACAAAAAATTAAGTGTGCTGCTCTCACTATAGATGGGGACACCTGTGGTGAGTGGACACCACCTTCCTGGAGCCCAGGTTTGGAGGAAATTGAGGGGAGGGAAAGACGTTTCCTGTAGTACAGCCAGCTGTCCAGGGAGGCAATGTCAGGAATGGCGCAGGCAGCTGACAAGGAATGAACCATTTACCAGTCCCTAACTAGAGCTTGTACTAGGGAGAAGACTAGGGTTCTCCTATATGGATTCCAAGGAAACTGGTGTAGAAATTCTGCAGGATGTGAAGGATGAAGTAGAATTTCTAAGTTAAAGCACAGGCACAGTAGGAAATGCTGAGTTTTTGCTGTGTTGTAGTCACTTACCTTTGCCTACTCCTGCTAAAGAGCAAAGAGGCATCTTTTGACTCAGTCAGAAGAGCCAGCTGTTCTCACATCCATCTAATGTGATGGATCCCTCCAAAATCAGGGGCCAGAATATCTGGAGCTCAATGACTGAGGAGGGAGATGGCAGCTCACACAAGGAGAAAAATGAGATACGGTGTAAAGTGCTCAAACACAGGAAAGGAATTGTGCCCTCGTGAATTCCCAAGTCTCAAATGTAAAGCCTTCATAGTGGCTTTAACTACTGCTCAGTAGTGGTTCTGGGAATAACAGAATATTCTGAGAATATTCTGAATTGGAAGGGTCTCACAAGCATTATCAAGTCCAACTCCTGGCCCTGCACAGGTCAGCCCAAAAAAACCACACCCTACACCCTCTCCCTGAGAGCGTTGTGCAAGAGCTTCTTCAATTCTCTCAGGCTTTGTGCTGTGACCACTTCCCTGGGGAGCCAGTTCCACTGCCCACCCCTCTGAATGAAGAACCTTTTCCTAATATCCAGCCTAAACCTCCCTTCACACAATTTCAGACTGTTTCCTCAGGTCCTGTCACTGGTCACCACAGAGAAGAGATCAGTGTCTGTTCCTCCTCTTCCCCTCAAGAGGAAGTTATAACTGCAACGAGATCTCCCCTCAGTCTCCTCCAGGCTGGGCAGACCTGTGTGAGCTCAGCTCCTCCTCAAAACATTGAGTAGTTACATGTCTTCTGAAGGTGAAGGCCAAAGCTGTTATTACCTTTCTATCATCTCTTGCAGATGGCATTCTGGCTTAATTCTGGTATTATTTCAATTTACGTGGCAGAGAATCACAGCTGTAACTGCTGACATTTACTCTTCTCCACAGAGAAGCCACGTACAAGGACCTAATTCAGCATAGCAGTTTAGTGCAAAGTTTGTCTTCCAATGAAGTCTGGCAAACTTCAAGGCAGATGTGTGTGTGTGTGAGAAAGGGTCCATGGAAATGTCTGTTCAACCCTGGACCAGTGTAGGGTGACCCCTGCCTTCCAACCCCAGGTTAGCTGGTCCAAGTCATGCTGCTTTACTGAACCTGAGAGGGAAACTTGAGCCCCTCTGCAGAAAATAAAGTATTTTCAGTCTCCAAGGGTGGCGTCTCAGTACTTTTTGTAGCATTTAAATCACTTTAAAGGGTCTTTAAGAATTTACAGTAAGCCCTCAAGTCCTTCCACAAGCCACAAATTAATTAGCTTGTTCCTTAAATTCCAGCAAGTTAAGTGGAAACGCTTCAGAGGTTCCTTTCCTGGAAAATGTAAAACATCCTTTGATTAACTCCCCGCTTCATGATAATGAAGGCCTGGGGTTTTTTTCAAAGAGCTTGATGTGATTTTTAAATTTAAGATCGAAGTAGGGTTTTAGTCAGTGTTTGAGTTTAAACTGGTACTTTACTCAAAGTTGGAGGAAAGAATTTAATTGGCCACCAGCAAGGAGAGACCCTCCTGCCAATGAGAGCAGGACCATCCAGCTCTGCTTGCTGCCTGAGGCAGTTTGCAAAAAAAGTCCAAAGCAATGTACTAGTGCAAGTTACAGATGGAGACAGAGCAGAGGCTGGGGCTGCAAACCTTGTGGGTGCACAGTATCATAGAAATATAGAATGCTTTGGGTTGTGAGGGACCTTAAAGATCATCCAGTTCTGACCCCCCTGCCATGGGCAGGGACACCTTCCACTAGACCAGGTTGTTCAGATGCCCATCCAGCCTGGCCCTGAGCACCTCCAGGGGTGGGGCATCCACTGTATCAGATCCACCTGCTAGCTCAGTGCTCACAGCTCTCTGTGTCTGTCGTGAGCCTGCAGAATGAACCATGCCTCAGCAGACTTGTTAGGGTGTTTGAGAGAGACCTGTGGACACTGCCCCTGCACCAGGCTGTCCACATGTCCTGTCAAACCATTGCATTGCCCTGGTGACCAGTCAGCCCTCTTTCTTGCCACAGCCTCTGGGGATTTGGGGATCCAGATGTCTCCTTGGCTTGCCTTTCCTTTAGTGCATACACAATTGTCCATCTTTTTCAACTGCTCTCAATGATGGCATTGGCTCCCTTCCCTTGGTGCTTGTTTCTAAGTCCTGTTTCCTGGATCCCCTGGCTGGCAGATTTGAAGTCAGATCTCCTTATAGATGACAGTAAAGGGAAAATAAGCCTCTGCTTAGGAAGCTGCTAAGGGAAAAGGTCAGATAAGATCTAAAGGGATTTGAGAGACTACGAAGAGAGAATGGGCTCCATACAGGTGCTGAAAACCACAACCTGGCCAGTTCCTGAGCAAAGAAATCATATTGTCATCTACCTGTAGATGAAATGGTGAGGGGGAGGTGTTCTTTCTGGCAGAAGGTCTAATTCCAGCCATCCAGCTGAGGTAGGTTAATTGCCAGTTCCGCAGCATAAGTCCTGTGGGGTTTGGATCATGCATCCACAGAAGCAGAGGTTGGACATTACACCAGTCCTGATAGTGAAGCCTTCTCAGATGTGGCCTTGGAAGAGCTCTGTGGCATACACTGCAGTAGAGAATTGTGAACAGGTGCAGATGTGGCATATCTGTGCCAAAATACACAGCTTTGCTGTAGAACAGGCAGCTGAGAGCCATATATGGTCCTTGAGCCAGGGAATGCCTTCAGGCAATGCCTGAAAGGGTTAGCAGAGCTTAAAAATCAAGTTTAACCCACTATATCCCTGTTCTCAGCTCCTCTCTGCAGTGAGACTGAGGGCTAGGGAGACATCTCCATGACCTTCTGCATCCATGTTTACTTAAAACCTGCTGTTCCAAGTCTTGAGGTCCCTGGTTCACTTTCACTAAATTCTGGGTGAGAAAATTTTCCCACTGAGTTAAGTGTTATCCTGAAATCCTTCATGACTGAGCAGTACTACACCTCTAAAGGGATGGTATTTATTTTGTGCCAGTGCCTGTGAGCCCTGACTGTACAAGATGACTCCACAGAGCTGGGTGCTATACCATTATGACCAGCTAGTTGAATTTGGAAAATAGCAGATACTCTACAGTTCCTGAAGTGTTTAACATTTCTGCTGCCCCAAAGGATCCAGATACACACATGCCCTTGTGACACAAGAGGGCTCATTCCCCCTGTCTGAATGGTAATTACCTCACAGCCCATCACACTGCTCTCCTCTCAGTAGGCCCTGGGTGAGATGTCCCCTGTCTCCTCCTTGCCCTTTTCTGCTTGATCCTCACCCCAGATATTATATTTTTCTCTTATGAAGTTGCAGGGGTCACGAGGCCTCACATTTTTGCCATCTCACTGAGATGCTCAGCTTCCTTTCCCAATACTGGCAAAACCTTTCTAAAAATGCGTGTATCCTAAACTGTCAATAACCTTGTTTTAGTTATGTAGTTTAATTTGGACAAGGCAAATCTTGGTCTTGGTTTGTTCATTGTTAAGGAATATTTGCAGTGTGTGTAAGAGTGTGAAAACCTCTACAAACGCTACTGGTGGTTGTATCCTTAATGCACAAGTTACTACAGTATTATGGTTGCTAAAAAGGCCATGTTCTTTTGCATGACATTGGCTACTCAACACTAAAATCTCATTCCTTTAGAGGGGTAACTTGGTTGAGTAAAGCAACTGACAACTAAACTTCAACTAAAGATTCTTCCAGTTACTTCATATGCCACAGAATTAATTTGATGATTGTCTGGCTCATAAGGGATTAGACTTGCAGAAGGGAAAAATGTTATACCTGATCTTTGTTACTAGCTATGTAACAGTTGATTTCGTTTTCCAGCGGAAACAAAGTAGGAAGTTGCAAAGGATGAAAATATCTGGGCAAAAGACAGTTGAGGGGAAAGACAAGAGTGTAATAAAGTGAAGCCCAATGAAAAGGCATTCTTAGAGGTAGACAGAACAAATACTTGTGCAGTAGGTCATGAAAGTCTGGGGAAGACAATCAGTCCAGCAAAACACTGCTACAAGGTGGTTGTTTCTGAATTACAGCTGTTCAGGTGCTTTCATCCATCTTCAGAGTAAGAATAATGTAAACCTCTTTCATACTCAGGTCAAAATGTACTGCTTTATTTTTCCTTCAATGGAGATATTATGGAAGGTTATGAAGTAGGAAACATTGCCGAGTTACTGCAGGAGAATTGAGTTCCTCTCCCTCTAATGACAGTTTTGCTCTGTAATACATCTATGTTTTTATACCAGCCTACTGCTTTTTTTATTTAGGTTGTGACATAAGGCAGGATACAGATTGTGTATTTCAATGACTGTAGTACTATTTAAGGAAATAACAAAAGCTAAAGTAGTTGAGAGTAAAATACCCAACCTTATTTTAAAGGGAAAACTTGCAAAGCAAGTGTGCTACAAGGAAAGGCAGTCATATAGTCTCAGAAAGTAGGTTAGGGTACCCAAGAGACAATTTAAATGAGCTAGTAAGGAAAAACAGATCTGGGGCTGTTTTGAGATATTCCTCCGATGATATTGTAGAAATGAGTAAATCCAAGGAAAAAAAAATCACATTTCATATCTACTGTTTCATGTTGTGCTGATTTCTCAAGACCTCAGAGAATCATTTGAATGTGAACTGTAGGAAGAGAGAATGCCAGGAGGAGACTAACATCTGTAACCCAGTGTCACAATAATATAGCAAAATTTACAAGGAAAGACTGGGTTTTGTTTCTTATGATTGAATGGAGGAGAACCTTTTGGGGTCTTTGTTTTTTGCTGTGCACAGTGTGTATCCCTGCTAAACTGTTATAGTTGCTATCAAGGTTCAAGAATAAAACCCCACCCTGACTGGGATGTCACAGTTTAGCAAGATACACAACAGGACTTAATACAATTTCTTGGGGGAGCGCAGGAGAAGGAGTGAATCATGGCACAGCTGAGATGAGGAACATGAATTGTGGCATGTGGGCTGGGAAAGGCTCTTGCTAAGGCTGCTCTGAGCACTTTACCTGCGGCTTCGGCAGCAGCGTCTTGGTACAGAAACTCATATGGTGCAAATAGCAGTCAAAAAGTGAAGAACTGCAAAATACAAGCCATCAGTTTAGGCTCTTGCTAGCCAAAGGCAAGTCTTTATGCCTGAGGCTGCTAATGGAGGGGGCTGTGGGCAGTTCCTGTTGCAATTTCTGTGGCTCTGGTGCTCTGGGTGCTCTCATTTGGCCAGCACAGGCGGAGTTCACAGTACAGTCAAGCCTCAAATCTTTTAGCTTGGCAAGCTGGTCATTTTTTCTCTTAATGTAGAAAGGATCCTTCATGTCAAACACACTAAAATACTGACAGGATGAATATTCAGTGGTCCTAGAGCAGCTTTTATGCCTTTGTTCAGTTATGCTCTAGTTGTTCTGTCAGCTGAGAACCTGCCATAGGGGAAAACACCACTTATGCCCTGTCCTTATTCCTCTGTAGCATCCCCAGGTGAACAACACTGTTTAAAAAAGCCCTCAGTATGACCTTCTATCTTCTTTATGACATGGCTCACTCACCTGAAAATAAGATTTTAGCTGTTGGTAAAATTAGAAACCTTTGTGTGAAGCCAAATTTATTTCTACAGCAGTTTGTAATGACATTTATTTCATTTGGGATTAAATTCTGCAATTTCCAAAGCAGTAACTGTGAATACGGCTGAAACTTATGCAGCAGAGCTGCAATTCTAAGCCCATTACAGACTAAGATAAAATTTCCAAATCAGCTGGAGCTAGGTTTACAGTATAGGAACAGGAACAACATACAGATTTTCACCCCAATGTTACCAGTTTTAACAATTTGGTCATATAATTATAGCAAAAGAAAGTGTGTATACAAGTTTGCTTGCAGATGTTGATACTGATATAGAAAACAGAATTCAAAAATTTGAATACAAATCTTGAGGAAAAGCAGGAGTTAAAACCACAGGAGAAACTCTGTCCAGCAGTGTGTGACAATCAGACTGATCTTTCATCCCTCAGGATTTCCAGCATCAAGTACTATTTCTATTTCTACCTATGGATGATAAGAAGGAACAAGCAGTTTTGTGTGCACAGGTACGGATGAAGCCCAGTTTCCAGTGTGATGTCTGACAGTTGCCCCCTGGCCCAGTGGATGTCTTATCCTTAGGGAACAGAGGGACCTCGTAAAAAGGCTCATATAGCTGGCACTGAGTTGTGGCTTGGACTACAGCTTTTCCATTTGTCAGAGCACTTACAGCATGTTTTCTCTCTCCACTACTTGCTCAGCCCTTGTGCTTACAATACTTGAGGAACTAGAATATCTTTGCATTTTTTCTCTTCTTCTGTCAGCTTCTGGCTGGGATGAGCCGAAGGGTTCAGAAGTTATTAGAAGGAGACAAGAAGAAAGTGTGGAAGCATTAAGACTTGTTCCCATAGAAACCTGTCTAAAAAGCATTTTTGTTGTCACACGGCAGGCAGGGAGAGCCGGCTCGCAGTTCCTGAGAGCTCGGCCACAGGCAGGGGAGTGTGCAGGTGCTCTCTGATTTGTATCTTCATGTGCTCAGTTTGTGTGCTGTCAGCAGGGCAAAACTAGGCACCAGGAATACCCCCCTGGCTGCCTTCTTCTGGCTGCTGATCCTGGGTGAGGTGGGGACTGTATTTTGAAAAAGGACTGCATGCCTGCACCAGGGAAGGAAAGCATGTTTTCAGCACAGCCTCACAGAGAGCCAGGAGAGGCCAAAGAGACCAGGCGGCTACTGAGATAAGCTTTCAGCTGGATTCAGAGAGAGACACTTCTCCTCAGGGCTTGGAGGGACTGTGAAGGACACACTGCAAACTAAGAGCCTCCATGAGGAGACCAAAGTTTAGCCCAGTGGCTGGGATAGAATAATAGAAACACAGAACAGCCTGGATTGGAGGATTACACATTTACAACCCTCCTACCATGGGCAAGGATACCTTTCACTGGACCACTTGCTTGCTCTAAGTCCCATCCAACCTGGTCTTGAACTCGTCCAGGAATGGGGCATCCACAATTTTTCTGGGTAACCTGTTCCAGTGCCTCATCAGCTTCACAATAAAGAATTTCTTCCCAGCATCCAACCTAAACCTACTCTCTTTCGGTCTGAGGCCATTCCTTCTTGTCCCATCACTGCATGCCCTTGTAAAAAGACCTCCAATTCCCTTGTAGGCCCCCTTTGGGTTCTGGAAGGCTGCAGTAAGGTCACACCAGGACCTTCTCTTCAGGCTGAACAGTCACAACTCTTTCAGCCTTTCTTTATAGGAGAGGCACTCCATTCCTCTAATCATCTGCCCTGCAAGGTCATGGATGGCAAGGAAAATACTGGCTGACATCTTACCTGAAAGTTGATTTTTGCTACATACAATCTTATTTTGCATGTGAAACAAAGTCTCAGAGGTGACACTCTCTTATTGGCTTTGAGATCCACCTTTTAGTTTGTAGCGTTTTGTGGTGAACCAGTGCTTTGGCACTGCAGGGTTTCACTCCACATACCACTCAGCTATAGCATAAAGATGCACAGCAGCAGAGCATGGCTGCTTTGAGCCGGGAGAGGGAATGGTTCCACTGTGCCTTGGTGAGAAGGACTCTGTTCCTGGTGTACACATTCTGCATGGGTGCCCTGCAGTCATTATGCTCTGTCCCTGGGAATCTGGGGACTTTTCTCATGGTTTATTGAGGTACACCAAGTGGAAGTTGGCCAGAATGAGCAGAGTTTCTAAAAACTCAGGCCAAATTCGCATATTTCATCATTGTGTATTTTGGAAAATTATATTTCAGTGTCCAAGTTTTC
>NW_005054318.1:6476610-6483443 GCF_000277835.1 Geospiza fortis | reverse complement strand
CAGCAGGATTTCAGCTCTTAGATGTACTGCACTTAATATGAGTTGGCATTCTTGTACAAATCTGAGCTGACATTCCGGTATATGAGTGGTTACTGTGGTCATCTCAGCTCCTTTTGAAACCGTTGTTCTTAAAGAGCAGAGCAGTTGCAGTCTTGTAAATATGGAAAAGAGAAGTGGAAGAATAATAAAATGATAGTTGGAAACCATAACAAACCCAGTTTGTGGCTTGAGGTGACTCCTGTTTCAGTATTGACGGTGTGATTCTGTTATAAATGTTCCTTTCTCTTTCCTCACTGGGGTGATGTTACATTCTGGTGCTGATCTGAGATGGCAGGGTTGAAATGCCAGGAATTTCTACCCTCCTTACTTGCAATTCTGCATCAAAGAAGATGAAAAGTCCTCCATAAATGTGTATGTGGCTGTGGCTGAGGGGTGAGCAGTTAGCATTCTGTTAAAGGCCTGATAATGCTGAGCCAATTAAAATAATTCAGGGTATCTAGGTTTTCATTCAGTTACTGCAGGCCAACAGCAGTTTTTGCAGAAAGAAATAAATTTTCTTCCTCTACTATTTGGTTGGGGAATTTGAAATTATTTTTAAAACAATTTCTCTAAGCATTGATAATTTTTCCTATCCATGTCAGTTGAATCTGACAGCTGCAGATTTATGTCAGACAAATTCTTGCTTCTTTACATTAAAGTTTTTTTAACGTGTTCTGCTGGTGTCTTTGAAATCCTGTTTTTTTTGTAACCTGCCTAAACTTGAGAAACTGATGAAGACAACCAATTTAAATTTTCTTAGAGAAGAGCTGGGTCAAAAGTTTTCACCTAAAATGTGCTGCTCCTTTTTAAACTAATTTTTTATTTATTAAATTCTCTAAAACATTGAAATGGAAATCTTCAGACTTCCAGAATGACATTTTAAAGGCACAATGCTTTCTTAATGTCAACAGTTGTTTGTGGGTGTAGCTTGCAGGTTTTAGAAAACTAGCTCACTCTCTTCATGAGAAAATGTCTCCAATTTCCTCATATAATGAAATGTGAAGCAAATACTGGAGAGGAAAGTCTTGCACCAGGAGATGAAGTAAGTCACTTGTGGTTGTGCTATCAGTCAGTTGCAGAGCTGGCATGGGTGCTCGGCCCTGGAGGGTCTCACCAATGCAGCTCATGGATTTTAACTCTACCTTCCAGCTGGAAAAAAGTGGTTGGCTGTATCCTATTGTGCTTCTGGGGATGGTGGCTGCTTGGCAGGGCTGAGGACAGCGTTGTTGTAATGCAAACTTTGGGGGCGTCATCCTTTGGTGGTTTACAATTTCTGTTCCTGTTAAGGGGTGTGCTGAGTGATCCATTACTGAATGTAGCCACAGAGATCCATCTTATCAGCATTTCTACCCACCAACATCTTTAGTCTTTATTCAGAAATGGGAGCTATTTTAAAAACAGCCTATGAATACGGATTCAATGATGTTGTTGTAATTACTGTACCAGACAAGATGGCTCATTTCAGGAAGGGAAAAGTAGTTACAAACGCAGCATTTCATAAAAAGAGGGTTTAATTAAGTTGAGAGGCAAAATATAATAACGATCTTCTTAATGTAGACATGCTGTATCAAAGATCCTCCGACTCACAGGAATATTAAACTTGTTAAGGTTTCTACATCAGCATAACTCTTGAATTCAGCACTTGCCAAAATGAATAGGATCATAAAATAGGCAGGTTCTTATATAGCAAACTATGGAAGGTTTTTTTAAAAAAAAGGATTTTAAAAAAAATTAATTTGGATGAAAAAAGTTTTATGCACAGTGAACGGTTTACTAGTGCATGCATTGGTATAATGAGAGATAGAAGATCCCTGAATTAATGAAAATTACCCAGGTTCCACCTCATTTCTTCCCAGTAGAGCTAAATCCTGGCCATATCTTTTCATATATACAGTGCTATTCATATGTGCACTGCTCCCACTAAAGCGCTGCCAGTCATGGTAGCAACTTCAGTGGCTTTTCCCATGTCCAGTGGGAGTCCTTCAGGGGTGGTCCTGTGATGTTCCACACTGAAAATCTCACTGGCTTTACCAAAGTTCTCCAGCTCTTTTGCCTCCCTGGAGGAGTCTTTACATCCTACCTCAGCTTGTACATGTTGAATTCTTTCCTCTATCTCTCTGTTTTTATTTATTCTCCATCCTTGGAAAGTGACAGGGCTTCTCTTTGGGACTTGGGATACAAAAATAATCGCAGTGGAAGCAAATGAATTTTTTTCCAAATTCTTATTCTCCACATAAGCAACAGATTCCTTGTGTTATTTTGAAAGCCAGGCTGTGTTGGCTTGATCCCTAGGACTGTCTTTGGAATGAATGGTCAGCCTGGGCCAGCTCTGGGGTGTCCCTTCTGCTTCTATGACACTGTTAAAGCCCCTGGGCTTGGCTGCTCTAGCAGCAGATGGGAACATCGGGGAGTAGCACTGGAGCTTCTACCCCAGGAAGGAAAGGGTGAACTTTTCTGGTCAAATAAGCACCAAGTGCCTCTTGTGCTGTGGACTTGTGCTGCCAAGTCCTTAAAACCTTGGAATTAAATTAGAGACTTCATTTCCTATCTTTGACATAGACTTTTTTCCCTAAGTCAGGTAGGTCAATGTCACTAAAGATAACCTTATAGGCCTGACTCCACTTGCAGTGATAATTTCTGGTTGACTTCAGTGGAACTTAAGCATTGGGATCTAAATTTTCTCTGTTTAAGAGATGTGGATCCTTTGCTTCCTATTGCCAAACCTGACAGGTGTGTTCTTTTCTGCATGTGAAAAAATTTGTATAATAGGACACTGCTACAGTAATGCTATTAATTATTAGTGAAATTCTGGCACAGAAAAGTAAATGAGGGTTGTGAATCACTATTTTCTTCAAGAACTTCATTGGGGCTTTAAAGTGGGGAGCAAACCAAGACTACAGTGCTATAGGCTAGATTGTCATTTAATGGTAATTTTAATTATAATGACCCTTTTGGATGAAAGATATTTTGTGAATCAAAATATTTGTAATCATGCAGTATTTCGGAGCTACCCCCCTATTGCTGACTGTCATTACTGGGAAGAAGCAAGCCTTTTGGAATTCAAATGATTTACAGAGATCATCATTCGTGGGGATGTCCCCACTTTTGTTGGCAATCTATCAAATAGGCTGTCAGTGGGAGTCCAATTCTGCAAGATGTAGAACAGTCAAATCCACTGGCTCCACTGCACCCCATGCTGGTTTTCAGCCAGGTTTGGAGATGGGTTCCCAAACACCCATTCTCAGCCACGGCTGGTGGCGGGATTGATCATGGCTGCTTGAAATTCTTCCAAACAAGGGAATGTTTCACGGCAACAGGAAAGATGCTGAAGGCTCCTGGACAAGGGTCTTGTTTCTACACACCAGCATTTTCAAAAATATCCCCAGAAAATCATTTTCTCTACCTGTAATATTTTAGTTGCTTGTGGTCTTTTTTGCTCATCAGGTTTGTTGACAATGATCAGGGCTTTAATAATAACGTAAATATCATCTCTTTTCACTATAGTATGTGCACAAAACTCTTGGGAGATAAATGACCTTTGTCTGGTTAAGGGTTTGGTGGATTCTGCCATCTACATTTAACTAAGAAATTTTAGGGGGCATTGTCTTGATCTGGAGCCAGGAAGCAGTTTCCCTGTGCTGGGGTCATCTGTCTGCAGCTTTGGGTCAGCTCTCATGGCATGGTCCCACAGACAGGGACTCTTTAGGGCCATCTGGTTTCATGCAAAGGCTTCTCTGAATGATTCTCTGCTGGGCTACCTGGGAAATCCCTCCTCTGCAGCTTTCAGAGGTATCATTCAGCTGTTTGATTTCTGTTCTGGGGCTGGGTATGCCATGAACTGTTTGATTTCTGTTCTGGGGCTGGGTATGCCATGAACATCCCTTTCCTGCTCTCCTTGGGGGCCACATACACCAGCTCCCTCACATCCCAACTGTCCTGGGGCCCCCTTTCCCAAACTGCCAGGAAAGCAAGGCCATGGCAAAGAAGGGGGAGGAAATGTTTTTCATCCCATCTGTCAACCCCCACATTATTAACATCTGAACTGTGTCCAGTGGTGGACTGCCTAGTTCATCTGAATGGTTTGAGGCAAGTGCTTCTTGTTTTTCAGACCAAAGTGCAGAGATCAGTACTCAGTGTCTGTTTCCCTAACAGCAAAACACTAATTTTGTGGGGAGGGAAACACTTGGGAAGATTTAAATCGGGAGCCTTTTGGCTCTTGAAACCTGCTGGATAAACACTGGTTTTGCTCCTGGCAGATGTTCTTAGCACAAGTCTTTAAGAAAGTAGGATGTGAGGCTGGGCTGTCACTGAATGCTGGGTGGTGCAGGGTGGTGCAATGCACTGGCAGAAGATGGGCTGGAGGAGACATGGCTCTGCCTCTACACAAATGCTCGAGAACTGATGAAACAAAGGGCTAAATATGAGCCTGGTGATATAGTTAATGTTGTGATTGAGGTGTTGAACCAGAAAAAATTGAGAGACCAAGGTGCTCCTTTTTGTCCCTTACCCTCTCTCTTTGCCATCTTTAGCTGGCCTCTGCTCATCATGCCCTCCTGTCACATCCAGTGAGCAGCTGCAGGCTTTGGCTGCCTTCCCAGCCCTCCTCCGCTGCAGCTGGAGACAGCCAGGGCTGCTGCTGGCCACACTATCCCGAGAGGCTGGGTGAAAACACTTTCATCAATCAAGACTAGGTTATCACATTCTTTAAAAATAATGAGACCTAGATATGAAAGCTCTTCTTGCGTCTCTAGCTGCACTTACACCTCTGCAAATCCTTAAGCAGCAAAGTGTCCCACTGCTTGTTGTGGTAAGGTGTAGAATTAGCTCACTAATTTAAAGATGTAAACCCATGGTAATATTGCTGGGTTATGTTCCTATAGCTAAAAGCTCTTCTTATGTACTGCTGTCCATTTGGGTAATATTAATGTCTGGGTAGGTGAAAGGCACTGTTGGGTTTCTGTTGTTTTAAGCTCCTTCTAAGTTGCTGTAAGTTTGGGAATTTAAATACCATGTGTGGGTAGAGCTCCAGTCAAGCTGTAGAGGTCCTATTTGGATGCTGAGTATCAGGGTTATTTTCTGATCCATGGAGATACTAAAATGTGCTTTGTGTGAGGGAAGCAGGCAGTGGTCAAGGATACTTGAATCTTTTATGACTCATTTGATAACTGAATCTTTTCTTCCTATTGCAGCAATCAGACTAATATATTCAGTTTTCTGATTACTTTCTGAAATCATTCAGCAATTGCAAATGCTTAAGCACCTTCACAGATTTTGTTATCTGCAATACCAGAATTAAACATATTAAATAGAAATGAAAAGTAAATATTGCTTGCTTTTCCATTAGAAGTATTTCCCATTTAATTTCTGAGATGTCATCAGTATCTGCATGATGCCGGTATCATACTTAGAGAATGGATTTGCCTGGTAAAACATGAAAAATAGGAGCATAATATAGGTTACAGTTTCAGGCACAAGGAATTGCTCAAGTGCATAGACCTGCCTAGGTGATGATCCAGCCCTTCCCAGAAACATGATTATTTTCAAAGTTATAGGAGAGTGAAGCAAGAGAGTGAGCGTGTGGTAACACGTTCACACCTTCTTTCCATCTGCACTTCCCATCTGTCGAGAGGCACAGGTGGTATTTCTCCAGGTTGATACTCTTCAGTGGGCTCCTGTCCTCCTCCAGATTTGTGTAACTCATTTTTTTGCACCCACAGACTTTTTGTAACCTGTGGCAAGGAGCTCTAGAGATGTTGTGTAATCAGGTATTTTCTGGACTCTCAAAATTTTGTCCAGCTGGAGAGGATGAAATAAAACTGATAGGAGACAGGCTGAGAAATTATCATCCTGCTTGTCTTCTCTGTCCCACCTGGACTTTGGAGCTCTCTGTGGTGCCTCTGATCTGTTGTCTGTCACTGGCCTGAAGATGACCAGTCTTGAACCTTCCTTGCCCTGCCCTGTGTCCCTCCCAGCTCATTGATACTGCTGGAGATGGAGGGCACCTGACCCACACACCGTGACCTGGAGGTGCTCTCTGCATGGCCCCAGCACCACAAGGACAATTTCTTTACTGTTCTTTGCTTCTCTCCTTATTTTTATTATCACTACTTCTAACTGGAACTGTGCTGAATTCTTCTAAACTATCCCATCTATTAATGATATGGAAAAAATAGTTTAAAATTCATCTTAGGCAGGATTAGATTTTTTCCATGTGTGTCACTATGTATTTTTCCATTAATTACCTACCAGCTTGCTGCCCAAGTACTGCTCAGTGAGATCCTTCTGAAATTCTTCTTTTTTTTTTGTTCTAAATAACTCCATGTCAGCAGCAACATTTTTTGATATCATTATTCAATCTCTTTACAGCTCATTACATCTATTATAACTTTAGCATCCTTTTCCTGAGTAGTAATAGATTGCTCAGAAACCACTATCATGGAAGTAAAGCAAGAGCTGTTCTTATCTATTTATCGACATTGAATTTAATTTGCTATTATAGAAAATTACCTTGCTTTAAAAAACAGAAGATATTTATTTAAACCAGATTTTTTAAAGAAGCAAATAATGAAACACAAGATCTGTTTTGAGATATGAAATTATTAAAGGTGTATTAGGGCAGACCTTATTAAAATAGCTGAGAATTTAAGTTGATATAAATTAAATAGACTATTTAAGAATGACGTAGCCTATTTTCAAAGCTAGAAAAAGTAAGACCATGAAGCTCATAAAAACTCACAAGCATCTAAAACAGGGGATTTTTTGTCAAAATAAGAAATTTTACAGCTATTTCATCT
>NW_005054318.1:6452574-6476600 GCF_000277835.1 Geospiza fortis | reverse complement strand
GGAATTCAGCAGTGGGTTTTTTTCAGCAAGTTCATCTAGTTGAGCTCAAAGCCAAATTAATTGAAAGCTGAAAAACTGTTTCAAAATAGGAAAAAATGAGTGTGATTTTTCTGCATTCTCATAGAAGTGGGATGTGAGGAGAGCAGCTTTAATGGTTTCAATGTCTTGACTGACCCTGTGGTTACTGATGGCCAGTTCAATTAATTTACCATAGACAATGCCTAAGTTAATAAATAAGAAACTTTTTGAATAGCAATCATGTCTCATTAAGGATTTAAGGACTATACAACCAAAATAATTGTTGTATGTTTTTTATTTTTATGTTGCTATTGTGCTTTGTATCTGTATTTTTAGACAAAAAAATCTTGATCCCAATTACCTAGGGAAAAAATCACATGCAAAGAATAAATCTTCAACTTATATTTTAAATCAGGAAATTATGAGCTATAATAAAAATTTGCAAGCCAGATGTACAGATAAAGTTTATGCACCAGCCCTCAGATCATACCTCATGTATTTCAGTCTTTTATTAAGTTTTAAAATGTTGTATCCTGGTGAATGCTAGAAAATAAGAATGATTTATTTTTTAAATATGAGTGACTTATGCAAGATATGAATCAAATTCATTTGTTTCAATCTGCAGCTGACAGAACCTATTGAAACTGATGAAGATTGCAGGTGGTCAGAGTCCACCCTTTAGGAGAGAGCTGCTGCCACTGTAGGTGTCCTAATCTCATAATCTTCCTTCCAAGTTTCTGAGCAAGATACCACGAGAGCCAGAGAGTCATACACAATATTGGTTTATGGCAATAGGGTAAATAAAAGTAAATGTCTGGGTACTTGAGTATATTCTGGCTAAATCTTGATGCAATTTAGCAGCTATTCCAGCTAAACTTAGTCGTTGATAACAGAGATCTCCTGATTTGGAACAAACCAGGTATTCTTCTTGGTGATGCCTCTGACACACTAAACTTGGGCAAATTTTGATTTTTAGGGACCTTGGTAAGTGACATGCAAATGGCCCTCATGCTGCAGCTTCTGCTGGGTGAGGTCTGGCACTAAGAGCTTCCTTAATTTCCATAGGCTCCTCCTGGACTCTTTCAGCACTGATCTGGTTCCCAGCCAGAACAAATCCACATAAACCCATTGACTGCAAAGGAGGCCTGGCCTCGTTTATGCACGTGTGTTTTACCTCTAATGTAAAAGAAACGTGGTAATTGTTCATTTTGGTAATTGTTCGTTCTGGTAATGGCTGCTCCTTTTCATCTACCCCCTTTGAAGTATGAATTAACTTTCTTGCTTCTTCTCTGATGAGCTAAACAGGGTGGCCTTCCTGGAGGAGGATTCAATCAACATGCAAATATCAGATTATATGGAGAATAGATGACACCTCTGTCTCAACCTTTGGGAACTTAATTCACGAAGCATTGTAAGCAAAATAATTGCTTCTCTTTTGAGTCTGTAATTGCCAAGTACACTATATTTGGCATTCAGGAAGAAATTATCACTGTGCTACCAGATAAAAATCTGGAGCTAATGGGAAACACAAAATTTCATGTCAGGGAAATACAAAACAAGGTCATGTAATTTCTGCACATAATTGTGATAATGTAAGGCCTAATTCAGTAAGACCATGAAATTCATCCACTGAACAGAAGTCCTGATCAAACAGGTAATTCTAGGAGTGGATTCCTATTTAAATAACAATAGTGAATAACATTCCTAACTAGATTTAAGTTGGGATAACAAGGCACAGTGGTAAGCATTCAGATAAGACACGTTAGATTTGATCATTAGATGCATATGTAGATAATAATTTAAAAGTTTCAGGGAGCCAGCTGACTTGTTTTTGTCACATATAGCTTTTTAAAGCAAAATGTAAGGACTGACTGATTAGGGAGATAGTATCTCAATTGCTGATTTGAGGCAGAATTTGAGAGCAGATGTGCTTGCCCCAGATCAGTGATGTAGTACAATCAGGAAAGTTTCTTTTGACTGTGGTATTTTTGTGGACAGACCAGATCAAGGAGATGGAGCTTCTCTTAAAAAGCAGATTAAACATGTAAAACCAAAAAATACCCCACCTTTTAAGCAAAGAAAATGTGACTAGAACTACCATGTAAAGGAAGGGTGTTAAATGCTGAAATCTCATGTGCTAAACTTGCCAAAGCAAAATACCTGTAATGCTGTCACCAGCTTCTAAACAAGCCTTGTGTTGGTAGCGTTGCCCCCCGAGTTAATGCAGTGCTCCTGCAATAGCTCAGGCAGCAGAACACTGACAAAGCTGATTTTTTAAAAGATGAGATGAGGAGGAGAAAAAAAAATCTAATGCAAAACAGGAACAAGAAACGGCATGGGATAAAATAAGAGGTAAGGACTAGACTTCTGTGCAGGTTCTACCTGCTTGGAGCAGTTCAGAAAGAACCATGCCCTTCACTGGGGGCAATGCCCACCAGGCAGCAGGAAGGGATAATTGGATAATTGCAGGTGCATGAGGATGTGTGAATGAGTGTGGGGACAGGTGGAATCACAGCTGTGGTAGGAGCACTGCTGGAAACACTTCCCATGCCCAGCTCTCCCAGCCTGGCAGCTGGTGGCAGGGAAGGGATAGCTCCTAGCAAAGGGACCAGGCTGGCCACACTGCACATGGCTTGGCCCTTAGGGATGACAAGGTGAAGTGCTTGGCAAGGGTGAATAAGGTGTCTGTGTGCACATCAAAGGAGACAATCTGCCACAGCAGCTGGGAGCCAGGAACTGAGGCAGCTTGGTGCCCAGTACTGAGCTCACCTGTCTTTGTGCAGAAACATGCTCTGTCTTTCCATGTATGATGCCCTGATGTTCCATAGCTGCATTCCTTCTTACAGGAGGCAGAAGCACCTCTTTTACTTTGCTTTTATTGCCACTTGATACAGTTCATGGAAATAAGCATGACCGTGCCTTGGACTGGGTGAGGGAGTAAGCAAGCTCTGCCACAAATGCTGCCCATTGAGAGAGGTAAGATTATCCCTTGGAGAGAGATTTTCATGGCTATTAGATGAATCTAGTTAGGTTTCCTTGTGCTTACATTTATGAGTATGTTTGAATGAAGAAAAGACTTCTTTTTCCAGGATTCCTTTGCTGCCTGGGCACTGTGTGTCTCTGCCTGCCCTTCACCCACGTGTTGGTACCTGCTGGGAGTAGCCACAGCCTTGGCCAGCTGAAACTGCAGCTTCTCACACAACGGGACCCCAAGTCCGGGCATCTGGATGCTACCATAGCAGTGTATGGGTGGAGGTGCACAAGATAAAATTTGGGAAAAAGAGAAGTTAATATGGGACATCTACTGCTGCACTCCTGAATTTCAGAAACCAATACCTTCTGTATACACACACAGCTCTGTAACTGGGATTATTGGCAGAACTGACAGTGCTCTCACAGTATTGGAGTGACATTGCAGTAATCTTCATCTCTTTCATTACCAACTCCAGAAATAAAGGATATCTTATGTTGGCATCTGCATTATTTGCAAGATGTTCTCACTATTCATCACAATAATTTTGTTTCTTCCCTCTTTCCTCTTCTCCCCTTCTGTGTAGAAGTGCAGCATATTATCTAGGTTCCATGATTTTCTTCCTCTTATTGTTTCTCAGAATTGTATTTCCACATAAGACTGCCATGCAGTCTGATATTGCTTCCTTTCTGAGAGTATTAGATTTCTCAACAGATGAAATATGGACACTATTAGATGGCATTGACTTTTTTAAAGCTGTAAGTAGTGGCTGATAAAATCAGTAACACAGATCATTTTAAGTGACCTTTCATCCTAATAATTCTTTGGCTTTGTCTGATACGGAAATTAATTTTACATAATGTGAGAAGATATATGTATGGAGTCTTGAAAGAGCATATTTTCTTCTGAGTTACTGAAACTCACAGCTGTATTTTCTCTTTGAAGTTTGTGTCATTCTTTGTGGTAAATGACTGAAGGTGCTCTCTGTGTTAAAATTTTGTGCAGTGGCAGATGCGGCTAACGTGCTGTGCAGGTACTGTGGTCACACTGTGTGAGTTTTATAACTCTGTGAGGGTCTGCAGGAGGCCGTCTGTGGCTCCTCAACCACAGCAGCCCCGCAACCACAGTGATGTCAGTCAGGATGATGTTGTGAAGGTGGAGTGGCAAAGGGGCCTCTGCAGTGCTGGAGTCCTCTCCAAGGCTGTGACAGCAGCTGGAGAAAGCGTGTGTGGCTGAGGATGAGGATGGTGGGATGAAGCTGTATGCCCGGGGACTGTGTTGTGCAAAGAGATCCAGCAACTTGTGATCTTCAAGGGGAAAGCTTTGCATAAAGAGCTGGAAGAAGGTCCAGCGGATCTGTAACCCAGAGGTGTTGGGTTTTCTACATTTACCATAGACAGATGGGTAGGGTAGATCCCCAAATCCAGAAAAGCCAGTGCCCAGCTTCCTCTGGAAAGGAGCTGCAGGTACTCACTAAGTGGAAGACAGAGCTCCCACTCTTGTCCAGAGACCATTGTCTTTGTCTGCACATGTGGAAGAGGACTGGGCTGGGAAAAGCATCCTGTGGTATTGGGATTGGGATTGGGGTGGGAATGGAGCCAGAGAGTGCAGCTATTGCTGCTGCTGGAGAGGGACAAATGGCACCTGCTTTATCTGAGCCACAGAGATGGAAAGAGTTAGATGGGGAAAAGCTGTGCTGGTGACAGAGCAGTGATACTGTTCATTCATACTGTGGTACACATCCAGAGGGCAACTTTTGGGTGTCTGCTCAATACTGGGTGAACATGTAATTGCCATCAACAGATGAGGACAAATATCAGCTTTGCTTTGAGGTGAGAACACCCTTTAAATGAGGGTAAACTAAAGCCATGAAAGGCCCAAATTACTTGAAAATGTCATGTTCTGCAGTATGGTGCAGGGTAATATAGAGAAACATCTTTTGTGGGTAACTGAGCATGGAAACCTGGAGCTGTAACACATGACCATGGAAGGTCTTCCATCAGCTTCTAACTTAATCTTGCATTTTCTACTTTCAGAAACTGTAACTGGGCATTTTAAAGGGGCTAAAGATGACTGCTAGCACCAAAATGTGACTTTTTTTTTAATGGCACTAGAGATAAACCTTGTTTAGTGTCTAATCTTTTATTTTACTAAATACGAATATTATTACTAGTAACGTGTATTTCATTACCTTTTCTCTGTTCTTCCAGACTCTTGGAGGAGAAGAACATTTAAATTTTCCCAGCTGTGTGAATTTAGAATTACTAAACAATTTCCATTCTCAACTCCTGTTTTCAGTTGATTCTGCCTTATCAAATAAGATTGAATCCAAATTCATGGCATATTATACTACCTATCCCAGAGGTTGGTGGCTTTGCAAGCTTCAGCAAATTTGATCCATCAAATTTGGAAAAAGCCTGACACAAACCAGTTTAATTTCCTTAAGTCAGAATTCTTGGAGCTCTTTAGCATGAACTGCAGTGCCTCATTTTGGAGCAGGAAATGAAGTTCAGTAGGAGGCTTTGATTTGCAACTGGATCAGTTTTCATTTTTCCCTCTCCTCAAATCTGGCCTAGACATAAACCTCTAAAAAGAAAAACAAAAACAAAACCAAAAACCACTATTTCACTTACACTTTAGATATATGGTGCTGAGGGTGAGTTCTCAGGTGATTTCATCTCTGGATTTATGGTCCAGCCCAACATAATTTCAGGAACTCTTCCTCTGTAATTGGGCATGGGAGCCAAGGATGAAGGAATGCCACACTTGCAGTTCAGGCATATGGATGCATAAGGCAAAGCTGTGAAAAGCAGGTGGAGACAGACTAGTGAGTGGAGAACAGATGTAGGGATAGACAGGGTAATCTGGATGGTAGGAATAGGAGCAGGGTAAAAAGCACAGCAAGAAGCTGGGATATGAAGAAAGAGAAGACAGTGGGGAGGCAGGTGGGTTGGTAATCAATGGAACATATGACCTTCTAAGATCAAATTCAGGATGAGTGAGTTTCTTCAGCATGTTCCCCAAGAAATGGACTGGAAATAACATCAATTAAAATGTGAATGTCGTCCTACATAGAAGGTGAAAGTTTGCTGTCAGCTCCATGAGCTGAGATGGAAGGGATCGAAGCAGCCCACGAGGTAAGGACTGCTTTGGGGTGGAGCATAGAGGTGATTGAGGTGCCTCACACACACAAGAGATGATGGCTAGTGCATCAGAGGGAAGCAGAAAAGCCCTGAGACATTCCAGTACAAGGTCTCCTCAGGCACTGTGTGGGACAAGCCACCACAGAGGAACGCTGCTGCCATATTAAGCAGACGAGTCTCTAGTGATAGCGTTTGAACAATACCATCAAAATGCTGGCAGACATGTTTCAGAACACTCTAATATCTTGTATAATATCAGCTAAGGAATGAATTGCTTTTCCAAGCTTCATCAAGAGAACTGGGACAGATTGGCAGAGCACATCATACTGCAGGATGCGTGACACTTTGAAGGAGGGAAGTACAGGAGACAGGATAGACTGAATTTAATACCTTTTGTATTAACCCCGACAGCAGAAAATAGAGCTCTGTGTGTTTCCATGCTAAACCTGAAGTGATCCATTCCCCATATATGCTGAACCCTAGCACCTATTGCCATCTGGGTTAAGGGTCTGCTTTTCTCCTCGAGGAAAGGACTGTGAAGGGTTGACAGCATTTGAGCAGGGTTGATGCAGAGACATAATTAAAGGACAAGGCAGGTATTAAAATTAGTGGGTAGATACAGGGCATTGATCACAGGAAAGTGACAGTCCTGCAGCTGGAGCACAGACTGTGATCCCTTGGCTGGGAGAAGAAGTAAAAAGCTGGCAAAGAAGTGAGGGATGCAGTGAGTCACGAAGGAAGGAGGATGGGGGGGTGTGGAGTGCTTTGTGCTTCCATTCAGTGCCAGGGAGATGTGAGCAGCAGTATTTCATTTGTAAATGACTGATGCAGGCTTGGTTTGAAGAAGTAGCCTTGAATCGCTGCAAAGTATTTTTTGGAGGTAACATTTGCAAAAGCAGCACATTTCCAATACAAGATCAGTGCTCTCAAATCCAGCTGAGGAGGCTTTTGTGGAAGGTGATTCATCTTGCAGGGAGATCAGGTGCACCCTTGTTGGGGAATGAGGGCCAGAAGATTACTGAGCAGTTTCAGCAGGCCCCCAGAGCAGCATTGAGGGGCTGTTGGCTCTCAGACCTCTCTGGAATGCAGTTATGACATTCCCACATGGAAGGAACCTCTCCTGTGCTGACAATTACATTCTGAGTTTGACCACCTTGATGGGATGCAATAAAAACTGTCCCATGGTCACTGAATGGTTGTTTGTAGACTGTTAAAAAAATTATGATTTTGTAAGAGCAAAATCAGTTAATTGAATTTACTCATTTGGAAATTTTTCCTGAAGCCTTGTTTGAGATCTGCATGCATTTAGTATATGCATGTCTTGTAAGTGCCAGAAGAAATTGAATATGCAGGTCATGAAACAGACCTTTGGATGGCCTCTCATTTAGGAAAATGAATGGATATTTCAAGCAAGACTGAAAAGTTTCCCTCCAGGGAGATGCTTTTCTGGCAGAGATGGCCTAAACTGTCCTTTTTGATCACCATATCAATACAAAGTGTGTTGGGGTCTTACTTTTAAAACTGGGCAGGTTTTAAAACCCTCAAATACTGGATTTAGCAGAAACACGTAATGTAACAATTTATTGTTAGGAATATATTAATGTAAATTTCATATTGAGTGCTGCCTCAGAGAGACAGCACAGAGACTAAAACAGAGCAGCTCCTTGGCCCTGTCCCCTTTAGTCTCAGTCCCCAGGCTGGGACCAAGCTCAGGGTCCTGCAGAGTGAAGGGAGAAGTTGGCATGATCAGAGTCCTAACATGGACCTGGGCAATGTCTTGGTCCCTCTACACGCAACAGAGCCTTACAAATATCATGTGTAGCACTATGGGCTTTTTCTTGCCTTGCAAAGGTCTGCATTAGAGAAGCCAGCCTCGAGACACATTTTCCATGAAGAAGTAATGTGCCCAACATACCCAGAGAATTTAGGATTCATCCCAAAGTAACACTTTCCTGTAGACAGTTTCCATGGGACATTTTCTTTGAGTACTAATGATCTACCTTGGAAATATAATTCTACAACTTTGCTCATGTTTTTCATACAAGTAAAAGAACATAAATTATGAGCTTTGGAGTCTGAGTCAGGGCAGATAGGTAACACTTGAGAGGGTTTGCAAACTGGTTCTCCGGCTGGCTGCATCATATTTCTATAAATGCCATTTTCACTGCTGATACCATCAACATAGGCCTAATGAAGCAACACTGTGTCAAGAGAAGGAAATAGAGAAGGAAAAAAGCTTTTTGAGATGAAAAAAGTTTGGAGATGAAATTTACTTTTCTTGTCAAGAGAAGGAAATAGAGAAGGAAAAAAGCTTTTTTGAGATGAAAAAAGTTTGGAGATGAAATTTACTTTTCTTTCTTCTTTTAGTCTGATTGGATTTGTATTACTCATTTAATTCTGTGGTCACTTTTCAATATCTCCTGCAGGGGATTTTGCCTCCTCCTCTTCCCTGGGAAGAAGGTTATGCAGGAATTTTCCAGCTGTGTTCAAGTACTGAGCAAATATGAAATTTAAAAATGAAAAATCTGTATTTTTAAAAGGTGAGAGCCAGACATCTTTCTCAAAGTTGCAGGAAATGATAGATGAAGTTTGGAAGGTTGTTATGAACATGAGTGGTGCTGCTGCCTGATCTATTTGTTATGTACTTAATTTGTGGCTTACCTTTAAATGAAGCTAAATGCCAGCTGTCAATCTAGCTCAGAAATGGTACAAAATACGAGATTCTGGCTGCAGAACTCGTGTTGCTCAAGGCAACCTGCATTAATAGTCTAAGGTAGCCCATCTTGCTTTTCCTACAGTACACAGCCAGCCATTTGGGTGATCTATAAGCTACTGTCTACTGTAAGTGTTGGTGATACTTTCCATGTAGAAAATTCCATCAGTGTGACAGATATGCACTGCCAACGCATCAAAATGGAAAGCCTGCTGCAATTGAAATAGAAATATCCTGGGAGGTTCTCAGCTATGTTGAATTAAGGCAGGAAGAATAGATCAAATGTTTTTTTCTAAGCTCAGTTAACTCCATGAGAACAGGACACAGCTGTGAGTCCCTTCAAGGCAGTACACTTGTCTGCCAAGTTAGAAGGCAATTATTCTTCATAAATCTGTCTTTTTAAATCCAGGCAGATCGATTGTCTCGTCCATCCTTAGCCTATGCAAGCACCCAGAAAGGCTCTTTTAGCACCACCTACAACCAAGCACCCCTCTTTTCAGGGGAGCCACACCATGGAGGTGATGGAAGCCCTGGCAGCCCTGCACATTCCTTTACAATGGTGGATGTAAAGGTATGTTCATTTTGCTCACATTTTTACTGCTTTAACCAAGAAGTCCTGGTTTTAAACATCATCCTGGCTTTAGGCATCTGACCTCTATGCAAAGAAATAGAATACTCCTAAAAATTTATTGTCTCGCTAATAGGCAGAAAAGTGTTGCAAGAAGACAGGGTGGTTTCCTTACATCCATGTCATGGTTACATCAGTGTAGAGCTTCCAGAGCTGCACTAAAATTGGCTTGCTTACAAGACAGTCATCTCCTAATAGCCCTATTTTGCCAAATCACCCAGGCTCTGAAAGTCAAAATGGCTTGTACTCTTCCTGGTGACCTGTAATCATGGGTAGACATCCAGCAGATCCAGTGAAAGCAAAATCTGTTGTGAGCAAAGCCTACATAAAAATACGTGCTCATTTTGATCTGAGTAAAACACTGGTGATTTCACTGGGGTTTTTTTCTTCTTTCAGATAGAGAGAATGCTTTTCAGTACTTGCAAAGTGCATTTTGAGATTGTTCTGACTACAGCCATTACTGCTATGGTGTGTCTTCTCTGGCTGACATTTGGCCCTGAAACCCCAACAAATGCTATAAGAAAGTGAGAGGAGTTGGCATAAATTGTTCTCTCCCATGCTGCAGTGGCACAGCAATGAAAGAAAGGGTGTTCATTTTTCTTCTATTGGAATTTTATTTTAAAGACCATATTGATATATGTATCTATTCTGTTATCATGAAACAAAGCAAGGAAATGAGATGTTTGTCCTTATTAACAAGCCTCCAGACAGAATCCAGCAGGAGAAGTGAGACAAGGGGAGATGAGGGGTGGGATGTGGTGTGGAACAGATTCAGCAGCAAGCCCTGGGCCAGCTGCTTGGTGGCACTGGGTATGAATGGGGCAGCCTGGAGACACACGCTAGCATTGGCAATGTAAATACAGTGGAAAAGTATGTTCTTGGTATGAAAAAGCATGGGAAATCCTGCTGGCATGTAGGAAGTTTCTGATTTAACTCTTTTGGCATCATAGAACTGTCCTTCAGCTCTTAGTCCCACCTCTGATCACAATATGACCAACTTAAAAGTTAGGTGATATTGTCCACACCCTCATTCTGCTGAATTTTGAAACTCTAGGATGGAGAAAACATTGCTTCCCTGGATAACACATCCAGTGCTGGACTATTCACCCTCGTGATGAAAATGTCTTGCTTGATTCTCCTGCTGCATCTCTGACTTCTCTCCCTTGTCCTTTCGAGGTGTGTATCTGTGAAGAGGTGAAACATCCTTTGAGATGCTTTGTCCTTCCCTGTAACCCACTGTGCTATTCAGCAGCAGAAGGCTCCTTGCCTCCAAAAAAGCAAATGAAGAAATTAGGCCTGAGCCAATATATTCATAATAGCTTCTGGGAGACTGAAAGGCCATATGAATCTCAATTTGTGAATCATTTCTGCTGCAAAAGCAGAACAAATTCACAAAAGTGAACAGCTTGGCATTGGCACTTCCAGAACAGGAATTTGAGGGGGTTTTCTTTAATCTTGATTTTGAAGAGACTTAGAGATTGACAAGGAATGATGGAAAAAGAAGGGTTAAACAACGTGGAAGCTGAACAGAAACTCTGCTCTTATTTTGACCCATCTGTAATTTGTTGTTTATATTTCAGCTCCACACAAATGGAGAGAAAAGCAATGAGCATTACTCTCTCAGCTCCAGAGGAGACCAGGGCAAAGCCTGCTGGTGATTTCATGGGGGCTTTGCTCCAAAAGTGGTGAGGTGTCACTGGGCTTAGACAAGAGGGCTTCCACTTTCTCCCAGCATCTCCCCTACAGTGTTGAACCACATTTTTAAACCATGAAAATGTGGAAAACTGCAGCTGTGAATCCTCTGATAAATCACAGAAGAACAGGGCTAGAGAGAGTCACAAGGGCTCATTTAATTTTTTCTCCAGCCTCAAGGCAGGTTGTACCACTTCATCATTTCTAACCACCCCTGTCTGACCTGTATGTAGGATGATGGAAATTTCAATCTCCCTAACTGCTGTCCTTACCTGCAGGATTTTTTTTCCCATGCATGCTCTGAATTTTTGCTTGCTTTAATTCAAGCTCATTGCTCCTGCTTATGGTAGACATCCATTTATGACAACATTTTACGTAGATGGGAGATTATATTTCCCTTCAGGCTTCACATATTTAGGCTAAGTCCATATTCAGTCAGCCTCTGCTCCTGGGGTGTTTTCTGCCCCTGTTTGGCAGCTGGCTCTCTGCAAGCTCCACTCCTTAAGACCCAGTACATCACTCTGTCTGGTGTGGAAGGGTAATTTCCCATTGTATGGGCTCTTCTCCTACTATATCCACACTAGAACATCTATGATTTGAATTGTCATTCTGCCCTTTTCCTGCTCACAGCTCCCACCTGCTTTGCTTTATCCATAAGCTTACAGGCATACTTTCCATTTCTCCATCATCTGAACCCTCAGCAGATGCTCTTCCCTTTAATCGACCCTAATGTTTTCAGACACAAGGGAAAAATATGCGATGCTTTACCTGCCACCCACTTTAGAGCCCTAAAAACTGAGTTTCAGAGAAATGGATCTTGTTCCCCTTGGAGCAGGAGCCCCACAGCAGAGCTGGATGCATTTTTGGCTCATCCAGTAATTCTTCCTTCCTCTCTCCATTTGCTTCATGTCGAGTCAAATAACTCCTGCACCTGCAAATGAAGGAGAGGATGTCTGGTTATAGTACACACCCCTCTTGTGCACATTGAATGGCAATGGCAGAGAGCAGAGCCTTTTGCTTTGGAAGACACCAATGCTCTTAGTAAATGAAGTCTCTAGAAAATCACAGTTCACCACTATGAAAAGAGTCCTTGTTTGATAATGTGCTAAGGCAGTGCCCAGTAACTTTGTACTGGTAATGAAGAACGCCATAGCAGGGAGCTTGTGGGAGCAGGAGCTGACACAGGACAGACCCTCTGCCAATTCACATATGTCCTCAGTCAGGAGATATGACTGAAAGTGCCTGGTCCTGTGCCAAGCAGGACAGTGGGCATTTAAACAGATCCTCTGAAGTAGTGACAATCTCCTTGTTGGTCTCCTTGTGAGCAGCCTGCCCCTTCTGGCTTGCATAAGACTGAATTCTCAGGTGATCTGCTGCTGTTACTAAGGAAAAGCAATAAACCCCTGCCTCTCTTGGGTATGCTCTTTTACCAGAAAGCAGCAAATAAAGGCAGAGTTGGTCTGGGGGATCCTGTGCAGAGTCTTGTGGAGCTCTCTGAGATGCTGAGGGCTCTGGGATTGCATATCTGCCATAAACCAGTCACCCAACACTGGCTCCTCCAGCCCTCAATTAAAACATGCCCAGTACACAGCCTGGCTGCATGTGTTAGCACACAAACCATAAAAATCCCACATCTCCCTACCTGAGAGGGGTGAGTTAAATGGGCAATCCCAAAGATTCAACATCTAACTGGGCACAGAAATGACTGGCTTTAAACTTAGGAAAATGAAAGAAAACTTCTGTGTTTGCTTGCTGATGACTCAGGGCTCAGGGTTAATGTTTTCAAACTTGCCATGCAAACTATGGACTGGAAATATAACTGGTTAGGAAATTGAAGGTCTGTGTGTGCAAGCAACACATTAATTCCAGCATCTGAGGCTTTGAAAAAAGCCTACATGTGATGTGGTCTGCAAAAAAACTGGGATTTTATGAACCAGTGGTAACACAGTGGACATGGCAGTGGAAGCAATGTGCTGAATCACTGCTGAAACTCTTACAGGAAAGGTGACCCAGTCCAACACTTTTAGGAATACACAGTAGACATGGAAGATGAAGTAGAAGGGAAACGGGTTAAACTAGCATGTAACAAAATATTTCAGAAAATATTTCAGAAAATATCACTCCCTATTTACACCTGAGGCATAAATGCTAACCTGAAACAATTGTACTCCTTTCTTTTATGCTTTTCCTACCAAGCAGTGTTACTTTAGATTTCTTCTCACTTCATCAAGTTATCTGGTAGGGGCTGCTTTCTCTCCCTGGGCTGAATCCACCCCAGGAGGAGCTGTCTGTAAGACTATGCAATTCTGCCAACTCTGAATTGGATCCACTATGCTCAGTTGTCCTACTAATGCATCTGTCTTGGGTCCAAGTGCTCTCCTGGTTTGAACTATAATTATCCTAAAACTAGATTTTTCTAAATTTCATTCCCTTGTAGCTTTTTATAGTTCTGTGAATTAATTATTCAGAGCTGTAGAAGTTCTCAGCAGTGCTTTTCCATAGCTTTTATGGACATGGATGCATTTCACTCATATAGAGCAGAGAACTTCAGATGGGGACAAGGGAAAGACTTTGTCCAAATGTTAAACACGCTGAGTTCAGCATGTTCTCCTCTGACACCATCTTCTTGAATCTTTTGAGGCATAGATAATCTCTGAGGCTAAAAGTGCCTGTATTCCCTCCCTGGCTTTTTTAGGCTTTAAAGTCTCCCTTTCCCTGTTACAGGTTGGTGCCACCTGTAGCACTGTGGGGCAGGCGGGGCTGCTGTGAGCATGAGGAGCGGGGTGGCTGCAGTGCTGAGCACTGCCAAAAACACCTCCACATTTTGGCTGGGATGGGGCTGAGCTGCAGCTGGGGTGCAATGGACACTGGAGGACACAGGTTTCTAGCCTGGAACCAGAAGCTGGGGAGAAGCCAGCGATCTCATTTTGCTGCTGAGGGAGAATGGATGTGTGTTTGGGGATGGCCAGGTTCTCGGGGACATGTGAGAGGGGTCTCTGGGATGCAGGCTGGGCAAGATGTGTCCAAATAAAGCTTTGTTTGAATTTCACTTGAGCAGGAAGTTAGTAGGAATATTTGGAGGTTGTGGAGGCATCAAATCACAGACCCATTGGGCTGCTACTGTCACAGCTCCTCTGGCTGGCTCAGCTAGGCCTGAGCAGTCCCCAGAGCAGGTGGGGGGGAGATGTGCCCACATGGAGGGGCTGCTCCTGCCCTCAACAGGCTCACCCCATCTTCCCAGGGACTTACAGCCCCTTCTTGCACTGGACCCTTTCCCCTGGAAGGGCCACTCACATACTGGGGGTTTCCATCACCCGGAGCAGGGAAGGGGAAGGTCTGTGCTGCCCTGCCAGGCTCTGAGCAGGACCCTGCTTTCCCTGCACTTGGCTCTGCAGAGGCAGCACAGCAGCAGCAGCAAATGAGATTGAGCCTCTTCTGCCTCCCACATCCTCCTCTGGGTAAATGCAGAGTGTGTACTTTAATTAGTGATGATACATGAGGGAGACAGGAGATGAAGCAACATTCAAATTAAGTATCTGCAGAGCTGGTGAGAAGGTAAATATGAGCTCCTAGACTTGGGGATTTTCTTCAGTCCCTTCTTTTGCCACAACAGATTGAGTTTTAATTCAAAAAGCAAACAAATCGTTGTTGCAACAGTTTTTTCCACCAAAACACACCTTTGAGGTCCACCTCCACAGGGCTCTGAGCCTGATGGCACTGCAGAGCCCAAGGTGGGTTGGTGGGGCCCCCACTGCAGCTGGGGCCAGGCCATCCCCAGCACAGCATTCCATCAGTAAAGGGCTGTGGCTTCCATGCTGCAAACCCACAGTGAGGGTGGGGGACTGACCCCTGCACCATGCCAGCCCTCCTGCAGCAGATCTCCCTTTGACAGAGCAGGTTTGGAGCTTTTCCTCAGGAGCAGAGGCTTCAGTGATGCTAACTAGCCTGGCTCCTCTCTCCCATCCCTTTGCTCTGTCACGAGAGCTGTGAGGACACCTCTGCCCCCACCTCTGCATTTATTTCTGCTCCCATCATCAGGAATCCCTGCTCACAGCTGTGTACTTTGTACCACTGCTTGTCCTGGGACATCTGACCAGCTCCTACTGCACACTGAGCATCCTCTTTCCACTGTCATGGACAGGACTTCAGAATGAAAGCAGGTGGGATGCTGAGCACAAATATTACACAGGTGCCAGAAGGATAAATGAAGGCTTATTGAAGAATAAATTAACCTTGCATTAAATTTTTTGTAAGTGCTAAACTTCCTCTGTGCCTTATATGACAGATTTTTGTTTGCTTTTGTAAGTAATAGAGTATTTAATTATTGGACAAAGCATGTTCCATAGCAAAAAACGTTTTTTAAAGCATTTTGAACTGATAAACAGCAAGTATTCCCGCCCCCTTTGCTATGATTTCACTTTAATAATGATTTTGGTGTTTCAGTATGAGTCAGGCGACAACAGAGGAATTGCTGAAGAAATTTTGCTAAAAACCTCTCTGAAAAAACAGTTATGAGTCAGAGGAAACACAACTGCATTTTACTGGCTTGGGACTGGCTTGGTTGGATCTGTAATTTCAGAAACCAAATTCCACATCTGGAGCTGTCTACAGTTTAGCTATTAATAGGATGTCTGTGTTTTTACTTCAATGCCATCACTGGGAGATGGGACTTGCCCTGAGGAAGGGGTGGCTGCCACCCATGCCAGGCACAGAGAACCCCACTACAACAGGAGAGCTCCTGCAGTGATGACTCAAAACAAGCAGCCTTGTTTCCAGTGCAAAAATGCATTGTCAGTGTGAAAGAAAAACATAATTAGCAGAAGCCAGAAAAGGAAGACACTGGAAGACCCCAAAAGCTCCGGAGTCCCTACTTTTGCTTTCTGCCCTTGCCAGTGTAATTTGTTTACCTATCTTTTTGTTACCAAAAATTAAATTTTATGTGCCATTAAAGGCTAGTTGTTTCTGACAGGATACCAAACAAAAGCAGCAGTTGTGTCATTTTTGGGAGCTCATGTGTGGAAGGCCAGAAACATTCTTTGCCTAGTTGAAGCCAAACTGTGTATTAATTAATCAGTGCTGAAACTCTTACAGGAAAGGTGACCCAGTCCAACACTTCTAGGAATACATCTAGTTTAGGAACTTATTGGCTGCTCTTAATTATTTCTCAGTTTCTGTCACCATAAAGGCATGCCTTTAAAACCTCTGTCAGAATAAATTTTGCTCAGATACCACCAGCATGGAGTAAATAACTGAATTTCTCTTACTTGCCTGGATATAATTTGATATGAAACACCTGGTATAATGATAATATAAAAAAATCTGGTGGTATTTGCATGGCATTTGGAGCGCAGAGGAGCTGCTGTGACTCCAATAAGCTTTGTGCCTTTGAATGCTGTCAGGAGGATCAGCTGAGCATGGCTGCGCCTTGCCAGGACACCAATGGGATGCTGATAATAACACAGTGTCACACATTGTCCAGGATCCTGCTAGTGGGCTCTTTTATTGGATTATTGTCTGTTTGGAGAGGGGAAAATATCCTCTGCTTGAAGCAGATTGCCTCATGGTTTGTGTTGTGATAAAAGGTGATCAAACATCCATGGAAACTGTGAGGGGTTTTTTTTGTTGCAAAGTTGCTGCCTCTCTCTCTGTTGGTTTTATTTAAAAAGTGCATGTTTTGGTAGTGCTGTGGCAAAGGTAGTGCAGGATGCTGGGCAAGGCTGGAAAGCAGCCTGCCCTTGGGAGAGGTCCTGCCATTCCAGCAGGAGTCCCCTACCCTTGGCTGCCACATCCCCCTGGGTGAGCAGCCCCAGCTGGGGGATCTGCTGCCCTGTGCCTGCCCCAGACTGGCCACTGTGGCTTTGTGGGATCCCCTGTTGGGCACTCCAGCTGATGGGAAACACACGTGGATGTTTCAGGCCAGGGAGTGAACATGGCTGTCTGCATGCTTGGAATTAAGTGTGGTTTTCACTACTTGAAGTCAAAGCTTGAGGCAGGAGAATCAGGACATGCCTGCAGGAGCATGGAGGATCTGGTGATTATCTAAATGTGTAATCAATACCCCCATTTACTTACTAGTGTGCATTTGTCAAATGTCCAACAGTGTGATTACCCTATTTCAGTACTTTCTTCAGGCATAAAGCAACCTTTCCAAAATTACTAACTTTTTTCTCATTGAAAATGTTGTTAATTAATACTTTTAGTGTCCTCCCCTGTGATTTGCTTTCTCTTAATTACCAACATGAGCAATACAAGAGTGCTCCACTGCCAGTGCCAAAATTAAACTGACTTTCTCCAAATTGCACTGACTGATCCACATGGCTGTGCCTTCAGGTACTAAGCAGGAGACCTCAATCCCATGGGAAGTGCTGCTTTATAAGGCACTCTGTTTTCACAGAACCACAAATTGATTGGGGTTGGAAGGGACCTTTAAGAGTCATCTAGCCAAACCCCCTGAAATAAGCAGGGACATCTTCAACAAGAAGAGGTTTCTCAGAGCCCAAATCAACCTGCCCTTAAAAGTTTACAGGGATGGGGCATCCACCATGTCTCTGGTGGATGTGCCAGTGTCTCACCATCCTCACTGTAAAACATTTTTCATTCTGTCATGTCTAAATATGCCCTCTTTTAATTTAGACCCATTACCCCAAGTCCTGCTACAACAGGCCCTGCTAAAAAGTCTGCCGCCATCTTTCTACAGGCCCACCTTAAGTATGGGAAATAATGTCAATAATAAGTATTTCAGGGTGGTTTCATGCAGATGGGAGCAGCATGAGGACATGGATGGCCCAGCAGTAGGGCTTGAGCCCTGGATGAGAAGTGCAAACATGGTGCCAAGTCCCTTAACCCCAGGGTGCTGGGGAAGCAGCATCCTGCTGCCAGTGCAATGCCCTGGCTTTTGCAGGGCTCTGGAAGGTGTCCCAGAGCACGCAGGCTGGAAGGGCACTACAGCACCATCTTCTTGGCTCTAGCATCCCAGGAAGCGCTGTCAGATTTCCTTATCTTTCTATTTTGTTCAGCCATATGGAAAAAAGCGGTCTCAGCAAAACTGAAAGTTGCTGTGGGGAAACACCAGGCTTAGAATATTATTTTTCATTGCTCTGATTGAACAAAAATACCTGGCTTTAGAAAAGCTTTGCAAGGCAAAAACTAATTTTCATTTAGACACATCAGTGTTTTTTTCATACTTATTTTCTGACTTTTGCATTCTCCAGTTGTGTTTCAAAATAGAAAAGAGTAACAGTATTGGTACTTTCTGCTGCAGTGAAACACTTGAGTCTTCTTACTCCATTCCCCCTTTCTCAGCATAAATTTGCCATGTTCAATGACAAAACCAGAGTTCACTCTGTTACATCTCACAGAAACGAGTTTTTCAATGGCTACTTCTCTCTGTGGGAACTCATCCATTTCAAGGGCTCTCTGTTATTTTCTGCTCAGACAAATTAGACATGTCATTTTGTGTTTAGAAATTGCTGCTGCTGCCAGCATGAGGAAATAGCCTGGGTGGGAATGCCAAGCCCAGGTGGGAATGCCAGGGTACCACAGGCAGACACCCAAGGCCCTGTGGCTCTGCCCTGATGGTTGGATATGTTTGTGCAGAGACCCTGTGGCACAGCAGGGCTGCTGGTAGATGCAACTGGAAATAATCATGAGCAGGCTATGGAGTGTAGGAAATTCCAATTTTTTTGCTAATAGATACAGCTAAAATGCCCCTGGCCCCAAATTTTGTTGGATGATGATTCCCAGCAAATATTGTAGCAAACCCCAAAGTGAAAATCTCTAGCAAAGCACCATAGCGAGAAATGAAGCTTTTACATTTTCCTTATTTAGCAAAGTCTTTCTCTTTTGCGTAAGAAACTTTAATATTAAAATCTTGTCTAAAACACCTAACTTTAGTGTCTGACATAGCAACTGCAGCCTGGGAGGCAAAATCAGGTCCTTTTTAGGTTTCCATGTAATAAATGGGTAGACAACAGTAAATTAAATGAAAACGTGTCAGTTTAATTCATAAATTCTTCACCTCTGTCAAGCCTAATTTTTTTTAATATCTCCACCCTCAGTCTTTCTATTATGGGAGAGAAAAACCACGCAGCCAATTTTCCTTTATGTTGGTTTAATTGTTGCTCTTTTTGACTTTGAAAAGGATACCAAGTGTTCTCATATATGTAAATGTGCCTGATGGCTTTGGCTGTTCAAATACTGAGCCCCCACCCCGTAGGCACTGGGGTATCCCTGGGGTAACCTTAATACAAATGTAGGTAGAAAGTGCATTTTTGTATTTGTCCAGCTGTGCAGGCTCACATCTGCTGTTCTCAAGCTTGCTGCCAATCATTGCAGCTCTTACCATTTATTTTTCCTCGCAGGGGAAGAAAGCACCCAAGACAATCCTGCTAAGAGAAAGAAGAGCAACCATGCAAAGGTGGACTATTGACACTATTTTTGTTACTTTCTTTTTTCATCTATCTGATGTTACTGGCATAGTGGTAGGCATAGTAAGTAGGTTGGAGATGAAAAAGCATGCAAAAATTACATTAAATATTGTGTTGTAGCTACATTCTCTGAACACTCATTTTCCCTTGCTTTATGTTATATTAGTCAAAGTAGACAAAAAGCCTTTGGAGGTAGCTAGCAGATTTCCTTCTCCTGCCTCTCCCCATCCTACAAGGTCATCTAAAATAGGCCAGGGAAGTACACTAGAAAATACTGCAGGGAACAATCTTGCTTTGGCAGGAAAATGCATTGTAAAAGTCTACCTGCTCTTTTTCACTCCCCAGTTTCTGTGATCCAGATGACTGGCAAAACCCCTTGGCATATTTGTTTGGGTAGTACATTAAATACTAGGTCTGCCTGTTCAGGTGATGCTGCTTGCCTGCACAGAAGATAAGAACCATGGATGCAGCTGGCATTTCCCAAGTTATGTTTGCTTGGTTGGTCTGACTTGGAAATGCAAAGGAGCACAAAGAGGGGTTAAAGCTCTTAAACAAAGAGGGGGCAAGGGTTCAAGCCCCAGCATCTGGTAACAAAAATAAGAGGTTTTAAAGATGAGCATCCATTAGTTTATCATTGGAATTCAAAATCTATGAAAGAAAATAATGTTCTGAAAAACATCTTTTCCTCTTATTTCCCCAAGAACCTGCTAACTAGCTTGGTTTTATCATAGGTAAATAACACAGGCTCATATCTCCATTACCATTCTCATATAAATTTCTTTAAAGTGATCCCTCATTAAAGGATTTCCAAAAACAAGATTAAAAGAGGATTAAAAAAAATTACATTGTCTTTTGAAACATTGCTTTCTTTTTCATCAAACGTACATTGTGAGGAAGCTCAGTGATGGAGGGGGCCTCAGGGCTGCTCCTCCAACCCTCCTGCAGGGTTGTTCTGCAGATGGCCCAGCCAGGCAGGAGCTCCTCCCCAGGCAAGCTGCTGGCCAGAGGCTTCCCTTGGGGAAGTGCTGTGTGCTTCCAGGTCTGCAGTGTGGGGGTGACCAGGGTGACCATGTCCCAGCTCAAAGTCAGAAGACTTTTGGCTGTCGCTGTTTGCAGAGGAGGCAAGTCCTGGCTTTTCTGGGAGAGGCAGATCAGAGCCAGCCTGACCCACAACAATCTCCCCTGCCGGCGCCTGGCCATGTCTGGAGCAATTTGTCACCTTCAAGGACACCACCAGTGCTGTCCATCCCAAGTATCATAGCAGATATCAGAAAACCAATGGTAAAAGAGGACCTCAATCCTTAATCCTTGCCAGCATTTTCTTCCTTTGCTTTTTGGTGCTGGGCTGGCCAGGTCAAGTCGATAAACTGCTCAAAAAAGGTAAATACCACTTTAATCTCTTCCTCCAGTTAATCATGGCAAACCACAGGAAGGCAGATAGTAACTCAAGATTAGCAATAGCCTTATGAAGCTCACATTATTACAGAAGAAATTTTAAAAGCCACACACCTCAAATACCTTAGTTTCCATCTAATCCTTTGATAATTAAACCCCAGACAGCAAAAAAAAAAAAAAAAATTCACACATTATCTTCAAATTCCGCATAGTTGGAATGATGCAAATGAATCAAATTTAATCCCTCTTTGCTTCTCACTCCTAACTGTGGAAACAGAATGGAAAACAGGAAGAAAAATCAAACATAAAGGTGAGATGCCAGAGCAGTTGTAGATTTAAGTTTCTGAAGGTCCATGCTGGGTCATCATGGGATTATTACAGATAGGCTTAGCAAACACATCCCATCAAAAGAAGAACATTGAATAAGCCAAATATACCCAGTGGGACCAATTTTGCAAATGTTTTCACAGAATCAGAGAATCATTTATGTTGGAAAAGACCTCTAAAATCATAAGGTCCAACAATTAACCTAACAGTGCCAAGCCCACCACTAAACCATGTCCTTAAGTGCTACATCTATGCATCTCTTAAATTCCTCCAGGAATGGTGACTATACCACTCCAAGGGCAGCCCATTCCAATGCTTGACAATGCTTTCTATAAATAAATTTTTCCTAACGTCCAATCTAAACTTTCCCTAGCACCTTCCCTTGAGGTTGTTTCCTCTTACTCTACCACTTATTATCCTAGAGAAGAGACCGACATCCACCTAGCTATAACCTCCTGTCAGGTAGTTGCAGGAAGTGATAAGGTCCCCCATGAACCTCCTTTTCTCCAGGCTAAACACCCCATCTCCCTCAGCTGCTCCTCATAAGACATGTTTTCTAGATCCTTCCCCAGCTCCATTGCTCTTCTGGGAGGGGAGAAGCAGCCCTCACAAACTCATTGTAGGAATGTGTTGCAGTGTGATGCCTCCAATAGGAATGGATCTGCAGCCTCTTTTCATCTCAGATTGTTTGTGAGCAGTTGTCAGCTTTCTATGGCCATTTTTCTTAATTTCCCCAGGGAATTCTGTAACTCAGGAATCGATCTTTAGCAAGCATTAAGGCTCTAAATCATCTGTCATCTTGGTGCTATTTCTCTGATTGGCTGTCTGTTTGGATTGAACCAGCTTGCACGCTGGAAAGCTGCGATTCTTGAAGCAAGGAGCTGGGTATAAATGATAGCAACATCTCATTTGGATCTTGTTGTGTGTTCCCCAATAGTTGTTGAATACAGAATTATTTTCAGTGTCTATGCAATTTCTTGTGGGATAATACACATAGCATTAGAGAGTCTGAAGAGAGCAGCAGCCACAGGCATTTCTTAAGGAAGTCCCCACTGCCCGTGGAATGTCCCTGAGCCTCCCAACGCCGGCAGTTCCTGACAGACACGTTCAGAGCTGGGCTGAGCAGGGTGCAGAGCATCACAGAGACCCATCTGAGGGTCCCCCCACACAGAACACAGTACTCACAGCTGCCACTCCCCATTGAACCTGGGCAGCCTGGAAAAGAGCCACTGCAGCCCCAGAAAGGGCTGCAGGTCTCATCTCAAAACCTGCCCACCACAGGTCACAGGGCAGCGCCACACACAGGGAAACCTGCTGTGGGTGACAACCACGCTGATAATGAAACTGGCCTAGAGCATCATAAACTGTTTTCTCTCGCCAGACATGAGCCCTGAGGGCTGTAAATCTTGGAGGAGGCCTCAAGTAGGTACCTGTGCCATTGCCACCTATTCCTGGGCGTGGTGGTGTCGTCACCTGTGCCAGCGCCCTGGCTGGCAGAGCAGCCGAGAGGCACGGCCGGAGCCACAGCCCCATCCTCGAGTCCAGGCGCGCCTGCTGGGACGGGGAAGGCTTTACTGGGAATGCTGGCACAGGGAAGGCTTTGCTGGGAAATCATGGGCATTACTCACATGTCTCCTGCAAGGAGAATCCAGCTTCAAGCAGGTGAAGTTGGCAGTGCTGGTGGTTAGATAGAGTTTTCCATTATATGTTTCTAGTTGAGTTGCTTCTAGTTTAAACTGTTCAGGTGCTTTAATTTCCAAGTTTGTTTTTTTCCTTGGCTGACATTTTTATTGTTTTCTTTTTAAACTGGCAGGATGGTTCAACTATTTTTGAAGGGCCTTGGAGAAAATGGTTATTGTTAAGTAACATTTTAATCTCTGTAACATTTTCTTCTCTTTGCATCTATGTATCCAGTTTCAAGGTATTCCAGCTTTGGAATACATGTGAAAGGTTTGGTTCCTTTGCATATTTTTGGTTGGTTTTTGTTGGTTTGTTTTTTTTTTATTTTCCCCTGTCCCTATGAAATCTGCTGGACTTAATGCAAAGATAAGCTTTGAAAAACTGCTTTGATGGTTTTGAAATTTTTCTCTCTGTTTCCCTCCCTGTTTTGTCGCTTAGATCTTTTAGTATCTTTTTTCCCGGTGTGGCCTTGATTTCAGCTCTATTCAGTTCTTATCTCCAGACAGCACTGAAGGTGCTCGTGGAGAATCCTATAAGGGGAGGCAGAGTGAAAGCTACTGATAAGGCACAGTGACAACTACATTAAATTTTCCATATATTTTTGACTTGAAAATGTGCTGGGCAGTAGCTTGGAGGGGGCAAGTGGGGAGGAATATCCTAACAGGAAGATTCACTTTGTGCTACATGCCGTATTTCTGAGCAACGCTTCCAATCACGTCCCTCAGGAAGCAGATTAGCATCAATCCCTAAATCCCCTCCATTTTGTGAAGGGGTACGGGGAGAGGCTCTGCAAGTTCATGTCTCGCACAGAACAGCGAGCGAAGGGTGAGCGCCTGTCTCCAGCCAGAGAGACCCGTCCAGACTCAGCCGACGGCACCAAGTTCACCTGCGCCGCTCTCCACCCTGCCGGGGCCCATACCGACACGGGATGGGGGCACTGCGGGGGCAGGGGGCTTGCCCCATTGCTCTGTTCGGAGGGAAGCGTGGGGTCCATGTGCTGGGAAGGGGCTGCGCTCGCTTCCAGCAGCCCCTC
>NW_005054318.1:6419957-6451635 GCF_000277835.1 Geospiza fortis | reverse complement strand
CGAGCGGATCCCCCCCTCTGCCGCCGCGGGGCTGCGGTGTCAGCGCTCGCCTCGCCCCGAGCGGAGGGAATTGCCAGCGTTTCCCCTGCCCTTAAAAAACCCCAAGCCGTGTGTAGCTGTGTCCTTGCATGTCTGTGGGTGTACGGATATCTGTACATCTGTGTGCGCACATCCCCGTGCAGCCCGCGTGTGTGCTCGGCTGTGTGAGAGCCTCCCCGATGGTGAGGGGCGTTTCGCAGCTCTGCTTTATGGTGGTTAATGGTTTACCCGGAGAAGTTCCCGACGCATGAATGTTGCAGGGCCCTTTGAGTCAACTCCTACAGACCCGGACTTCCTATTGCCAACCTTCCCAATCGGCCTTTTAAAAATGCTGGCGTTTGCTTCTGGTGAGTTGGCTTTTTTATCTGTCTCCTCGCCTGAGAGATGTTTGGGGCTGTGCTGGACGCCGGATGGCTGCGGCCAAGGTCACCCCAGTTCCCTGGAATCCGGGCAAGGGGGGACACCCTGCTCCTGTGAGGTTGTGGCAGCAAAGGCATCTGCCAGCCGTGGTTTGCATCAGGCTGCTGGGGGAGCTGCTGGAGCACATGGCTCCAGCACACACTGCCAGCTGCCAAAGTAGGGAGAATTGCAAGAAATAAGAAATAAAACAAGGCAAGTGTGTTTACAAGAAAGTTTCTATGTAAATAAGTTCCTGCTCGGTTTGGGAAAAGGTCATCTAATGCATTGTCAGGAATGAAAGGTTTGCTGAGAAAAACAGCTGGGTGCTCAGTAGGTCTGTGTCTCCTGCTCATGGCTGGGTGATTTATACCTACGTGACAAAATCCTGAGCTTTTTCACAGGAATACTTGCAGTCAAGCACTATAGCAGGGCAATGTCCTGTAATCCCATTTGTAAGTAAAAATCTGATAGGAAGATCAGATTTTCTCTGTGGGAGGAAGAAAGGAGGAAACAATCACTCCCTCCCCAAAATATTTTCCGTTTTTCCTAATGGGAGCCATTTGTTGTAATTTCAGGTTCAAAAGCTCTTGCCTGAGATGAAATTTGAGCAAAGGCTGGGGGACTGTTTCAGCAGCCACTGCTATCAGGCTGTCAATGCTGGGGTCCACCAGCATTGTTGGGTACTTTGGGCCAGGGAGCAGAGCCAGGAGGAGCCTCAGTGCTTGTTCCAGGGCCGAGTGTGTACCTCACTCCTGACCCCTCAACTCTTCTCAGGCGATTGGATTGGGAACCCTGTGATTCAGGTGAATGGATCTTGGAGCTGAGTGTGTTTGCCTTCATGTAGTGTGGTGGGGCTTGGGGAAGAAGGCAGATCATCTCACATTTTCCTTAGGTTTGGTGAGGAGGTGCTGGCCAGCCAGCATCACCTTGTCCTCACACCTATTCTCTGCATTTCTTTGTTTCTTGCCTTTCTCTGTGTAGAGGTGGAAGTGTAGGAAGCTGTGAGGGGGAAAAATGGGTGCCACTGTCGAGTGGCTGTTGCAGCCCTGTCAGGAGCTCTGCTGAGGAGTCAGCTCTGCTGGCAAAAAAAGTGCTTTTGTTGGCATAGCTTAGTCTGTTCAGGGAATTGCTACAGTGCTGGAGTGGGGTTTGCTCTTGCAGCTGGCTGCTTGCACCGGCAGGAACTTGTGTAGACAAACCTTTCTAGCTCTCAGATGAGGCTGCCACTCTGTCGATGCAGGCGATGCTTCGCTCGCTGCATGCCGCAGCTGGCACTGTGGTGCCCCCATTCTTCCACCCGAGCTCATGGCCATGGAAGTAACATGGGCAGTTGTTGGGAGATGGGGATAGGCATTAATTTGTAGCCTAAACAACATTAAACTTGGATTATGACTCCACAAAAAGAAAAAGAAAAAAAAAAACAGAAAAAAAGAAAGCATGTAATCTGGGTTTAGAAATGTTGCAATTAAAAATCCACATGTGACATGATTTTTTTTTACAAGCAAGGCAACATTCTTCTGAGTGTTGATTAATTTGACACAGGGGAGACAAGAATGCTGGCAGACCAAGGGGGCAGTGTGGATTAAAATTCTGTATCATTGGGTTTTTTACTTCCTTTCAGTGATGTGAAACTGTAAGCAATGATGTTGTGCTGTTTGCATGTGCAAGATGCACTGATACGCATGGGAAGAGGATCTCACACTTTTCCAAAGAACTGCTGGAATTTCCTTCAAGCATGACTTTTAGGTCAGATTCAGGAAAAAAATGCAATGTGTTTTCCAGTTAATGGAAGATATACGGACTCTTCTTTTTAAATGTTTTCCATCATATTCCTAGGATGCTTTTTTATATATGGGATTGGCTTCTTTGTTCATTATCTGTATTAGAAAATTGTTTGTGTCCAGCATCTGCATCTTCATTGAGCTTAACTTGGATACAAGTTAAATTTCTTTTCACAAGAGGCTTATCTTACATTGTGTTAACTGTGTTACTGTATTGTGTGTGATCCTAGCCATGGATAATGAAAGGATTTGCTTTTGCAAAATTGTTGAAGTTTAGCTTTAATGAAAAGAACTTGTTTTCAATCAGTGCCTAAAATTTCCATTGTTCCAATAACCCTCTACCAGCCAAAGAGTATAAGCAATGCAAACAGTTATCTTCACTCCATCAGTCTTTTGCTGCATAAAAGGTTCTACAAGTCGGCTTTGTTTTGCTAACCTGCTAATTAACCCATTGATTTCTACATTTCTTGATTTACCCTGACAGATATCCCCTGCCTGTTGTCATGCTCTGCTGGCAGAGTAATTGTGAATCCTTGAACAGTGGGTGCAAATGCTCCATGAGGAGTTCCCTACTTTACCTCTCAGAGTCTTTCAGTGGATAGGAGAGAATTTTCATCTGACTCTCCTGGAAATGTGACCTTTCTGGAAGTCTGGTGTTGTTTAATGACTGGGAGACCCATAGGGTCCACCGCAGGATGAATTATGCATTCTCCTGCTCTGATTGTGCTGGAATTAGAAAGCAGGAGCTGAGGGGGGGAGGGCAGATCAGTCTTGTAATCTAAGAAATGTGGTAGTTCTTCTGGATTGCACTGCACGAAAGATGCCTTTATTATTACTAAGGAATGCTGCTTATCATTTGCACAGTAGGTTTTTAGATACCTGTGAGTAACCAGTGTGAAAGAAATGGCAATGCTACTTGGGTTGTTTCAGTGTTTCTTGTCCTGTGTAGGTGTGTATCTTTTTAAATTCAAAAAGAGTAGCAAATAATTTAAGGAATTCTCCCTGGTGATCCGTGTTAGTTGAGATACTTGGAAACCCATGCCAAGCAGTATTCTGTTCAAAAGATGCCAGCTACAACCTGGCCAGCCTTTTTCTTCCCTTGCATGCAACGTCTTCCCCAGTGATTGAGCTGCCTGTCTGAAGGGGCACAATCTACTTGAAAAAGCAGCAAGAAAACTTAGACGTAGCTGTAGTTGCATACACTTCAGGCATCAGCCTTTGAGAGCTTCTAGCAGTTTTTTGGTGACTCCTTCAAATATGTTCTAACCGTTTTTTCTTTTTCTGCCCTCTGTTTTTAAAGGAAATCAGGCTGTCTGATGGGGAAGAGTGCAGCTGCATAATTGCATGTGTAACAGCTGGGGGGAAAAAAAGAAGGATGCTTGCTAGTGTTTCAGTTGCTGTAATCTTAGTGCATTCAGAGAGGTGTTTAAGCTGATGGTATCCCTTTAAATATCCACTTGGGTTGGAAAACGCTGGATTGGTGACAGAGACTTCAAGGGTGGAAGGCATGGCTTGCACCTACAGAGATACTTGCTGAAAACAGGCGTACTGAGATCCTGATATGTTTGCCAAGAGCAACAGCTAAACTTGGGCAGCTGGTTTAGCAATTAAATAATGTTTTTGTTTTGGACAATGGGTTTATCGTAATGAATTAGCCGGTGGACTAGTCAGAGTGGCAGAGGGGTTTGTTTTTGATTCCCCAACCATGCAGCATACCTGCTTTGGGCACGTACTTCCCAGCAATGGAAGTGCAAGAAGCATTTCACACGAATTGCCTGGGAGTGGGAGCGTGTACACTTGCGCATCCCTTGTGTGTAAACTCCAGATCCTTGTAATCTCTTGAAAATAAAAACGTGATGGATGGTATAGCTTGGGCATGGAATAAGGAATACATGGTGCCTTGTGCCTAGAAGTTGGCGTGTGGCTCATGCAAAGTCATTTTAGAATAGTCGGGGGCGGCGGTGGGAGGAGGGAGGAAAAGAAATGCCTTCAGGGGGCTGGGAGCCGGGCGTGGGCGTGCTGCAAGCCTTCCTCGCCAGCCTTCCGCGGCGCTCCTCGTTCACCTCTGCTCCGCACAGCCTGGCCTGGCTCTGCAGAAAGGAGCTTCTCCTTGCTCGGAGGTAGCAGGAATTTTTTTCAGGTTTCTCTTTTCCTTTCAAAAGGGCATTATGCGCAGGATGCTCTGTTCTTGGCAGCTCGCCCACTGTGTGAGGGGAGAAAGCTCACTGGTTTGGTCACAATGCAGATAGCCACTGTCAAAGCCAGTTAGCATAGGCAGGGCATCCCTTCCTTTTTCTCTTAAATAAAGCTTTTTTCTTTTTTTCTTTTTTTTTTTTTATTTAGCAGGCAAATTTAGTTTCTCCAAACACAATCACTTTCTCTTTCTTAAAACTTATTTGGGGAGAATTTCTTTGTAGGGCAGCTGGGGGTTGCTGGCTGGAAGCTGCCAGTGTGTGAGAGGAGAGTGGGAGTTCCATGAGAAGATGTTGTGGATGCATAACCATTAGCACCAACTTTGGTTATGAAATGTGTGTTCAAAAAATGAAAGCAACCAAACTTTGCAGTGCTTAGGAAAGGCCTAGAAGCAACACCTGTTCAGTATGTTAGAAGATGCTTGAAAACTCTGTATCTCCCTCGCCAGAGCTGAAGGGAAGGCAGCAGCTTGAAGCCACGGCTTGGGAGCAGGAGCCTGGCAGGAGCTGCTTGGCCAGTGCATGTCACAGGCAGCTGCCTTTCATCATCTGCAGGGTGATCAAAGCACTGTCCTGGAACAAGCTGGGCTTTCTGCTTTTCCTTCTAGTTTCCATCCAATGCAAGGTTCTTTTTCAACAGTCAATACCCCTGTGTCTTGTGTCATCTCTCTGATTTCCCCTCCATGGTGTCCACTCTCCTAAAGCTCTTGTACTGAGAGCTGGAGTCACTGTACAAGGGAAGGGGAGGAAGAAAGTGGGATCAGTATAAAGCCCTCCATGGTTAGTCACCAGAGTTCTTGCTGGGCTCAGTTTTATTGCTCTTGAGCTCATGTATGTCAGCTTTGCTTCAGAGGGGTTCTGGGAAGCTTTCCAGAAAATGGGTGCTCCTGTGTGTAAGAGTTTATTAAAGGAGGCGCTTATGCCAAATAAAACATGGGTTGAAAACACAGATGTTTGACAGTAGTGGAATCACATGTGTTTCTGAAAGTCAGAACCATTTAAATGGGAATGAGCACGTACTTGTGTCCAGCCTCTCTAGTGGCGTTGTGCACTGAACCCTGGATGGTTGCATCCAGGGGGAGGATGGCAGACCAAGACCACCCCTGATTTAAGAAGCCTGATTTCCCCAAGTCCCATGGCAAAAGATTTCCCTTGGCTTAGGTTTGTCATGAAGCAAACTGGCTGAAATCAGTTTGGGAGACCTTTTAATTTCAGTTGGCTCCCTGCTCATCAGCTGGGGATGGTTCACTGGGTGCTGCACTCTCAGGGATGGCTGAAGCCCCTCCTCTGGATGTCAAGTTTGGTCACTGCTCCTGCCTGTCCCCACAAAGAGCACAGTGTGAGCCTGAGGTGCTGTGATCCTCCGTGCCAGGCTCATCGCAGGAGCAGCAGCTCTGCCAGGACCAGTCAGAGTTTCTTTAGGGTTATCAGAAGATGCATCAAGAGATGATTTTTTTTATGGAAATTAGATTTCATTCCAGCTGAGGGTAATTGAAGCAGTGGTAATGGTCTGAAAGTAAATGAGATTCAGCTCTGTAGACTGCAGCCACAACTTTCTGTTCTGCTGGTGTCATGCTTCTTAAAATGGCATTCATTCCTAAATCTGGCCCTAAAGCTCTCTTACAAGGAGCTCTGTTTGTCTCAGGAGACAGGAAAAGATCACACTTTAATTCATTCTTTAGCCCTCATCTCCCATTTCCTTAAGGATTGCCTGAACCTGTAGGCTGAATTTCCTAGCCAGGTTTGCTCCCCTGGGAAGCCTCCAAGATGTGGTGGGATTTGCAAGGGAGCAAAGAATCCATCTTGTCCTGTTCAGATGGAGCAGCCCTCCAAAGCGGTTTGCAGTTTCTGGCTGAATAATCTGTGACTCCAGCAATGCTTCTTTACCAGTCACAAAGAAGAGAGGAATCTTTGCAGGGGAAATTCCATTGCTGACACCCACTGAGGTACCACTGGACTGTCCAGAACGGAGGATGGATGCAATTGTTGAGCCTCTCATGGGGGGGATCTCCCTGTCTCTCTTCTGACAAAATGTCTTGGTATACACAGGGTTTGCCAGATCTGATCTGTTCAGTCACACCAACTGTCATTTCTCTCAGGTTTCCTGGTGTTTGACTGTGTCTTTCATGGCCCCTACTGGGGGCTGGTGGCAGGCTGTTCTCATAGTGTGTGCTGTAGCTTCCCAGAAGTCCTGTCCCTTAAGTAAGACACGCTGTTCTGAACTGATAGCACCAGAAACAGCTGAATTTACTGAGTGCTTGCTTTTATGGGTGTAATTCAGAAGGCACCGTTTGGAAATGAAGGTGCACTTGCTGGCCATTTTCAGAGGTCTGATTCGTTGCAGGACACATTTAAAGATGATCTTCCTCAGATTTAGCTGAGCCATCACCTTCTGAGCACTGGGGCTTCACAACCAGGTGTTGGTTGGTCCCATTTGTTTTGGGACATTTTGAATTAGCTGTGCTGAGCTTTGTTTCCAGATGTTTGATGCCCACTGCTGGTGCTGGGGTCTTCTATGTATCACTAATGGGTTTTTATGCTTGGTAAGGAGACATGTTTCTAACAAAAACCTCTGCACTGCTTGCTCAGTTCCAGGAGAGCATTGCAAAAACATTTTGGTGGAAGTTTTGGTATCCTTAAGGTGTATGCATGCAAAAGTCCAGGCTGACTATTGAATATTAATGGCTCTTGAGTGGCTTGTGAGAAGTGTGCCTTGAGGTGGAGTAGCCTTAGACAGAAGGATGGAAAGACAGGCTGTGGTATGTGAGCACCACGAGGGGTTTAATGCTGTGCTGCAGCTCTCCACACCAGCACACTCCCTGTGTCATGCCTGGTGTTCAAATACAGGGGGGCCTGAGGAAGGTGTGCGGGTGCTGGGGCAGAGCAGTGCCACAGGCTGAGCCACTCAAGGCCAGCCACCACTGCCATGTCTCTCTGTGACAGTGACATCCCTGTGCCAGGTTCTGTGTCTCTGGCTGCACCTGTGGGGCTTGCAGGTGCCAGTTTGTCACTGCTCGTCTCCTCTCCTCCCTCATCTCACCCCGCTGCCCACATCAAGCCATGGAGATGCCAGGCTCCTGCTCATGATATCAGCCTCCATTTAAAGCCATTTCTTAACTGGTAGTCAGAAGTGGGTGCAAGGAGAGGGAGAAATCCCTGACTGGAGCAGCAATGGTGACAGGTCTCAAAGACGTCACGGTGGTCACTGTCAGACTTCTCCAGGAGCCTGGCTTCTTGCAGGTCATGGCTCCCACCGAGTAAAAAGACAAGGGGACTTCCAGCATTGTTACCCTGGTGTCCCTGTGGCTCCTGAGGAGGAGTTTGCCCAGATGTGTTCCAGAGAGCCCTGCTGCTGGCTGAACCCATCTGCCCGTGCCCTGGCTGTGCTGGGACAGACTGCGCCAAGGTAAATTGTGGGCTGCAGGAGGGCTGCCTGTGAGGAAGGGACAGCCTGTCCTGGCAGAGCAGGGAAGACCCCTCAGCTTAGAAAAATCTTTGTCACCTGAGGTTGATATTTTACAGCCTCTGAAACTGCGGTTGATGTGTGCTGGAAGTTTTGCACTTAACGTTGCTTTTCCAGCTCCCTGGAGGTTAACAAGACACTGGTGCATCTGGTTTTTGCTTCCCTTCCAAGATGGTTTTCCCCTTATAAAGATGGGAGTGTGTAGATTTTTTTTTAATTAATAAATGATTTGCCCAGGAGCACTGGTTTGTGATAAACTTAATTTAAATGCAGCTGCATATTCTGTAGCTGGAGTGTGGTTTTGTGTAGCATAAAAGAGCCTCAATATGCAGAGAGGATTAAGGTTATGTGAGGCACCTTGGCTCTGGCATAACAGCTTATATCACTATAATTTGGGGTTTGAATTAATTCAGGTTTCATTCAGTCCTTGGAAAGTTTTTGAACTATTTCAACTATTGATCTCTTTTATCCCTCCATCTGGTATCTTAGCTAATATAAATTAGTCTTCTGTAATAAAAGGCAGTTGACATTAGGTCCTGTGTAGCTGCTTAGCAAATCTTATTTTAGCAGATACCTCCCTTCCTGTGACCTTCCTCATTGATTCTATCACTCCCAAATCTTTATTGTGTAACTTGAATGTAATGTTTACTTTAGAGCATCCTGTGAAGCAGGGAAATGCAACTCAAAAAGGGGCTAAAAAGGGGAAGAGAGAAACTTCCTGGCCAATGAATGTGTAATCGCACAATTTAGTTAATTGTATTGGAAAAAAGTTTAAGAGGAAATAGGATAAATAACTGGCACTGCTCTGTCCCCAGCTGTCTGTAGCATGTTTAGCTGAAGGCTGATTGCTAGTGTGCAAGTCAGACCAGGCAGTATGTGGCATTTGTCAATAGTCTTCTTGGGAAAAAAAACCCCAACATCTAAGCAGCTCTGTGATTCAGTAAGGGAAGTCAGGAGGGACAAGAGACAAAACTGACATACAATCCAGAAATGCAACCTGGAAATTTGAGTTGGGAGAATTTCTTCTGCCTTCACAGAGATGAATCTGTGGTGGAGTAGCCCATGATGTGTATCATGACAGGCCAGGTTGGCATGCAGGTTTCTCCTTTGCACAAGCTTCTTCTGGCTCCTGCTGATTTCCCTGCTGTTTCCCTGAACCTGGCAGGGATCACTGCTTGTTATGATAACATCAGTCAGAGATAAGACTCTTGTACAGAAGGCTTCAGGCTGTCAATGGTTTAACTACCATGTTGCAACTGTGTTCAATAAATAAACCTTTGGGAATTCTCAGAATGTGGGTTTTGGAGGTGTGGAACAACAGTTAGTCACTGCAGACCTAAGGTACTAATGTAGGTCCTACCATTTTGGAGTCTGCTCCAAGTGTTTCTGTGCTATAAGGAGAGCTCCAGCAGAGCAGATGTGCAATGAACATATATATAGGGCAGCATGGAGCATTTTCTAAAATCCCACAGGAAAAATCTAAGGCAATAGATGTGTTCATTTGGTAGGATTTCTGTGACTTCTGTCAGCTCACCTCTGATGTCTCACAGCTAAGGCATGGTGTTCCTGCTTGGGCAGGAGCATAAGTCACAGCCTTCCAGAGAAGGATGTTGGTCTCTTACTCACTTGGAGAGTTTAATTTAAGCTCCCAGGTGAATATCTTGTGCTCTCAAGGACTTGTTGACTTACCTGACAGAGTGATTGCCAAGGGAAACTGAAGGAAAGCAGGGCAGAGATTATACCACCATCCCTGCCACACCCAGCAGGCCCACTCTCCTTGGTTTTAAGCTGGGTTTTTGTTTGTTTGGTTTGGTTTTTTGTTTGTTGGTTTGGTTTTTTGTTTGGCTTTTGAAATTAAATTATTTTGTTTCTTGTTTGGTTTTTGATGGTACAATAAGGGGTAATGGTTTTAAACAGAAGGAAGGTTGCTTTAGCCTAGATGTAAGGAACAAGTTTTGTGCTATGGGAGTGGTGAATCATGGACACAGGTTGCTCAGAGAGGTGATTGATGCCCCATCCCTGGGAACATTCATGGTGACATTGGAAGGCATTCTGAGCAACCTGATCTGGTTGAAGATGTCCCTGCTCGTTGCAGGGGTGTTGGGCTGTATCGCCTTTAAAGGTGCATTCCAAGCCAAACTATTCTATGATTCTACCTCCACAATTCTTTGGGGTTTTTTCCCTGCTGAGGGGTGGACCTGGCTTTGCATTTCACTTCACTGTTACAGGTTAAATTCACCAAGCAGTGTCCAGGTGGCTTTGTGAACAGATGTAATAACCAGTGATACAGCAACAGGCTTCAGGTTGCAAAAATTTATGTTGGAAGGTTGTCTAAGTAAACTGCAGAAGGGAAACCCTGGAGGCAGAGAGCTGGTAGGAATTGGATGCCTGCTAAAAATGCAGGCTGCTTTACAGCATGTGAAATCAAAGCAGCCTGGGAATCCGTTGAAGCTGTTCAGTCAATAGGTGTAGAAGGTGTTCCAAATAAGCAATACATGGCCTCAAAAGAATGTTTTGAACACCTCCCTTTTGCTATTTCCTGATACTGTCAGTGCCTAGTGTTTCCTCCATGCTCTGGCATTCTTACTATTATTGTAGTTACTGAGGGTGTTGCAAGCACATTGCTGAGGTGAAATGGTAATGGGAGAGGTGCCACTAGAGGAATCTGAGGCAGAAAAAAGGAGGGCAGCTGTGGACACAGCATCAATCTCTCTCAGCAGTAGCAACCTCTCAGGTGATGCTCAGTCTGAGGTGTTTCTGCACTGCAGCCGCAGCAGGGTATTGAGAAGAACACTTGAATTAGCTTTTACATTAGCCAGTGTCTGTTTCCCTAACTGTAGCACCCTGGAGGTCAGGAAGGGCTGCAAAACCTGCCCAGGAGCCTGCCCTGGGCTGTGATGGTGTCTGGGCTCTCCTGAGTCAGGTTGGCGGTGCTCTTGGGCACTGACTGTCCTTTGGTGGCCAGAGTGAACTGACCAACAGCTCTGCTGGAATGTGGGGACCTTGGGGCCTCTGTTTCTGCCAGGGAGTTTATTTCCTGGCATTATGGGTTGAATCATATGTTGAGGTGGGTTCCAGGCATGTGGCTTATGGGCCTGGTGTGAGAGTTGGGGAGGAGAAGGGGGTGAGACGTGAGTGGGAAGAAACCGTGCATTAGAGGGAGAGGTCAGTGGACGCACTCCAGAGCAGTTGGTCAGCCAGCACAAGGGCTGGCATGGCTGCATGTGCGGTCTGGATGCATCCACAGGCATGTGCAGAAATGAACAACCAAAGCTGAGGTGCAGTGCTGGGTGATGAGTGAACTGACTGGGGAGGACTGGAGGAAAGTTACAGTAGAATAGAACAGCTCAGTTGTGAAGATCCTATAATGATCATTGAGCCCAACTGCAAAGCCACAGGACAATTAGTTTTTGACTGTCCATGGAGTATTGCTGCCCACACGTGAAGGGAACAGCAAAACTGTGTGTCCTACAAGCCTTCATCAGTTTGTATTTGCAAGAAAATGATTTTTAAAAACCCACCCCATATTTATAAAATAGCACAGTCTACTTGAAAAAGAAATTGCAAATAAGGGAGCACAGAGTCTTAGTGTATTCCTGGGAGTATCTCGGCTGCTGCGTGTGGTGTTTGCAGGCAGGGCACGCCACCCAAAAGGTGGCAATGTTAATAACAGTATTGATTTGCCTTAATGCAGCTATGAAAGCTGAACCTCAGAGGTGTGGGAGGGCTTTATTGGTAACTGGCATCACGTCTGATGAAGGATAGTATCAACCAAAGGGGAGCAAATGGAAGATAGAACAGGGCAGGGTGAAACAGTGACCAGTTCAGGAAGAAAAGTGGCCACAGCACTTGAGGCTTCTCCATCGAGTAGAAAGAAATTTGCTTAAAATGTAATGCCTATGACTCAAAGTAAAGGAATGGGGTTGAAATCACTTTGGAAAACAAGACAAAAGAAAAGTAAAGGTGTCTGCAGTGCCTCTGATACAAGCCAAGGCCTGTCCCTGGATTTTGCGGGACACGGCAGAGCTGCAATGCCTGTGGAGCAGGCAAGGGTGGGTGATGTCTGACCCCTCAAAGGGAGTTTTACCCCTGTCAGATCAAAATGTGTTTTGAAAAAATAATTTGTCACCTTGGTTTCTCGCGTCTCTCAATTAAGCTCTCTTTGTAAGGAGGATCTTTACATATGATTATTTGGAGCAGTCTTCTTAAGCTTTTTGCTAGCAGCTCTGAAAATAGTAGACTGATGTGCTCACCTCTTCCTGTCCAGCCTCCAAAAGTTTCTGACATCTCTTCCTTTAATTCTGCTTTGTAATTGAATTTCTGCCATGAGTTTCTTTTGCTAATTCATTTATTGCATACTTTTAATTGCCAGTGAATTTGAATACTGCATACACTGTAAACATAGAAATTAATGTGTGCTATGCAGCTACCCTCTACTCCTGCAGTTTGGAACAAAGGTTTTATATGATTTCAGACATCCCTGAAAGTCTTCTGGGGTGCCAAAATTTAGCATCTGGACTGTGAAATTCCATTTACTTTGAGCATATAAATATGGCCAAATAATATTGCACTATTTGGCTTGTTGGATGGGGAAAGTACAACAATTTTGTAGCAGCAACGCAGAAGAGAAAGTAAAAGTTTGTGAGTTGTGTTTCCTATTTTGCCATCAACCAAGTTCAGTCCCTATGTTGTTTTTCCATTGGAGTTCGTTTGTTTTGCAGCTTGGAGAAATAATGCCCATCACTCTGTAAGATAAGGATACAAAGTTTTTATGATAAAAAGATGTTGAATCTGAGATGATTTGCTTAAATGTTTTTGTTGCTGCCAGGTTGCAACATTTATGAGTGCCTGCCCCGGGATCTCAAGAGTAACAGAAAATTTCATGGTTACAGAAAATATATTGGAATTTACTTCCTGGGAGCAGAAGACTGGTGTAATTAAAACTTGCCCTGATGAGGGAAACTACCAGGATAAAATAGAAACACAGTCATTTAGGGGGCACACGTTTAAGGGGTTTTCTCTTTGCCCTTATTTTTCCTTCTAGCCTTTTTGGGCCTTAGGGAGGTTTGTTTGAAACTGCTCCCCATATGATGGGAAGATGCACGTGGGAAGGTTGGTGTTCAGTACAAGCCATTCAAGCAGCATCACTCACCAGTCATCAGAGGAGAAGGCACCTTCAGGGGATGACTGGTGACCCCATGTCAGGGCAGGATACTCTGGCCTCACCTCTGTGACACTTGTTTTGTTCTTGTGATTTGTAGAAGGAGCTGTATTTCAGCTGGCTGCTTGACTTCAATTTCTTCTTGGTGTTTACTTCTGAAAACCTGCGGAGAATTTGTGAGGTTACCATAACAATGAAAAACCAAAATATATAGTGCTATTTTTTTTTAAGGAGGAGATGGAATTGCAGTGCAGTCACTCTGACTTTTATTACAGTGTTTTTCTGGAAGTTAATAAATTATTTCCCACCTAGTCATCTTCTGGGTGCTTATGAGTAACAGTTAGCATGGGTTAGTTTGGAACAAATAATGTCAGACATCCTAATTACTCTCTGGAGCAGGCTAACATGTCCTGTAGACAGAAAAAGAGCAAATGATATGATTTATTCCCATTCTAGTTAAGTTTTTGGTGATGTTTTGATATTCATAGAAAAAAAACTTAGGAATAGAAATTTGGTTGAAACTTATGGATAGTGCAAGGCAGGTGTGCTGACCATGATCCAGACTTAATTTCTGTGTGTGATCAAGCTCAGAAGTAGTGTTGTGTGAGAATTTCCAAAAGTGGACCCTATGGCATGGGTCATTGTTACTGATGCATTTGATAATATGTTGGTTCAGACTCAACAAGTAGCAGCAAACTAGGGGATATTACAAGTACTTGGGGGGAGAAAGTTATTTGATTTTCAAGTAGCTTTGGACAGAACCAGAAGATGACCTTGGAGGGTCCATCATTCCCACCGAAAGGCTTTTAGTGTGGGCTTGCATTTATCTCTGGTGAATGGATTGGCTGTACAGAACACTCAGGGGCGGTTGGAGGGCCTCCACTGGAAAGTGTTGTGGGGTCGTGGTGGGTCATACATTGCTTTTGGAGCATCATCCTGCCCCCACAGCATCCATAAATAGGGGGGATGGAGTTTGTGTCCAGTGTTGGGATCTCCTGGTGCTTTGGCATTGCTGGAGTACTAAAGCCTGCTTGGGGCACTGCACCTGAGGGAAGATGTAAAAAAATGGAAAATGCCAGCAAGGATCTGAATAACAGCACTCAAGAGGAATGATGGGAAGCAATAAGGGTGTTTGGTCTGGAGAGAAGGTGTAGGATCGGCACGAGGAGTTTACAGTGTCAGCAAACAGCAGCAGCTTGCTGTAAGGGGAGAAATATGAAACCCTTTGTCTGTAGGGGTTAGGGCCAGTGGAAATGAGTGTGAGTGGTATCATGAAAAGCAGGAACTCCTGCTTGTAGGGATGGTGAAGTGTCAAAGGAGACTGTTGGGAGGCTTTGTCTAGGATGTCTGTGGCTGGAGTTTGGCATTGGGCTGGCCACATGTGTGTGCTAGGTGTGGGCTGGAGGCACCTGGGAGCTAAACACAGTGGGATTTTGTTTGCAGAGGTTACAGGGTTACTGGGTCAGACAGGGATCTGGCAGGAAAGAAGTTGGTGTATTGGGTTGGAGAAGATGAATTCTTCCCATCTGAGCTTGGCCTTGCTGGTGGAGGAGAATCATGGTCAGCTCTGTGAGAGAGGGAGTCAGAGCAAGTCACTTGCTTTCGATTTTCTAATCCACAGATTTTGAGAGATTAGGAATCACGGGAGAAGGTGAACCTTGCTCCTGGTGCTCTTATCTGTGACTCCTTGGAGGCTGATGAACCCTCAGCATTCAGAGCTGACAGATGCTGATGGGATGCAAATTACTTCTTTTTTTTTCCTTGAGAAACATGCTCAGTGAAAGAAAAGTGATTTCTAACCTTTCAGAGCAATGCTTAGTGGCTGCAGTAAACTTGGAACTGGCTCTCTCATATTCTTCCTTTATTTTGTTCCAGTTTTTACATCTTTGTGTAGTAATATTCTGAGGTATGAGCTGAGCAAGCCTTCTGAATCTGAACTTGATACTTATTTATTTTGAAAGATGACTTTTTACAAAAAAATATTTAAAATAAAAAGGATTATTTCAACAGATTATTGAACATCAGAAGAATTTGCTGTCTGAATTCAAGACAAATCTGTACATTTTTCAACATGGAAATATTTCTTATTTCAGGACAAATAATAAAATGCAAATACACAACAAAGCTGTTTCCCATTGTAGGGTAAGAACTGGAGCAGGGTTTTTGCATGTTTGGACTATTTCTGGGGTTTTTTTTTGAACTGGGAACAGTAGCTTTTACAGGAGAGGCCAAGAGTGTGAAGACAGTCACTTAGAGAAAAGCTGTAATGTAAAGCATGTTTGGTTTGTGCCTTCTCTTCCAGATAATCGAGCCCTGTGGACCTTCTCTGAAGAGATTCCAAAATAGGTGGTGAGTACTTTGCAGACCCTGCTCCTTTTGAGGCACTCTGTAATTTAGTAATAGTAAAACTAAATGAGAAGCAGAAAATGCAGGCTTTCTGTTCTGCATTGAGTGCAGAAGTTTGCATTTGCTGAGTTAATGGCGTGCTTTAATTTTAAAGCTGGCAAGGCTAATCTTTAAGCAGGAGTTTGTTGTCAAAATGTTCAGATTTGCACTTAATAATAACCTTTGCACTAAAAATAATTTCCTGAGATTGCATAAGTGAACTGTTACATTTAAAAAAATACTTGACTTCAGGGATAATCTGTACAAATTATGCTGCATTTTTTACTAAAAGCCTACACATCCCACTAGGGCGGTGTTTTCTCTGTCAGAAAGCAACCTTGGGATTTTTTTTCCCTTCTGTTTTGTCCAAAGTGTTAATCTAAAGGAATGCAACTTCCAGAGACTTACATGAGCTGCATAACCCATGCTAATCTCTGCCACATGTGACTGATTTTGTTCTGCCTGCACCCAAGGCTTCCATGTATTTCATTTTTATGCACTTCATTAGGTTCTTATTTGTGAGTAAGTGAAACATTAAATCAGTCAAGAGCTGCAGAAGGATGAGATTGCTAAGAACTGCCAATTGGTGCCATTGCAGGTGCAAAATGCTGATGTCAATCAGTGCAATTTCTTTTCCTCTGCTGGAGCTGGTCTCTCCAATGATGCCAGCTGAGAGTCTGCTCTGTAACACCCTTTGCTGTTTGTTTTCGTTGTTTCTAGAGAAATACGTACTCTATTTCCTCTTTCAATTCTAGATTTCTTTCCCATGAGATGAACCAAATTATATAATTACCCATTAATTCCTCAGGAAGTTCATTCTTTCGTTGCATTTCCCTAGTGCACAGGATACAAGCCATTAGAGCTCTTGTGTGTTCCGACTGACTAATGAACCGTGGCCGAATGCCCCAAACCTCTAATGGACTCCTCTGTCTTCCAAATCTGTGCACTTCCCATAGATCAGATGCCTTTTGATACACATGGTCCCAGGCTGATTTGGAGTGTCCATACAGGGGAAATGTAGCCATCTGCACTGGTCATTTTTCAGGGCAGGGGAGGATGATGGAGTTTGGTGCGCCTGTCAACCTAATATGGGGAGGATGATGGAGTTTGGTGTGTCTGTCAACCTAAATATGTGTTCATTGTGCTAGAAAATGGTTACTTTGTATTTATAAGGGGCTGACTTAACGCCCCTTAAATGTATGTCTTATCAACTCCCTCTTTCAGCAATGAAAACATCCCTTCCTTAGTAAGCTGTCTTATCCTTATTTTCTATATTGAGGCTTATGTTCCTAAAACTCGAGTTTTACAAGCCCAAATCACGAATCCCATGTGCCTTTCTCAAGAATGCTCTTGTGAGCAGTAACTTATGAACCCCTCCTCTTCCCCAGCCCTGCAGCTAGGATGGGATCTGTATTGTAAACCTGCATGGTTTGTATTGCTAATTTCTGTATTGGGACCTGAATATTCAGTGGGTCTTCTTTGAGAGGTTGAAAAATGAAACAAAGCTCTTCTTCTGAGGACAGAGAGGAGTATGAGATGGATGACAGTAATACCATGTGTGCAAAATCCAAGTAATTTTAAATTGTCTCTTTAAATTGTACTTAAAATTGGATTTTCTTGTTTTCTTGTTTCAGGTAATACCTGAACAGGGTATGAGTAAAAAAATCACTTGTTGATACTCCAGACTGTGTGTTTAATATGTCTTTCTCCTGGGTAGTCTCTTTGGGTAGAGGTTTGGAAAACTCCTGTGGTCTTCCCTGGGAGCTTTGGCTCCTGATGCGCTTTTGGTAACAGAGCTTAGAGTTGTTGGGTGGTTGCACATCACATTTTTTAATGCTTCAATGGTCTGTATTCCTCACGTTTTCAAGTTCAGGTTGTGCATGATTTCAGTTTGGGAATTCATATGATCCATACCAGCAGAAGGAACATCTCCAGAGGGTAACAGCTTCTGCATGGAGCCTTACAGTGGTCAGGCTGCATCAGTTCATGTTTAACATGGAGTAAGAGGCAGACTTGATGGCAGACCAGTGCTGAGCCTGATGGGCGTTTTCCAAAATGTAATGTGTGGCCAGTGGCACATGGATGGCTTCAGAACAAAGTATGACACTAAAATGTGTATGAGCCTGCCTGAAGGTAGCTTGATTTTTACCCCAGCTAAGCTCATCTGGAAGTGAGGGTGCTGGCCATGAAAGGGGGAATTGACATTTGGATGCTCTCCTGCTGGGATACCACAGGTCTGATGCAGCAAGCTGCTTACCTGTGTTTCTGCCTGTAAGCACATAAGCAGCTCTGGGCAGGGAAGCCCAGGGAGCCAGACACATGATGGGACATGCACCCATCAAGGCCACCCTGCACAGGACACCTGAATACTCAGCTGGGTCAGGGGTCCCCTGCCTTGGCCTGTTCCAGGGTGCTGCTGGGTGGCTGTGCTGGGAGGTCAGAGCTGGGATGTGGTCAGGAGGGCTGTCTCTGTCTGGGTGCAGTGCAGGGGCCGTGGTGGTGGCATTGCTGTAACCCCTGTGCTGCTCTGGAGGAGCACATTAGTGGCTGTGACCCATGGCCAGGGAAGGCAGAGGATGGGACAAGAGGTGGTGTGAACATCATTTCAGAAACTGCCTGCTGCTAGCATGGACATGGGGCCCTGAGTCTGGAACAGGGTTCCCTGCTTCTCTGGTCCAAAGCTGGTGTGTTTGATGCATGAAAGTGAAAGTTTTTGCAGCTAGACTGACAGATCTATCCTACCAAACTGACTTTGATAAACATTCTATTTTTAAACTGAAAGCTGAGTTAAGACCTCTGCAGCCTTTGTGTTTGTGGGTAGGGGGGTCCCCTTGAGTGGGAGGTTGCTAGAAGTACTCAAGGGCTGAGCTTCTGAACATAACTCAGGATCACCTGTGGCAAGACATGGAAGTCCAGGAATGTTCTTGCCATTGGTGTTGGGAAATTTGTTGGAAATATGCTGTATGTTCTGTGCACAGAGCAAGGGCATGGGCATGTCCCCATGACCTGGCTCTGGTCATCACTAGACATCCCTCCTCACCAGGATCTCCTCATCCTTGAGTCCTGGTGCCTTTCAGCTTGGCTCTGCCTCTACTGCCCTTGTCAGCATTTCTCTGCCTTCTCTACAGCCTACCTGTATCCCCATATCCAGGGTCCCATGGGATCACCCTTCCTGGGAACATTCAGGCTCTGCAGGAACAAAAAATCCCAGCAGCAGTGCCAGGCTGAGCACCAGGGCAGAGAAGGGAGCAGGCAAGATAAGTGGGAATTTAAGGCTGTATTCTCCTTCCCCTGGGCATCATCTGCACTACAGCCCTGAAAATCTGCCTTGTTTCAGAACTCAAACTCAAGTCCTCTTGGGGAAAGGAAGATCTTTCAGTTCTGTTAACTTTTCCTGTTACCTTTCCCTCCTGTCTGGAGGGAGCTGTGAGGGCCACATGTCTGCCATACATAAATCTATACTGTGGGTACAAGGAGGGGAGATGGAAGTGCAATTAACTGTAAAATGTGTCTTAAAAAAGAACAAATGGGAGCACAATAGCAAATGAAGCACCTTTTGTGAGTAGCTTATGTAACAAAGTAATTGAAAATAATTCATTGTGGTTTAACGTGTCTTCAATCAAAGCTTCCAGTTTTTTCCTTAGCCACCTGTAAAAATTGCTATTTGAGTCTTCAGCTTTTACACTCTTATTATAAAGAGGTTTTACTGATGTCTCCTCTGTTTAGACCTTCTGTGTTGCACTGCACTTTTACTTTCCATATTCACTGTTTGCTCATTCAAGGATGTTAAGAAAAAACCCCAGAATGACTGTGCAACACTGCTGTTCAGCTGTGTTTGTTTTATGAATGAGTCTCCTGAGTGCTCACAGGCTTTGGGATTGCTCACTTTTCAAAACTTTTGAAATTCAAACTTTTTCCTTAATTCTTTACTGTGATGGGGAAAAATTAAAGCAGGCTTTCTTTCTAAAAAATAAACTCTCAGCCAAGATTTCCAAACTGAAAGATAAAGGGGCTCTGTAATTGCCCTGTTTTCCCCACTGTGCACTGTCTCCCCCAAACTCCACCTGCCTTCTCCATTTTGTAGAGATGTTGCTATGTAGCATGAAAAAGGAGTGGCTCCTAATGCAAGTATCTCGTGTTGATTCACTGCTATACAACTGTTCATCCCCTAAGAGTGTGGGATTACCAAGCATTATCATGCTCAGATTGACTCAGGTAGTACTATTTTTATTTAAGCTGTATTAAGGTATCGTTGTGAATCTTTGGTCTTGCAGCATGGGTGTAATACGATTTACTATTTTTATAAAAAATCAACATGTCTGTACAAATCCTGTCTATGGCAAGAGCTGCAAAGATTAGTCATGAACTCAACAGTTTTTTTTCCCCTTTCTCCTCTACAGTGAGTTATTACATTTTTAATGTTCCTGTGACCTCTACCATGCTAGCCAGGCTCAGAATAAAATAAGGTGGTGCCTTGGCTTATGCTGTCAGGGACTTGCTGGGAGAAGCTTTGGTGTAAGTGGGGGGCTTTGGTGAAAGAGGGAGCAAGGTTTGGGAATGCTCAGTGGAGTTTCCTGGACAGTCACCAAGGGAGTGCAGTGGGTTTCACCCACCTGAAGCCTTGAGGATCCTTCTAATTCAAGCAAATGAGACCTGTCATGACCAGCAGTTCTGTCCATCCACCTTGCTGGCTTTTATATCAGGCTCCACCAGTCTTAATTTTAAAAAATGGTAATTTAGAGTGGATCCTTGCTCAGCTTCTTCTCATTACCCTGCAGCAGCTTGGTACCCTGGTAATGCAAAGATAAACATGCATCCTAGGGTTAAGCTTGGCTAAGGGATGCAGTCAGAAATATCTACAGACAGCATGTCTGTCCAGCTGCATGCCTGCAGGTTGGATAGAGTGCCAACCACTGTGTTTCCAGAGGGAAAGAAAAAAAAAATCATGGCCTTTCTTGGAAAGGGAATGCAGTGAGATGAGGCCTGATTTTCCTCAACTGGGACAAATATGAAGGTGATCAAAATAAGTTCCTTTGCTGAGTGGAGTTACCACTAAAAGTCAACATGGTTTGCAAAGATGATGTGTGCAAAAACTGCTTCACTACATTGCTTTGGTGATCTAGGAATTGCATAGCAGAGTTGCAGTAGCCCAGGGAAATATTTCCCTAAAGCTGCTTGGATGCAGCTCCCTTTCTGGGGAGCTCAGTAGAATGGACGTTGCCACTCCTGGACTTCCCACCTCCAGGATTTACTGGGATGGGTGTTGCTCCAGGGCTGGGAATGCAGCACTGTCTCCTGAGGGGGAGTTTCTGGGAGCCTTTCTGGCTTTCATGAGCATATGGAAGGAGGGGTGCTGGAGAGAGAGGCTGAATGTGGGCATCCTCCTGGGGTCTGTATCCTGGGACAGCCTGGCTGGTGAGCAGCTTAATTGCTGTAAGTGGCTCATGGCACCCAAAGGCAGCAGGAGGCAGCCATGGCTATGTTGAGTGTGGTCTGCACTTGTGTATGACATACAGAGAGACAGAAGGAGCATTTCCATCCCCTTCAAGCCTTCATTTGAAATGAAGGGGGCATTTAATATGGGGGGGTTTACGACCTTCTTCTTAATTACCAGGAATGCAGAATAACATTCAATAACTGCTTGACTACTGCCTTAAGTAGAAAAGAAATATGTGGTAATGGTTGGGTGCTCCATGGTTCTGTGTGGGCAGCACAGTGTCCAGTGAATGGGGAGAAGATGCTGTGGGTTTGCCAGTGCAGGTCCCCAGCCAGGTTCTTGCAGAGTCCTGTTCCCTGCTGACCATGGGCTGTTGCAGCAGGTGTGGAAATCAGCTGGTGAATTCTCCATTACACCATTTAGGGTAAAGGAACATAAAGTGCCAATTTTGCCATTACAAAATATATGGATAATTTTGACATAGGATGCACATTGCTTTGTTAATGGTTTTGTTTGGCAGGCTTCATTTGGGACTTTTTTGGGAGGGGGGAGTTCCCCCAACAGCACCAAGTGTTGCATGTACATCTGCTGTCATGTGCAGATATTGCATGGTGTTCTGGTGAAGTTCCAGCAGAGCATCAGTGGGGCTGATGGGGTGCCAACTTTGTGTGTGAACAAAGAGAGTCTCAGCTAAGCCAGGCAGTTTTGTTTCCTTCTCCCTATGCTTTTGGTATTTATCAATATCACCCTTGGGCTACCATAAAATCTGGTCTCTTAGCAGTCAAAATCCAGCTGTTCCTTTCCAGAGAGCTGACATGAGTTCCCAGGAAAAGCAGACATGGTCATCAATCCCTTGTCTAGATTTTGTTGTTGTCTGGAAAGAAGCATTGGGATCTGCAGTTGGACTAGATGATCACTCTGGGTCTTCTTCCAACTAACCTGCTTTGTTCTATTCAAGCGCAGACAGGATTGGAGAGCTGGAAGAAGACTGGGCTGTAGGTCCCAGCTGTAGCTGTGTTCCTGATTTTGTGCAGGGGTGGTGGGAGAGATTTTCTTTGCTAGATACTTGCTGGCTGACTATCTTATACCCTAAAGCCCAAGAATTCATTGTCTCAATATTGAATTAATCAGTAAATTGAGTGTAGTAAATGTGTTACAGTAAAAATGAAGTGGATTAAACTACAGAACTTTTTATTCCACCCAAAAAATCATATTTGGCCTTCATTGAATTTCAAAGGGGATATAGTTTGTCATTTTATTCAATGAAATGCCACAGGCAAAATAATTTAGGAAAAATGTTATTTTTTGTAATCTGGGGAGGAAATTTCATTTTAGGTATTTACCATCCAGAAATTGTTTTGTGGCACATCAGTATTAATACATATCCTTATGGGTATAGATCGTGTCTCATTAGTTGTTATTTAACATTACTGCCTATTTGTCAGAATAGTTAATTATCTAGTTCTGATAATTTATATTGGAATCACTAAGGCAGCTTGTTTTTAAATCCTTTTTTTTTCTAGGTGAAAATACCTTCTCTCTGAATGATAATGAAATATTTTAACGCTGCAACAAGGAGCACAATAGCTAGGTATGTTAATACAAGTGCCTGAAAATATAAAATTGAGAATGTAAAATCTGTGCTCACTGGTTTCAGAATATGCCAGGAATACCTTCCCCAAGTTTTCACATGTTTTCTAACTGTTTTGAATCTAAAGAAAAAAGCTTTTTTTCTTTTATTTTGGTTGGTTCTCTGTTTTAAATTTGACCAAGTAGAGTTCATAGATTCAGCTCTTCAGTCACAGAGTGAGGTAAGAGGATTGAATGATCCCTGTTCTCCACTATAAAAATAGTGGGAGGTGAATTTACCTGCAAAGTGACAGCTGAGTGGAGGACTGATAGAAGATAGCAGATGCAAAAGGAATTTCACAGCTGACAGGTACTAAATTATGCATTTTGTGTGGTACCTGGGAAGTGACTTCTGAATGTCCTCCTGAATCAGTGTGTTTTAAAGATCATAGCCTGGGACTCTAGAAAAAAGGGTTTGGTTTTGCAGGTTATCTGGTTCTTCAGTTGTTTCCAGATGTTTAACAACTTCGTGGTAGTGTTCCCCTCCAGCCACGTTTTCTCTGCACCCTGGATGAAGTGTGACTTAGTAGGAGAGTGGGCCTTGTCGTGCTTTCCACCCCTTGTGAGTCCTTCCCAAGATGATAAAGAATATCTAAACAAATGTATAAGTTTTGTTTTATTTCTCATTGCATCTAAAGCATCCTTCTCCCAAGCTCTGCAAGATGCCCCAGCTGGGGATGATGATGTCTCTGCCTGGACAGCCAGGCATCCTGGGGGAACTGAGCAGCATTCACCTCCATGACAGCTCCCACGCAGAACACAGGGTTTGTTATGCCTAAATACAAGTCAAAACTTGTAAGAAGTGGTTTAATAATGGGAATATCAGCAGACCCCTGAGTATAATGCTGCTGCTGTATGCTTTCATAAATCTAGGGTTTAGGTATGACAGTTATGATACATGACATTGGGAGTATGTGAAACAGCAGTCATTAAACAAAAATGGGCTTTTAAACTAATGACAGCTGCCTAAATGGCTTTACAGTGAAACAGATTCCCTGAGGCTACCATTCTTCAAATAATACAGGTCCTATTGACTTTAAAAAAACCAGAAAAATATTTTGTTTTCATGCTGTAGTACTGCTTTCACATTCATCCCAAAGGTCAAGCTGTGAAGCATTCACTAGGCTTTAAACTGGAGGTGTTAGAAAATAATGAATGGCAATATTTCCAGTAATTCATTCACTGTTATTCCCCTGAATTAAGCCATATGCAATACCAGGGATTCACACCTGTTCCAAAATGAGTTTAGAAGTATGGGGACACTTTTCTCCATCTAAATTCAGCTTAGTGTTTAACTCAGTAGGTAGTTCTGCACAATATCTCTGTTATACAGAATTTTATCCAAATGTCTTTATCAAAACCTCTTTCACCTCCTGCTGGTTTACAATGATACACAATAAAGCAGCATGTTGCTTTGTCTCCTTTGAGGTCATCATTCCCAGCCTAAAGCGAAAGGTTTAAAGATGCATGGTTTGTCTTTTCCTTCATGCCGGATGTCCTGATGGACTATGGCTACCCATATCTGAAATGCATTGGCCAGTTTCCTTGAAGCCACATTTTAAACAGATTGATGGTTGCAGAAGACCAACCTATTCTCAGTCAACTACTTCCACATCTTTTTGACTTTGGCTTTTCCCCTGCCCAAGTTTGTTTTCTTCCTGAAAGTGCTTGTTTGGCTTCTGGCTTCCTGTCCCCCTCCTTCTTCACCTTTATGAGAACTCATGGGTTTATTGTTCCTCCTTTTATTAGCAGGGATAGAGGAGAGGGCAGAATAACCCATACTGTGACAGGATGTCAAACAGCAGAATTTGGTTGTTTTGCGTTGTATCTCTTCCTACCATAAACAACTTGGAGCCCGCTTCTTGCTCTGTAAACCCAGCTTCAGCCCAGTGCTGGCCTTGCTTGCTGAATAACTCAAGATAATTCCAATTTTTTATAAAGCAAGCAGTTCCACTACAAATGTACGTGAAATCTGTTGAGAGCAGTCAAATTTCACTTTCTTCCTGTCATGAGATGGCAGTTTAAAGGTGAATGTTGAAGTGCTCTCTAGTGTTCCTTGGAGCCCTGCAAGACTGAGTGGAGGTCAGGAAGGATGGGATGGAGGATGGCCAGAGGTCACCTGACAAGCCAGGGATGTTGTGTGCAGCTTTCAGAACCTGACAAATTCTCTTGCAAACCTTGCAAATTTCTTGCCAGAAATCCTGTCTCTCTGCAGGCTTTGGTGCTCCTGGGAGGCCTGGATAATACACTGTTCTTTCCACCACTTTCCTTGTTTGCCTCTGTAGCCTGTCCTAGCCACAAAGGTGCTTTCTGTGGGCAGCTCTCCGTGGAAGAGGAGAAGAGGAGGGCTGTCTAGTTGTGGTGACTTCAGCCATATTCTCTCCTAGGGATTTGTACTCTCATCTTCCTAGGGAGTATGCTTGAGTCAGGAGAGAAGAGTGGAAGAAGAAGAGTTATATTAACTAAAACATGAACATTTGAACAGATGGCTGACCTCTGTAACACCAAGAACTGTTTAATTTTAGAAATTTGCAGGCTGTTTCAAGTTTGTCGTGCTCCTTACAACCATCTGAACACAGATACACAACGACTTATTAACTTACTGCAAAGCTTTGTTGTTTAATTTCCCTGCTGTTTGAAACGCTGAGCTTTAGGTTGAATAAGTAAGATCCTGGATCATCAACGGGATTGGTTCCCTTTGTGACAGCTTCCTTTGAACCACTGAAGGCTGAGGGAGAAGAGATGCTCCTGGTCATGGTAGAAGGAGCTCAGCTCCTCTGTTTTTCTCACTTCCCCAGCATGCTCAGCCCTAGCACAGACAGGGGCCATGGAACAGTTAATTGTGGGCAGGGAGGAGACAGATGATCATCCTGCCCCAAATCACTTAAACGCCTTAGGAGTCTACCCTTGCCTGTCTGAACGAGCCAACTAATCTTTCAGTGAGCTGCACAAGTGAGCCCTGAGTTATATATGATACAAACAGGGAGATGACACAAAATGATCAAATTCCCCTATCCTACCTCTACCACAGCAAAACCTGTGCATCCTTTGCTTGCTTAATAGTAGAAGAACATCACTGTTTGAAGAAAATAGTTTCTGGCTATGGGGAGTTCTCATGCTCTGGAGGCTTTTAGGTCAGGGTTGCATATCTTTTGAAAAACAAATAGTATAGACCAAATGGGTGGTGACTGGGTACCAAAATTCTTGGAGAAATTATTTGAATGAAAAGGTATTGGACTAGATCAGTGGTTCTCAATGCTTTTTGTGAGATCACAGTGAATTCCCAAGAACTGTGCTTCAGGCACTTGTGTGGCAATTTGAAAGAGCAGTATCTGCTTGGTGACCATACATAAAGTCTTTGGTGCTGTCCTGGAGACCTGCTGGGATGAGTGATGCCAGGAGTCCCATCTGGGATTCAGTGAGTCAACATTGGAAGAATAGCTGAAGGACTTGAAAAATGTCTTTATTAGGAGTGTACCATGTTAGTCCACTAAAAGTGCAAGAAAAATATCAGTGCAGCATGTATTTCTTTTATAGAGATCTGGCTTATCACTATGGTTGCCTCTTCTTAATTACTGCTAATGCTTCTGAAGGCTGTGCAGTTGGATATGGAATGTGGCTGGCCCAGAGTCAGGGCACAGCAGCTTTTATCAGGGCCACTCAGAGGCAGACCATCTGCAAAATGTATTTATTTTTTCCTCTAGTTGTCTTCTCTAAATAAAAATGTGATGTTATGAGAATGTCCATTCCATCTATTCCTACACTCCACCAAAGTTGCCATTTTCTGAAAAATTGTTTTTGAAAGTTGTATTTGGCAAATGTCTGTTTGGTTAATTCCTCTCTTGTCATTGCTGCTTGTCCATGAAACCCAAATCTCTTTGCATCCAAGCTGAACTGTAGCTCAGCTCAGAGTATTCTTTAAAATGTAGTTGCTTTATGCTCATTTGGGGTTTTTTAGCTCCCTTCCTTTGGCAATAGAGGAAATGCAGGCACTGCACACCTGATGCAGGCAAAGCTGGTACCTGCAGAGCCAAGGGCTGTTGGGGAAGGGGTGACACTCTCATTGTCAGGGCTCCTTGCTCGGCCCAGGTGTTGGAGCTTCAGCAGCCTTGGCACCCACTAGCTATAACACAGGAGTTTAACAGGGATTAGCTTTGCAGGAGTGAGTGTCTTCTGCCTGCAGAAAAATGTGTGAAGGTCCTGCTGGCTTGGGTTTGTAGCCAACAAAGGAGACTTTGTCATTACTGTCAACAAAATTGTCTTTTCAGGAGAAGACTTGAAAGAAGTAGCTCCTTTTTCTTTTTCAGAAAGTAATTTCCCTGGTCTTGGTACCCTTTCTGAAGTGAACTTAGCTGCTTGGGACACTGGGTTTTGTTTTAGAAATAAAATACTCCTTCATCACAGAGCTCTATTCAATACTGTGATGTTCAAATCAGTGTGGAAAAAGGGGCAGTCCCTCTGTGACACTGATTTTTATAGCAAATTTTTTTAAACTGATTTAAACTTTTAAAAGCCTTTTTTAAGGCTTTCCCTAAAAAAAAGCGAGCTTAAGCAACTCATAACATGTTTTCCCCATAGTTACAGTGATGTAAGCCAGCTTTGGCCATCCTTGCCTAGCAGTGGGTGTTTCTGGAGGAAGGTAGAGAATAGGGACTGTAGTTAGAAAGGCAAATGCAATTACAAGAGCAAACAGTTGTTTATATTCTATAAAATTGGTACTCATTGCTCTCAGGTTCACCTTCCTTGCCTTAAGGTTTTCTCATTAGAAGCAGTTTCTGTAAATACCATCTCTTCCTTTCCCCTTGGAGAGATCTCAAAGAGCTGGGCTGGAATTAGTGTCTGGGTAATCAATAAACTCTCATCTACATGATGGGTTTTTTCCTTTAAGTTGGTTCTTTCTGTACTGGAGAAAATGTGTCTAAAGCAAATGTAAAATGAAGAAGGGTTAGATTCAACTTGACTCACTGTTACTATATGTGCTTAAAATTTTGCAATATGAATGTCTTCCAAAACAATTAGATTTATTGCAAGGTTGACAACTAAATGATTAATCTACTACCAGACAGCCAGTGCAGTAGTCTCTTTGAAACAATTTTTATGTCTCTTTCCTGCTGTTCTTTTCCTCCAAGTCTGATTTAAAGATAAAACACTGACCATAAAATAAATTGTGATGAGTGGCCTGGTTCTTTTTCAGTCTTCTCCTTTGCTTCAGCATTGTGCTTCTGTCTTGCATTGAAAAGTATGTAATGAAAGGATCTGAAAACTGCCCTGAGCCAGAACATCCAGTCTTGTATTTCATTTGAGGCACATGCTTAAATTATCTTGGGGTTGGCTGGATTTGTTTGTGCACTCAAGTGCAAGCGCAGTTTTAATCCAGGTGAATAATGACACTTGAAAGATTTTGTTGATGGGAGGCCCACAAGTGTTTTGCTTTGTGTTAGTGGTGTAGGTGCAGAGCATGGGAAAATATTCATTGGTCATCTCTTTGTCTGGAGCAGTCCTTGTAAGGGGAATACCTGCTTATTCTGGCTTTCTTGTCAGAAGGTCTCTGCTTTTGGCTATGTAGTGTGGAGGGAGAACTTTTCATGCTTAGTGAAGGAGATGAATCTGCAGCTGAATTTGGGGAGGTGACTAAACACTGTAAAATCCAATAGTTTGTGAGAGAAAAGGCAAGACCACAGAAAAGATTCCAGTTTGGTTCTTCATGCATTCTACAGACTTGTACATTTTTAACATTTTTACAGCTACAAGTCTTAACACTGTGTACTATGCTGCATCGAGACAACTGCCTCAGAGGAACCCTCTCAACACCTGCTGATGCTGTGGACCTGCCTCTGTGCTAGTTCTGGTTTTAATTGTCTTCCTTTTTAAGAGATGTCCTCAAATGTGACCTGAGGTTAGAGGCTAAGCTGTTCCTCATTACTCTGAATAGCAATGATACATTTGGTTGGATGCCCCGTTGAGCCAGCTTGGAGCCCAGGAGCAGCAGTGGAGCTGGGCATAAGTCATGGAGTTACTCACAGCTTCTTAATATTTTCCTTAAGTGGTTTTGGTTAATAATACAATGTAATAATAATTCTGGACAATAATAGGTTTGCTTCTCTGGCTTGTGTGATGCCAATTCTGTTGTTGCAGAGGTTTTGCATTTAGCTCTCAGTAAACATCAGGCACAAAGCCAGTTGCTGTGTGCATGGTCGACCACAACTTGATGAAGCTATAGCACATTTTATCTGCACTTGGAAATACTTTCTTGTCCCTTAAAGGGAACTCTGTGCTCTGACAGTGACGCTTTCATTGGAGAATGAGAAAACTTTGACACTGGCTTCTACTGCCCACCTTTACAGTCTCACCTTTCTCAGGTACATGAATTGCCTTTCTTAATTCCATACAGTGGAAGAAACAGTCCTGAAGTGCTCTTAAATTATGTACTTTGCATTTGCTCAGTATGCTGAAGTTTGGGAGTGAGCTTCAGGGAGATATCTGTGCTATGTTAAGGTTATTCAGAGTAAAGCTTGTCTTTGGTCTTAATGCCTTTGCTAGCAAATTTTAGTAGATAAAGGTGAGACAGACTGCTCAAAACCAGTAACAAATTATTATTGTTTTGTGGGGTAGCTTTGGTGTCTCTTCAGAAAGGACTCAAATGACCAGTGCTTGGAAATAAGCAGCCTCCCTTCCTCTCAACCTCCAAGTTTGGGAGACCTGTGCTGAAGTCAGAAAAGGGGTGCAAGGGGAGCATCAAAAGCACCCTTGCCTCTGGGTGCTGTGGGATGAGGCTGCAAGTGGAATGATCCCATTTAACCTCATTTTTAAGATATTTTGCTACATTCTCACAATCACACATCGTCACACTCTCATCATCCTCTTGTTTAGGTTTCTCTGTGAGATGGTTGTGGTCAGCACGTTTCAAAATAGCAGATTTCATGAGGCTGTGTTGATTGCAAAGCCCAATCTCCTGGAGTTGCAGGGAGTAGACTCCAGCCCAAACAAATTGCTCCCCTCTTGGATGCTTGCCCTGGGGATAGGCTGTTCACCTCCACCCTGACTCAGCTTGACCATGGGCTGTTTAATAGTTTGAAGGATTTTTTTTGTCAGTGCTATGGGTTTATTTTTTTCCATCTGCTGTTCCCCATCCTGATGCAGTAACAACAAAAGCTCTTTCTGCTTTTATTTTAAGATACATCAGCCAAGTGCTGCTAGTTTCCACTTTCTGTACTTTTTTTAAAAAAAAATTGTATTATTAAAGAATGTTTTGATCTTTGCTCTTTATTTTTATTTGCATGACCTAATTCAACTTGACTTTGGCAATTTCTCTTTCCCCCTTTTTTCCTGACCTCTGACACAGCTGTCTTTGATGAGCAGCCCTTCTTTTCCATTCCTCGCATACACTCTGCTTAGCCCTAAAAATCCCTTTTTGGTGATTTTTTTTTTTTCCATTTAGATCAGGACTCGTTCCCTACATATCTCCCCTGCTTTGGTTGGAGTTGCTCAGTACCAACTTTTTTTTTTTCTCATCTTTGCCATACAGATATTCTAAGCTTCTTTCAAGTGTGTTCCTGAGCACTTCTGTCCATCTGACTTCCATGCCGAGTTCCTTAGATTCCTCAAAGCTTATGGGAAATTGAAAAGATGATTTTTTGTGTTTCCCTAAATCACCTCTCCATGATTATAATTGCCTCCAGAGTTGCTTTCATTGAGGACTTTTAGCTACTTACAGTGTCTAAATTAGAGCTGCCCTTTTCTAGTTCAGCAGCTGGAGGATTACAATTGTCTTCTGCTTCCAGGAATATCTGTGGTCAGCTCTTTACGTTAATAGTGGGTTCTTCAGTTGAGTATTTTGGGAAGTTGCAGTCCCACAGAAAGATAAGCCCTGTTGGCACTTCTGTCTTGCTGTGAATCTGGGAATCTGCACTGCACTGCCATGTAGGCTCTGTAGGGTGTAGGATAACCTGTGATGTGACCCCTCCTTCTTCCAAGTAGTGTTGACCCCATACCACTGCAGTCCTTTGGAGTTTCTTATTCTGCTACCTGAGTTATCTCTTGCAGTGCCCTTCCTCTTGGTATCAGTATGTTAATCCATGCTCTTGTTTCTTACTCATCATCTCTGAATTCTGGCTAATTATCTAACATCCTATTTGACTGCTGCTATTAATGTTCATATGCTCTTTGCTGTCCTAAGTTTGGGTATTATGTGCTTTTTTGTCCACATTTACCAATCCCCCCCATCTGTTTATTAAAACCGGATGTGGGAATTAACTGATTTTCCTGATTATCCTGTCTCTAGAGGTGTTTTTTCTGTAGTTTAAAACTCTTGTCTGTGCCTGCTGTGATCACAGAAGGACGTATCTCATACACAGAGAAATGTCCTTTTTTTTCCATGAATGCCTTCTGCTGGTGGAACACCCTAAAACTTCTCTTTCAGTGTCAGCTCTTGAACCATATGGATGACATTAACTTGTAATAGTTTTCCTTCCTTTTGTAGCATCTAAAGGTCCTCAGGGATGATGCTCAGAGTCTAAGGCTGGTCTCCCCAGATTCTCTGTAGCCGAGAGGGAGGCAGACACCACCAGAGAGGGTCTAAAATAGGCTCCTGCTCCAAATTGCCTTCCTGGTCTACAGGCAGAAAGACTATCCTCTTCTGGGCTAAATTTAGTCCTGAGCCTGCTTCATGCCTGTGGCTGAGTTCTCCATCTGCACACTGAGACCAAGAGCCCTTCTCTTACTGGAAGGCCAGAGATAAACCTCTGGGGGAAAAAGGAACTAGAATACTCTTAGTAAGAAGAATCAAATGAAGTGGTATAAATAAACAGAGCTGAGGACAGTACAGTGGAGCAGCTAGGGGTCACAGAATGGAAAAGAAGATGGGGAACCGGAATATGATGGATAAGAGTCAGGCCTCCAACATGTGAGCTGTGGCCTTGCAATCAGAAGCAGCTGAAAGACTTTCCTGGTGCAAAGACATCTTGCATCATCTCTCCAAGCAGGAAAAATGAGTCCAGATTGCTGTGTCTAAAGAATTTTTGTTTTATTTCCCATTAGGAGGGTAGACACAAAATCAGATTTCCACTCCAAGTTGTCTTATATTTTTAGCCTGTGATTGGATTGCAAATGCACACTGGATATTTACATTTCTGGAAGCAGACTCTGGTGCTGTTGTCTTAACCAGGATCCAAGTTAATTTGCTGAGCTTCCAGA
>NW_005054318.1:6411435-6419947 GCF_000277835.1 Geospiza fortis | reverse complement strand
TTGATTTAATCTAGATTTTCTAGTTCAGTAATTTGCCTATTTTAGCATTCAAGCATTTTCCCTACCTCCCCCTCTGCTTTTTTTTTCCCTTTATCTTTGAGCTGAATTATCCACTGTGCAGATTAAAGAAAATGGGTTTTGCAAAAGGAGCCACCTGTCCATCATCCATCCAGTGTGGAAGCTCTTGGGGAGCTGATTGTCCTTCCTTCTCCTACAAAAGGTTTCCTAAGAGGTGCCTAAGTGCAAGGCATAGCTGGTACAGTCCCTTAGCCCTGTTTCACTTGGTTTGTTGAGGCTCATTACATTTTGCTGTCGTCTTTGTTTTAAACTATTTAATGATCACCTTATTCTGGTCTAGTCCTTGTGCTGAATATAGATGTTGCTACACTATTGGCTCTTTTTGTGCTGTGGGTAGATAAAGATATTTGCAGGAGGAGGCTCATAGTTTTCCTTAGCAACATTCAGCCTCCAGTGCATTGAGTGGCTTGTGATTGTATTATAGCCATTTCTTTAATGAAATTTTGAACTACATGACTCTCTTGCAATCACTTCTGCCTGGGGTTCTTAGATAGCCATGCAAGCACTATGTGTATCACTGCTGTGATGTACAGAGCATACTGAAGGAGCAGGTGAGGTGCAGACAGGTAGTGTTAGCTCACAAGTCAGCCCTTTTCTTCATTGCTGCATTTTCCATAACAGCTAAGACTGTGGTAGGAAAAAATGATGCGCCGTGTTCTAGCTACTTTAGTTTCAGAAGGAGTGTATTGAACCAGCTTGAGGTCAACTTTATTATTTCTTCTTCTTGTGTTACAAATTCCCAGTGCTCCAGATAGCCAAATGTCATTCCAGAAAAACACAGAAGTGCTGCACAGAGAGTTTGCATCCCTAAGCCCTGGAGACACAGCATGTCCAGGGTGACAGGCACAATTGAGAGCTCATCTTGAGCAGGTTGGACCCACTCTGTTCCACTCTGTGCAGTACTGAGCATGTGGATGGATGTGTACAATTGCTCTCTGTGGTTTCTGTGTTGCTTGTGGTGATGGAGCAGCTGAAGGAAGCTGGGGCTGGCAGGGAATATGCGATAGGCAACTGTCCTACATCATTCCTTGCTGAGGTAAGTTGTCTGTGAGGCAGTGGTGATGGGAATGATGCGGGGCATCAGAAAACATGCTTTTATTCTTTATCTGTACAGCATAAAGTCTTGCTGCCTCCTGGTCTGGGACTCAGGCCCCAGGGTGCTGGGGTGATATTTTTAGCCAGGTGGTGCCCAAACCTTCCAGCTACAGTGCAAAGTGGGATAGCTGCCTGTGCAGTCAGGTACCTTGGTACTTGTGCCTTTTGGGCATGAAAGGGTCAACATTGGCCTTCTCCACAGCACATGAGCAGATAGGTTTTGGAGTGCTTTATCAGGTGATAGAAGAGATGAGGCAGGTGAGGTGAAGCAATGCTGTGGCTGTACCCTGGAAGGTGGCACAGGCTCAGCAGCCTGGCTCATCCTCAGGACCAAGGGCAGGGCATACATCTGGGACATGGTCGAAGGGTCAGGGCAAAACTTGGAGATGATTCCCAGCACCACTGGCAGGCTGCTAAACAGCACAAAGGCAAAGGTGATGTAGTGGAAATACTATAGCAAAAGACTATTTTGTTAACAGTTCTCAGGTCAGCCTGCCAGGTTAACAGAGAGTAACTCAAACAGGGTGAGATTTCTTTAGAAGGAATAAAGTAGTGTAAGAGATGTTTAAATTCTTGTCTTACATATTTGAAGACAATAATGAGCCATTAGTGGGAGAACTGGTTGAATTTACTTACAGGAACTGAAATAACATGATATATTTGAACAGGAAAATAATTTTTTACATTATTTGATATAAAACTTATATATTTTATTAGAGCATTTTTTCTTATCTCTCTGTACCACTGTGAAAAAGGATTAATATAAAGAAGAAAAAAAATTTCACTTGTAGTACGTTCTGATGTGTAGCTGGGAGATAAGCTTGCTGCTTGGAAAAGGCCATCCTGGAAGTTTTCTCCTGCTTATGCTGTGCATGCAAACTCATTACGACCCTCTAGCAGTTTCTCAGAGTCTTTTCCTGCCTCAGTGTGATCAGGACACTGAAAACACAGGATAATCCCTTATGCTCCCCCCAGTCACAGTGGCATGCATGTGTTGTGAAAATGGCTCAGCAAGGCTGCCCTGCAGCAGCCCGAGCTGGTTCAGGCTACCTAGGAAATCCTATTAAGTCACAAGTGTCAGTACAGTATGCACAACTTTGGTGCAGAGGGGACTATTTATAGCTTCAGTAAGAGTATTGTGTGCACAGGGCTTTTCTTTCACGCCTAATCAGGGACCTTGACAGACTCACAGTCTCTTTTACCTGCTCAGCAGCTCAGGTGCCAGACCTCTGAGAGCAGCAGTGTTTTAGCTGGAAATCCTCATCATCTTCTAAGAGCAGCTGAGGGCCATTGTGGAGGAGGAGGCCGTGATTTTCCACCTGCCTCTCTGCACACCATCTCCTCCTCTCCTGACTCACTGGGTTCAGCCATTTGGCTCCTGGGGCATGCAGTGCCCTGCTGTCACCATCAGCCTTGCTGTGGCAAGAGGAGGGGTGCCATGTGTATGTCAGTGATATCATTACATTTCTGAAGCTCTTCTCAGTCATGAGTGAGCTTTGTGGGGTAAAGTGTGTAGGACCAGGAGGTTGGAGGGACAGAATGTGGCAGAGCTGCAGGATTGGTAACAAGGCAAGGTACTTGGCCTTGCTGGGAAAGATGATTTTTGCACCCCACTGGCAATGTCAGTTCATATTTTTTTTAAGTCTGACTGGGGAGATAGGAAGGACTCACCTATAAGAAGTTTCCAGGCTGGAATAATCCAGAGGTGGAGCAGGAACCTCCTTTGTGAGCGTGTGTTCACGCTCCAGTTTTAAGCTTTGGCATTTGGCAAGCACACTAACAGTATGTCAAGGAATTACCATGAATTAGTTTCAAAATAACACAGCATTGAGTGGAGCACAAAGAACAAAGAGGAACACATTCCTTCCAGCAGCTGGCCTGGGCTGGGGTCCCCCCACTGCTACCAGCCTCCCAAGATCCTGCCACAAAGTGCAATCCAATGTGTTAACAAAGTGTGTGAGCTTTCTGCAGGCTTACTGCATCATATCAAGTGAGTTGATTAGAGAGACTCTTGATTTTCCTGGGTTTTTATGTTCTTATTGGGAGCCATTTGTCAGTCTGCACAGAAATCTGATTAGCTGAGAATTGCTGTCTCTCTGGTATATGTTGACCTATAACGTGAAGGATGCAGCAATAAACACAGCCAGCTGGGCTGCTGGGAGAATCTGCAGCATTCTTTGGAGGCTGGGAAGGAGACACTTGAATGCTTTTCCTTTGGGAACTTGATGATGTTTGGCCTGAGGGTTCTGTGCCAGCATTCCTTGAGGGGGCTGGCAGCATGTTTCAGCCCTCCGGTGCTACTCTGTGGGGTGTCGGTGCCCACCCTTGTGGCGAGACAAGAGGGAGCTCCCTTGTTATGGCAGGGGAGCAGGAGTCTGGTGTTACTGCAGTTTCAAATCTGCCCTGTTGGCAAAGAGGTGGGGCAGAGCCTCAGGCAGTGGGAAAGGGAATATGCTGCTCCTGCAGAGCAAGGAAATTGTAGCTGACTGTGGTGCTTCTGTGATGCTTGCTAACAATGAGCACGCTGCTCCTTGCACAGTGTGGTTAGTTAGTTAAGAGGTTTAAATTCAAGGCTCCTTCAGGAAATCAGGCACAGTATAAGGCTTTTCCTTTGCCCAGCAAATGCACCTCTCCATCACTTCACAGAAAATAATCTGCAGCTCTTAAGCAAGGGGATAATTAACCTTGGCACCAGGCACCTTGGTGCATTTTCAGAGGGTGCTGGTTGGGCACAGTAAATAATTGGATAAAGCATGGACAAGGTGGCTAATGACATGCACAACAACCAACAATGAGCTGGTTTGAAAACCCAGTTTGGCAGGTTGAGATGGGCCAAGAGGCCTGAGCAAGAGTGGAGCAAGGGATGGTTATTAGCTAACATAATCTGCTGTCCTAAAGCCAACAGCTTACCACATGTTTGTTAGGTCAGACTGGGAGAAGATGTTCCACTTCAGCTCTGCTTCCTAAAATATACAAAAATGGTCTCCAGCTTTTCCAACAGATTTTTTAATTAATTAAGATAACGGCAGGGCTGCATTGAATCTACTCTTTATCCTAGTGTAGAGGAGCACAGTGGTTGGAGTGACCCAACCATCTTAGCTTCCACCTTTTTATAAACACAAACATATTGTTTTTGTTGAGGTTGTAGAGCAAAGTTTATGTCTTCAAGTCTTGTAATGCTTGAAGCTGTCCACTCCATCCTTGAGCTGCTGTGCGAACGCACCAAATTATTCTTGTCCTGGAGGTAAAAGTCACTAGGGAGGTATTAAAATTGAGGCAGATGCCTTCTTGTGATTTCAAGTGCCTCGTTTTATCTCTCAAGTTTGCTTTCATCAAAACTGATGGCTTACACTTGCTGTCCAAGCAGTATGGTATTCAGCAAGTAGTGAGGACATTTTTCTGCTTGGGATGAGGCATTGCCAGCAATCTCAGGGTGGTGCAGAGCGTGGCGTTTGCAAATGATCACTCATAAAGCCAGTGCTGTGATTAATTAGTGTTTTCAGAGCTCTGAAGCAGGCATTTCTGCATGAATAACGTTCATGTCTAAGTGGCACTCTGCTGGTATGGAGTTTCTCTTTGAACAGAAGTTGAAAACAGGTAATTTTGCCATTAGAGCCTGAATGTTGCCACATCAAACTGTGGGCACAAACTGGGCCTTCTGTTAAATATATTTGCTCCTTAGAAGTTTTTGTTGCTTAGATTCAGAAGTCTTGCTGCTCAGGTTGTAGATATGTGTGTACTGACCTAATGCCTCCCTTCCTTTTAAAGAAGGTGAAGTTTCAATAGACATTTTGGAAAAAAACAGGGGAACTTTCAACTTTTTATTTTAACTTTGAGGGAAGCGAAGTTCTGTACCAAAAGTTCCTAAGGTGAATGGGTGGTTTCCTCCTAGCTCAAAAGTTCAACCTGTTGACTGTAAAACTGTCTGCTGCTGGGAAACCCTTTAACTCTTTCCACCTGCTGCACCTCTGAAACTAAAGTTTGAGGAGTCACTTGAGATCCTGTAGCTTGTTTATCTGAAACACTAAAAGAAGTTACAAGGAATGACGTCTCAGGAGCTGCAGAAGAGAAGCAAGAGCCAGCTTCTAGTTAGTGGGGATTCAAAGCTGTGGTTGAACTCATGGGAAGGAACTCATAATCCCACGCTAGCTCTTCATTCTTCAAAGAGTCTGCAATGAAGCTTTGGAAGTGTGAGCTGCAACTTCTGCCAGTGTTCCTGGATGTCCTGGATGGTTTTTGGGAAGGAGGGAAAGGGGGAGACAAGCTGAGAGCAGAGTCACCCTCACTGACCTCTCTCCTCAGGCCTTGCCTGCTTCATGGAGAGACTTAATTCAGTGTTTGAGAGACTCTTATTTTGCCAGTGTAGGACCAGGGGTGCTGAGGGGCATAATGGAAATCTGTGGGGTGATGTCTGCTCTACATCATTGCCCAGGAATTTCTGATCGTTGGAAGGATGAGAAATGTAAAACCTGTCACTGGGTGGGGTGAGTGCAAACATGTGGTTTGTGCATGTGGTTTTGCTTTTTATTTAAGGGAGAAAAAAAAAAGCTAAAAATAAACTGCTGGCTTGCCTCCACTTCCTGGTTCACACAGGGCTGTGAAAGAGCAGCCAAAGGGATGGGGTGGCCAATCCAGCCTGGAGATCCTCCTGCATGAGCCCAGGGCATCTGAAGGGGTGAGGTGAGGGGGTGAGTACAGGGCAGCCAGCACCCTCTTGGGCAGCCAGTGAGGAGAGCGGCTGGTGATGTAGGGCTGTTCCTTCTCTGGCTGCTGGGGGTGACACTGTAGTCAGCTGGTGTCTGTCCCACCTGGGATGGCTGTGCGAAGTTCCTCTACACCCATAAATATTTGTTGTGGGGTGAATGTTTAGTCCTACATCCGTCCCAAGTGTATGTTTTGGCAGTGAGGGAAGGGGTTGGCTTTAAACCCTAAATTCCAGAGAGTAGCTTAGAGGTCTAGAATGGCTTAGAGGTCTAGGTGAAATGGGTGAGCAAGCAGAGAAATGATGAAGCCATCAAAAGTGTGTAATGTAATGGCAGCCCCTTGTGCTGAAGCAGCAGTGTGGCGATAGGGTGGTGTCACTGATGCCAGAGCTGAGCCACTGGGCACTGTGGGACACTAGCTGTGCCAGCTGCAGAGGGTTTGGCTCTCCAGCCAGGGAGGAGCAGTGTGTGCTGGGCTGGTTTGCTGAGCCGGTTCTGGGAGAGCTGCAGGGAAGGGAGAAAGGCATCCCCTGGCTGAAGGGATGGTGCAGCTGTGTTTGTCAAGAGTTGCCCTGGGAGTTTATTTTTCCATTAAGGTTACTACATTTTGGTTGTTTGTTTGTTTTGAAAGAAAACCTAATGACACTGTGCAGGCAATGCACAGGTGATTAAAATGTTCATAATATGAAGATGTTTATGAATAAGTTGACAAAAGCAATAGGAACTTGTATCTTGTTCTCTGCTCTTTACAAGCAGGATTGAAATTCCCCAAGATTGTCATCAGTAAGGTGTTGTGGAGCCTGGTTCTGGTCCAGGCTGCCAGCAGAGACATTTATGTTATCTGTGTGAGCTAAATTTGTTTTACTCCACCTTGTTTGAACCTCATCCTTGCTGCTGTTGCTTACTTGTCTTAAATCTAGAAGAATGATTTGGAAAGATTTGTCTGAAAATCCTCCTAAATTTTATCAGTGATTTCATGTCATTAGTCCTACCAATGTCTCTGTATTTACATTGCATATTTATACTTCATAGCTTGGTAGTTCTCAGAGGTTTAGAAACCTCCTGGAAAAATTTGTATCAAGCAGTGAAGCAACCTGATGGGTAATCAGTGGCTTTGGTCTTTTGTGATCTCAGTTTTCTGGTCTATATCAATGTATTTTTCCCACAGCTTGGAGGAGATGGTGCTGGCAGGTTCAGCGGTGGGCTGGTGGAGTGGCACCAGGAAGGTGTGGGCTTGTTGAGCAGTGGGTTGCACATCTGGGGTGGCTAATGAGAAGCATTTTAAAAGCATCAGAGGATAATGGATATTATGTCTGTATATAAAAGGTACTTTAGACAGTGTCAGGAGGCATTGCAGGTTGCCCATCTAGCTGGCAAAGCATCTGAATGTCAGAGCTGCATGGAGAAGCATGTTGCCATACTTGGGACTTTCCTGAAAAAGAATAAAATTGATTAATGTAACTTTGTGGAGAGAGAAACATGGCTGGTGTGGTGCAATTGGGCAATCTGGGTTTCTTTCCACCTATTCTTTCCCCAAAGCAAATCCCAGTCCTGGTGGCTCCTTCTCTGTTGCATGGTCCTCTGGGGATGGTCTGGGCTGTGGCCACCAAGCACCAAAGCACCCAGGGAAGGGATGCTCCAAGGGAAGAGGTGCTCCTGCATTGACTGGAGCTGTGGCACAAGGGCCAGGAGTTTGTTTGCCATCACCTCATCCTTGCTGCTGTTGCAGCCCATGGATGGCTTGTGGCTTTTTATGAGCTGCAGGATGTCCATCTGTTTGGTTTGCCTCTGTGGGGGAAGAATTGATTCCAGCACAGGGATGCTCTTGGAGCATCTGACAGTTTCAGCTTGCCTTGAATGTTATGACTAATTGCTGCAGCAATTGAATTTGGTGTCTGAAGGCAGCACTGCAGTCATGCATGGTGGGAGGGGACAAAACTAATTTTTCTGTTTAGCTTCTTTGAACACTTATTTTAATCCAGCCAGTTTGGCCAGTTTAGTTGTTGGGTGTTTGGTTGGGGTTTTGTTATTTTGAGGTGTGTATGTGTTTGTGGTTTTTTTGTTCTTAAGAAAAAATAATAATCTCTTGCCTCTTTTATGTAATGTAATTAGACAGCAGAGCAAACTATTGAATGGCTCTGGCTAAAGCTGTGAAAAAGTATTTTTAACTTCATGCTGTTGCATGAAGGGTTTTCCTTTTTTGCCTTTATGATGCTTACTGCCCTTTTATATTTTAGCATCTGTTCCTGTAAGAGCGTGGAAGGAAATGAGCTGGCTCAGCAGAAACTGACACCCAAACTAATCTCATGCTGTAGTAAATGCTTAATAGTCTCATTGTCCACGAGCACTTCTGCAGCGAATCCGGGGGGTGGGGATAGCAAAACCACCATTAAACCTGAAATACATGGCAAAGGAAGCACCAAATCCCTTTTGTTGTTTTCCCCAGCATCGCACAGGCTTCACTCTGTGGGCCATGAGGGCAAAGGCCAGCAGCAAAGCACCTGTGACTGTGTCTGTGACTCTGAGCTGGGCCCTGCTGCCAGCCTGGCTGCTGTCACCTGTCGCTGTGACTATGTCTATGGCTGTGGGTTGGGCTCTGCTGCCAGGGCACTGCAGCCTGGCTGCTGTCACCTGTG
>NW_005054318.1:6404879-6410806 GCF_000277835.1 Geospiza fortis | reverse complement strand
GGCTGCGGTCCCCTGCTGGGCAGTGGGGCAGCCAGGCGCTGCCAAAGCTCCTTATGGGCTTTGCGAGGCTGGCTGTCCCGCAGAGCCCTCCTGTCCTTTCACCCCGTGCTTCCCCGCTTGCATAACTGCCTTAGGAACTGCACTCCCTGCCCTCCTTGCCGTGCCTGCAGCGCTCCTGCATCACTCAGCCTCTCTGCTCCAATAAATTGCTTTACAGCCGAGTCACACCTTAGGTGAGGCTGGAAGTGTTTTGAGGCAGAGGCACCAAGTTTACATTCTTGCCTATTTTGTTTTGGGGATCTGTTTCATGCCTAAATACACTGGGATTATTTACTAAAAGTATATGGAGAATAACATTTTTCATTTAAAAAAAATCCTGGTAGCTTGTGAACCTGTAGTGCTTTCTCTGGTCAGAAACTGAAAGTGAAATGGATTTTTTTAATTGCTTTATCAGACTGAGGGAAGTGTGGAGATTAGTAGAGCATACACAGAAGGAAGGAAAGCATCTCTCGAGTGCTTTAATGATCTGAGTGGCTAATTTGTTTAGTATGAGTTGTCACTGAACCTTCAGTTTGGCACTTAGGGTTTTAGTTTGTTAAATACAAATAAATAAAGCATGGAAATGGAGTTTTTAACTATTGTGGCCCAGTGTAGCTGTGCATATATTCTTCAATCTGTCAGGCAGGTTTGCTCAATCCGTGTTGGTATTCCCCAGCTGGGCTTTTCTGTGTGAGGTGTTGACAGGTATGAGGGAGGTGTTCCTGACCCTCTACTTTGGTGGGACCTCACCTGGAGCACTGTGTCCAGCTCAGGAACCTTCAACACAGGCAGGGGCATGGACTTGTTGCAGTGAGTCCAGAGGAGGGTCATGAAGATGGTCAGGTGGATGGAGCTCCTCTCCTATGAGGAAAGGCAGAGAGAGTTGGAGTTGTTCAGCCTGGAGAAGGGTCCAAGGAGACCTCATTGCAGTCTTTCAATATGAAGGGACTTATAAAAAAACCTGGAGAAAGATGGGGTATTTTCAGGGGCCTGTAGTGACAGGAAAAGGACAATGATTTTAGACTGAAAGAGAGTAAGTTTAGATTGGACATAAGGAACAAATTTAATGTGAGGGTGGTGAGAACCTGGAACAGGTTGCCCAGAGTTGTGGATACCCCATGTATCACAGCCAGGTTGGATGGAGCTTTGAGCAACCTGTTCTGGTGTAAGCAGTCCCTGACCATGGCAAGGGGTTGAACTGGATGATCTTTAAAGGTCCCTTCTGACTCAAACTGTTCTGTGATTATGTGATTATTTCAGTCTGATCTGGTGCCAAAATTTGCATCTGTTTACTGACAGGGACTAATATTTATACTGTACTTTAACAAGTGTTGGCACTACTGCTTGATGAAGGTAAGCAAAATTCCTCTGAGTGGAAAAACTGTTCTTCAAGTTTAAGACATGAGACCTCTAATATTTTCAGTCGGGGTAAATGTAGTGATATTTAATGGACTGGGAGGCTGCATAGGAAAAAGGACCATAACCTTTTTTTTTTTTATTGCTTGCCAAGCATTGCCATTTATCAGGCAGCTCTTCTATCTTTAGCCCACCTTTAGACCTGCTAAGGACTGACTTGAAAGGACTCTCCACCTCATCAGTGCAGGGTGATGTTTGCTGCTGCAAAATGTGTTTCTGCAGCCAGCTGCCTGGCAAAGCAGGGAAGCCCTATCAGCTGCCTTTCAGCTTGAATTACCCACTTTTTGGCACAGCAACAGGCTCTATTTGGCCCAGTACATAGTGTCTGGCACAGCAGAAGCAAGATCTCAGCTGCCACTTCTCTGCATTGCAGCAGGAGCTCTTCAGCATCTTGCTTTTGTTTTGGGGCAGTGACTGGCAGGTGTTCTCCCTTGCAGAGCTGGAGCAGTAGGTTTTGCCATTAGTTAATTTTAACTTTTACTAGCCTAGGATATGATCTTAGTGAAAAAATGCACTGCTTGCATGGATGCTTGAAACTGGGCTACTCGTATCAAATGTGGTGCGGTCTGGAGTGTGTGCATGCATTTCCATGGATTTCTCCTGGAAAGCTGCAGGCTTGGAAATCCTGGCAGTATCACCATCATCAAGAAATTGGATGTGTTTTAGTGGGGTTATTTGTGGGCAGAGAGTGGTGCTGTTTTTCAGGAGCTCTGTGAGATTTTCCTGAGGTGCTCCCAGCAGCCCCTGTGAGTTTGTGGTGCAGCCTCGAAGAAAGTGCTGCTGCAGCTTACTCCCTGCTGAAAAGAGCACATGGTAGAGAAGCAGTCACTTCCATAGGAAAATTCAATATGGGGAGTTTTATGCACACACAAATTTTCTTCAGTGGCATGCTGAGACATTTTTAATGAGTCACATATCAGCAGTGATGGGCCATCAGAGTAAGTGCCCAGCTGAGCAGAGCTGTGCCTGGCCAAAGATGCCTGCATGCCCCAGTGTACATCCAAATGCCATTGTGGCATAGCCCAAATCTCTGGCAAACTTGGGGTATTTTTGCACAGTTTCTCCCCATCCATTGGCTTGCACAGTGATCCAGTCCAGAGGTACTTTCAGGTTTGCAGAAGATCATGTGTTGCTCTGGTACAAATCCTGCTTGGAGCTAGGGGAAGAGTTGTGCTAGATCTCTGTTGGCCCACCCATGGGTTAGGACAACAAAGACACATTTCTTTTGATGTAAAATTTCTTTAAAAAGGGAAAAAGTGCTTTTCTCAGCAGCAAATCTCTCATTGACTATAAGCAACATGGATCTGTAAGTGTGCATGAATATCTGCTGAACTGTTTCTACTGCCCCTACAGTGGATCCTGAAACTCCTCACACTCCAAGGGTCCTACAGCCTGCTTGTAGCATTCAGGGGTATTTTCAGTCACCTTTTCACTGCTTAGTGAGTGGGGATTTTTTTACTGTATTTTCAGACAAACTGCCTGATGGAATTTCTGCTTGTTTCAGCTATTCCTCAGATGTTCCTTTATGAGGAAAAAAAAACCTTTATCTTGAATAAAATAGAAATATATATGTGTAATACACAGATTCTGAATAGCAAATGGAGAGTGATTGTGGTCTCCCCTAGTTGAGGGTGTGGTTACATTTGGTTCTTTGGTTGGCTTTATACAGCCCTACTGTTTTGTTTTCAAAACAAATAGGCTATTATTCTCTGTTCATGCACTGGATGAGTGATAAAAGTGGTCCTCCTCATTCACCTGCCACTGAGAGCTAGAGAAGAAACTGGAAAAATCCTTGTATGACTCTCACTACTAGGTTTTACATGTGGAGATCCAGTGATGTGCTGGATCACTTACATCTTGGCATTGTTTTTCCTCTGAGCTTTACATCTCATCCATTAGACCTTCTCAGCAGATGGGTTTTGAAGCTCCACATTCAGGGGTGCACAGGCCACGTATCTGGTGCCATGACACTGTCATTTGCCATCAGCTTGGAAAAAAATCAGGATGTCATTCTGAGAGAGCAGGGCACCCCTTTGGATGTCAGGAACAGAAAAGGCATGAGACACAGGGGTAGTCTGTCCCTGAACAGGGGAGAAGCTGCTCACTGGAAGTGTGGAGGAGAGCCCAGGCAGAGCTGAACACAGATTGACCCAAGGCACTAAGGTCAAAAGGCAAATCCCCTTCTTGGAAGAGTTCCCAGTGCAGATAAGGAAACTCGGTGTTGAGATGGTGCGTGCGGTGCCAGGGGTCAGGAGGCTGTCACTGCACGAAGTGCAGGGGAGGATTTCTGTGACATGGGGAAAGGACGCTTTGTGTCCGAGAGGAGGCAAGAAGAACCTGCTCAGTTAAATCAGGAAAGCCAAGGCTGATGCGGGAGTGATGGCTCTCTATCCCTGTGTGCAGCAGAGGGGAAGTTCCAGAGAAGACGGTGTTGGGACCAGAGCAAATGTGGTTACCAGCACTGAATACATTTGAGGTCAAGTTAGAAGTTGATTTTTGAGCCAGTAGAGGAATGACGCCTTGACTGGAGTGGTGGGAGCAAAGCCTGGCTGGCTTTTGGGATAAAGCTCAGGAAAAAAGCCAGTGACTGACACTATATCTGCCATATCAGGGCCTGAACATAGTTTTACTGAGAGGAGCAGCTTGTCTTCAGGAATATTGGAAATAATGATTATTGACTGCATTAAAGTATATTAAGATACAGCCACTCTGACATAGCTCTGTACAGAAGCCATTAGGACAAAGCTGAGTAACAAAAGCTAGTAGGACATTAGGACAGCTTGGAAACAACAAGAAATAGAGAAATAACTTATAATAGCCGTGTTGAATTTGCAGGAATAGTGGCAATCAGCATCTTTGCTTCAGTTCATGCCAGTGGTGGATATGCCTTTCCAGGGCTAGCAGTTGAGCAGTTCTGCCTCTCTTACTCTTGGCTGTAAGTTTGGTGTTGGCATGGGCTGCTTCTTACTGCACTTTGTCTTATTTCAGCCCAACAGGCACCACCCCCCTCCCCCCCCAGCAGAGTGCTAGTCAGATTGGTATGGGATGTGAATTAGCAGGGAAAATCCAGGAATTTTATAAGAACAGTACATTTATTGAGAGCAGTTTGCTGTCCAGTGAACCCAGAGCCTAGCAGATAATTGCTACAAGAATTAGTATTGACTCCTTTGCTCCTTTGTAAAGCAGGACAGCAGTTGAGAACTTTCTCTCCCAAATTTGTACCAAGTACAATTTCAATGGCTGTCTCGGCAGCTCAGTATCACAGATGTCTGTTCCAAACTGCTGGGTGATTGTTTTGCGCAAAGACATTAATGAAATAATTGTTTTCCTCCAGGAATGTGAAATTTGCTGACCTGCCTGTAGCTTTGTTTTTGTTGTGAGAATATAATTTGGAGTATATTTTTTCCACATTGCCTTGTAATCTGTCTAGGCTGATATTTTTCAGACCTGTGGTTTCCTTCCTTCTCTCTCTTATTTTCTGTTATTAAGTCTTCCACGCCACTGAAAATGTCTGAGATGTAAATTTTAGCAATTTTGGCACAGCATAAGTCTTCTTTTGGGATATAATCAATGGATGCTCTAGCAGACTAAGGACAGGTTGAAAAACAACAAACAGGCTTCTTGCTGTGGGCTGATGCTCAGGATGGAGAACAGGGAAGATGGGGGTTATTACAACTAATATGTATCCTAAAATGGATGGATAAGATAATTGATGTGGTACTGTACAGAGGAAAGATCTGGATGGTTTGCAAGTATGTGTTGCTGTATTTAGAGTCTGATTCTGTTCCACCCAAGCAAAGTAAATATTCCATTGGTATTTGTTAGGAGGGGGATGTTTTTTTGTGTCAGTCATTTTCTCATCAGTATTACTCCCAATCCTGGTTCCTGTGTTTATAGTCTGTGAGTGGGACCATGTGAGAGAAAGGAGAGAGGCAAGGCTGGAAGATCCCATGTAGCTGCAGAGGTGGGGAAGGTGCAAAGGAGCTGAGGGGGATGGAGCAGATTGAATGTCTCTGTCCATCAGAATTAATGTGCTGCTGCAGCCTCATAGGCCATACAAGAAAGGTTGTAAATGTACACTTTGATAAACCTTTTTCTTCAAAATATGTGCTTGATGGGCAAGTCTGGCTCTGCACCTTTGGTGGCAGAGCTGAAAGCCCAGTCAGAGGTTTTACAGGCTTTTTTGTCTAATTGATGCCAGTCACAATGGGACTGAGGGCAGCCCTCCCCCACTTCCCACCAGCCTGCTGGAAACTGCAGCAGAACAGCAGAATTCCCTAGGAGAGCCCCATCAGCCTTCAGCTGGGTCCCAGTCAGACAGGGCTTTCTTTTTGGTCTTCAGCAGAGCTCAGGAGGTTTATTTAAAGCCCTGGTCCTTTCTGTGGAGGAAGTAGGAAGCGCTTCCTCCCTGTAGATCTCTATCCAAAGCTTTTGTCCACTTTCTTACAGTCCCACCCTGCTTGGAGTTGCTC
>NW_005054318.1:6392876-6404823 GCF_000277835.1 Geospiza fortis | reverse complement strand
CAGCTGTAGCTCCTCTCCTTTTCTAAAACACAGTTTGGGCACCAAATGCTGAATGTCCTGGGCTTTGGCATGTATAAATGTCCATCTGTCTATTCTGCCCCACCATCCTCCTGCAGCTGGAAATGTCAGTTGCAGAGGAAATACGGGGGTCAACCTTCCTTTGGGAGGCTATTTGATTCTTGCCACTGACTTTTAGTTGTGAAACTTAAAGGAGGTCTCAAAATAGGTCTGACAAGTCATGATCTCTGCAATAGAGGGTCAAGAAGCTAAAAAATTAACGTTAACCACAAGAATGCAAGAGCCTAAAATGCTTTTAATGTACTACTGCTTACTCTCTTCAGCACAGGGGCGGGGAAATGTGGGATTATTTCTGTTATGCTGTATTTATCTCAGAGAAGTCCAGCAGCAGGATCATGCCTGTATTTGCAGGAGGGTAAGAAGAGTCTGAATGACAGGCTCAGTTAGGGGAGAGTGTCAGTTGGAGGATTTACCTGGTTCTTCCATAGTCCAGACTCGCTTCAGCTGAGCAAATAAAACTTCATCTTCCTCTGGCAGGAACCTCTCCCCCAATGCCTGTGTGACTCCAAACATCTATATCAGTTGTAGAACTGACTCCTCTGACCCTGAGGGTGGTACATTTGCTGGCCTTCCCTTTTTTAACGTATGTAGTGCCAACAAAGAGCTGTCAGCAGGCTTGAAGGCAAAGGGAAGCAGCCTTGCTGTTGTGTGCTGAAAGATGTGTGTGCACCCCCCAGGAGAAGGCATCACTTCAGAAACTTTCGATTCCTGCACCATCCTCCACCAGCAGAGCCCTCCTTTTAACCACTGCCACAGCCTTTAAACACTTTTTTCCTGTTCCTTTCAAGAGGAAAAAATAAATGATAAATTATTGTGTTGATCTTACGCAAATGTTGCATTTACGGAAAGATCTTGTTGACATGGTTTCTCGCACAGGATACCTTCTCCTCCTGTAGAAAAGTTGCTGAAAGCTTCCAGGGAAATAGATAATGTTATCCTTGGGGAAGGGAAACTAAGAAAAAAACCAAAAACAAACCAAAAATGCCAGCCTGGTGTGGCTCTAGTGTGGAACTTGGTTTGCAAAAGATGCAGAATTTGGTTTAGTAGGATTTTTTTAGTCCCATTAGAAGTGGAGCAGACTAGTAGTTGATACCTGGTGTATCTTAGGGTCTTTTCAGAGACCAGAATGATAAATTAAGAGGTTACAAAGTGGCTGAGGTCAGTATCCTGACCACCTGCTGTGGCCATACCCAGGAAAGCTTATCTGTTCATGGCCTGATATGTTAAAACCTTATGGATTAGGCGCTCTTTTTGCATTTGCTAAAATGAAGTTCATGAAGATCCTTCCACCTGAGAGAGCAATTTTAAGGGGATATCAGGAGCAGATTTTCTCCCTCATCCCCTTCTCCTCATGTGAACATGAAAGTCCATCTTCAGCATCACTGTTGAGAGAAGACACGTTTCCTGTTTTTGCAATTGAGACCTTCACCAATGCGGCACCAAGGCGGTGGGACAGGATGTGCCCCATATGTGGTCTCAGGTGCAGGTCAGCTCTTCTCATCCCATGCCTGTTGGGATGCTTCCTGCTTCAAAACTATCACATCTCCTTCCTGTTACCATACCCAGTTAGGGAAGAAAAGACACCCATTTGGCCACTACTGGCATAAATTAGATATAAATATAAAATTCAGCATTTTATAAATATAAAATTCAGATATAAATATAAAATTCATTTGTTTCTTACCCGGCCTGCTAACAAAGGCTCAGCTCCAGGCAGCACTCACCCACAGTGCTCAGAAAAACACATTTGGTGTGGGTATTGCTGGGGATGGAGCCCTGTGGTGGAGGTTAATGAGAAAAGTCATATCTTGAGTGCAGATTGCATGATTGGCTTCCAAGATGATTTGCATTGAAGTGTTAAACGCTACACAGGAATGCCAGAAGAGAGAAAGGATTTTCATAGGGCTGTTCTTGGTGCCCCTAAAATTATCAACATCTCTTCTTTCTCCTCTAATGTGGAGCACTCCCTTTCTTGGAGACAGACAGTCATATTGCTCTTCTGCATAATTTATAGTGAATGCACTTAAGAGCAAATCAAACTCTTGAGTGTTCAGGATTAATGGAAGTTGCAGCTACTAAATGTGTGGGCTGGGACTGGAGGTGTCCTGCCATGCTGCTGCACCAGCCTCCTCTTGCTTTAGTATTGACAGCTGGGAGAGTCCAGTCAGTGCTCTCTGACAGCTCAGTGAAGGGATGGTGCCCATTTTTGTAGGGATTTTAGAGGAACTAGTCAGAAAATCATATGGTTTGCTGTTATCTGGAGATAACTCTCCCATTTTTAATGATGAAAGCTGAAGTGAGAGGTGAGAGAAGATATTATTAGATCCCTGAGCATCATGCATGGCCAGAAAGAGGGTCTGTTGTATCATTGCTGCTCAAAAGGGCCCATGTGTTCAGGATCTACCTCACAGGAGCACCATGCTCATCCCTGTGATCATTTGGTCTGGAGTTCACACCATCAAGGCACTGCCTTGGGCAAATGCCCACGAGTGCCCTTGCAGGTCGTTGCCTGTGGGGAGCCACCAGCCTGGGTGTGCCTTGGCATGGGCAGTCCTTGCCATGCAGGGAGGACAGCAGGACAGTGCAGGACAGCTGGATGCCCACATCCCACCATAAATGTTGCTATAATCCAACACAAGGTGCTTGCCATTGTGTTCTCAAGGCATGAAGGCTGCCCTGATAATAACCTGAAGACAAACCTTGCATCATGTTCCTGGTGTGACACTTTGTCCAGGGTCCATGGCTTTCCTGCACAGGATAGTAGTCACTGTAATTTTGGCTCCTTGATTCTAAAAATGAATTTTAAAAATCCCTGTGAGATTGGCACAGTCACATGCACCAACTTGAGTAAAATCCTTAGCTATTCTAGAGCTTGGGCTGATTCCTACCAGCAGATTTGGTCTTCTGCTCCTTGAATTGCTGCATCCAGCAGAACTAGGTTCCTTCCTTATGAGTGGGACGCTGTTCTGATGTAGTTATTTCACTCTCAGTTTTTAATTCACATCTCTGTAAGGAGAAAAATCCAGGAAAGTTAAACTCTAGGTTTACTATTAGATTTGAAACTTCAGTGTTTTTTTCATTCAACAAACAGGAAAATAAAGCTGTGGAACAATTTGATTACTATTATTTACCACTGAAGGGGAAATAAAATACTGTTTTGAGAAAGATTTTGTTTTACTAGTTTTACAAGGAATTTAACTAGTGGTTTTTGTGCTATTTTGAAGTGATGATGAATTTTTTAAAAAAGGTACTTTAGAAACCTAGATTAATAAAATAAATGGGTGCATATATATTAGATGTCATATTTTTGGAACAAAAACAACCTGTGTATTAGTAGTAAGAATTGTTAGCCATAGCTGTGAATTTGGAGGTTGGACATGTTGGTAACAAAGAATCTTTCTCTTTTGGTTGGTTTTTTCCCCCAGTATATCTTAATACTTTTAGTTAATGTTGAAATTTTGTTACAGCTAACTGGTTGGCATATCTCCAAAGCCACATGTTGTAGCATATTTTTGATGCCTTAAGTTTTAGCTTTCATATTATCCAGATTCTATACTGCATTAGTATGTAACTCTGAACTTCATATAAAGTGTTAGCAAGTTCTCCTCACAGTTTAGTCAGACAAAACAATCCTTTTCAAGCCAAGAACCAAGGACACCATTGAGCATGGGCCCAAAAAGTGTAAACAAGAGCGAACTGAGGAGAGCAAACTGGGAGGATGGGACTTCATAACCTAAATCTGTAATTGGACAATTAACCCCGATCTGTAAATGGACCAAAACTTATAAAAGTGTAAAAACTCGTGATTTGGAGTCCATCTTGGGTGTAGCTTCAGCTGGCTCTTGTACTGCCCAGGGTGTATGCTTCAAAGGCCTTTTAAATAAGTACCTACTTTATTCCTTTAACACTGTCTAGCCTGTGTTCTAGGTAGTCTCTCAAGGCATCATTTTCACTAAGGATACACCTGCTAAAGAAAGCTTTTTTAGTTAAATAAAAAGGTTTCTTTTCACTCTCTGAAAGCAAACCCAACTGTCTTCCCTGCTCTTTTTCAAAGTCGCTACCCTGAAATGCCCTTGATTCCTCTAAGCCCCATCTCTTAGCACAGTACCTGCAGCTGGGGAAGGAAAGGATGTCAGATCTTTTCCTTGTTTTTTTATTTAGTGTCATTAGCGGCAAGGATGATCTTGCAGACCATGCCTGAGGGCTGGGTATCATCTGTCATTGTCTAGTTAGCTGGTGTCCTTGTCCCCAAACTCTCCATCTTCTCCACAGGAGTGGCTCTGATGCTGTGGAATTTGCTCAGGTGCCATTGGCTGGCTCTTGTTACTGCCAGAGTTTGACTAATTCTTCTGAAATTTAATCTGGATTTCTTTCTCTCAGGGCTGTGATTATTCTGTAGAGAATTTTTCTGTGATTTACCTTCATCAATTAAATAAATGCATCATAGGAAACTTCTAAAACCTAATGACAAAACAGCCCAACTGTGCTACTTCTGTGGTTTTAATGATATTAACAACACAGTGCCTTGTGCTAATTTTTGTCACTTTTCTTCTCTTTTTCTAAAAGTGTTCTCTCTGATTTCCCAGTTCCCATCAAGAACCTTCCCCTATCCTGCAGGCCAGCACTCAATGAGTTTTATTAAAAATTATGTATTACAATACTATATTCAGTGAACATGATGTGGGTTTTTCCTCATGCAACCCAGCCTTCTCAGAAAAAGGCCTTGTGCACTAAGACATTGTGCAGACATGTTTCCCTTGATCTGCAATATTGTGTAAACAAACTGTAATTTTTTTAAGCCTTGCCAACTTCGTGCAGCATCTGAAAAAAATAGAACTGGCTGCTTCTCCCTTGGTTTTGTTTAAAAAAAAAAGGACAAAGGGAGGAGATGAGGAAAATCCACTCAAGATTTTCTTTTCCTGTCTGCAATCCCAGGCTGCATTACTGCCCAAACTGCTCCCACCCAAATTAACCCAATTTCCTAATTTACTTGAAATATTTCTGTGCTTTTCTTACTGCATTGGGAATATTTGCCCTTTACAGTAATAAGCTCTTCTCCCTGAGATGGAGAACATCATGGAGAGTTCCCCAAAGAATTGCCACGTTTCTGGTCCCAACATGGGTCTCATTTATTACTCACTAGCAAAAACTCATGGATGTTTGGAGGTGGTTTGTGGTTCTTTGGCTTCTTTTCAGTAGCTTGTAACCATACCATCCATGGCAAGCTCTCCTCTGCTGGTAGGGGTCAGTGTTGGTGGACACAGTGGGCAGCAATGGGTGCAGCAGGTGTCAGCATCCCCAGGTTCTTCTCTGTGACTCCAGCACCTGGGAAGATCCTGCCACAGGGATCTGCAAGCGCCTCTTCACCACACACTTGTGATCCGAATGTAAAATGGTTCTCAGGTTAATGTACTGATGCTCCATGTCAGTGACTAACTGATTTTTCCCTGTAAATCACGAATATAGTCCTGAATAAAGTGACTTCAATAGATGGGAGCAACCCAGACACCTGTAAGCGAATTTATTCTGTTTCAGCCTTTGCAGCTGACTCCGTGAAATGACCATGCCAGCCTTTGTCTCACACAGCCGTTTGCAGGGTTGGAGTATTTGTAATTATATCATTCTTTGGCAAGGTGAGGGCTAGGTGGTTATTTATAATGGATTTTCATCCCAGACATGGAATCAGGTTTTCAAGACCATATAGTTCCTGAGTGTGTGTTTATGGATAAACTTACACAGTGAGGTGGCTTGAGGTCTCTTTACCAATTCACTCTACCTTTCGAAGGACATTCAATGAGCATACGTGAATTGTTACTGAGTTTTCTGAAACTGAAATGTGGGTGGTACATTGAGTGGTCCTTCCCCCTCGCCCGCTGTTTTTAATAAACTTCTGAAAAGGATTGAACTTGAAAATAAGTTGCAAATAAGCAATGTTTCTTATATAAATAAAAGCAGAATTAGTCACTGAAAGTGAAAAATTTAAAAAGACCACTTATTTATTTAGACTGGTCTTTTCTTCACTTGTCAGGTTTCGTTTTTCTTTCTGTTTCCCTGAAGGCAGCAGTTTCAGCAGCTTCAGGCCCTCTTGACAGGAGCCTTTTGCATCTCAAACCCTGCAGGCTTTGAATTTTTTGCAGCATTATTGATTAAGGTATTTCTTTTATCTCACTGCTTCTATTATTAGCTTTTCAAGAGGTGAAGAAACTCGTTTTTGCAATTCAGACTTTATCAAAAGGTGTTACTTTTGGGCCTGTGTCTGCAGCCTGGGAAAATGCGACAGGTGCAGCAGTGGCTGGTATGTGGGTGTCGGCTTTTGCCGCAGGGCAGGAAAGAAGTTCACACGAGTTTACCAGGCAGGACCAGATATCTATAGCAACGTATTTGTATATCCTGTGCCTTGCTCGTTGCTTAGGATACTGACATTAAAACATGTAACACAATCTGGTCTTCACTCTGGAGTTCATTATCTGTCCCAGCCCATGTAACTGCGCATTTCCCCCCATCCCCAGCTCAGATCAGAGCTCCTGAGCAGCTCTCGGCAAAGCATGGTCCAGAGGATGTTGTTATAATCCTGTTTTGCAGCATGTTGCTGCCTGATCATTTTTTACCTAAACATTTGTCACTGGCTGGGGTGTGTGGGAGCCCATCTCCCTCTTACAGCTTGGCCCGCGGGAGCTGGAGGCTTCCTGAGCACCTCTGTGTGTGGCTGAGCTGGTGTGAGCTGCTGCTACCCGTGCAGGAAATGTACTCTCAAGGGCGTGCTCCCGAACTGTGCCAACATGCATCTTCAGTGGCTCAGGCTTGCCTTTGGACTGCCTGGGGGGAGTTTTTTGTGGTGTTTTGTTTGGTTGGTTTGTTTTGTTGTTTTCTTGTGGGGCTTTTGTTTGCTTATTTCTGTGGGGGTTTGTTGTTGTTGTTGTTTTTTGTTTTGTTTTTTTTTTTTTAGTACAAGGATCAAACTTTTAAAGATAGAGCCTTAGTGACAGATCTGATGCTTTAGATATTTTAATAAAAAAATATTCCACCCCTGTTGAAATGGTTCTTGAATTTCAGACCAACCCAGAGCAATGTTTGCTGCCTGGCTTATGCTGTTCATTTTCTTTGGGCTCCTGCAGTCATGGAGCAGCTTCATGACTGTAACAGATTTGACACACTTATTCTGCTTTATAAGTGAGCACTGCAAGAGAAATGGTGCTACACTTCCCCCCTGCAAAGCAGATAGCTCTGATAATATGAAGAGTATTTGTTCTGTTTCTCTGTGCACTGCCTTTCTCAGCTGGAAAGCACCTCTGTCCTATAGACAGGCATTTCATCAATTTTCCTCTTTTTATTAGCACTAAATTAGTATCCAAGGGGGTTTGCACAAGGAAATACTTCTCTAAGGAGTTATTCCTCCTTTTGCAGCCGTAACTGATTCAATGAGAGGATCCCATGATGAGCTCATTTCAAGGCGGTTTTGCTTTCACAAGCTTTGCAGTAAAAAGCTGGTTTGGTCTCTGGCTTTCTGGGTTGCATGGTCGAAGCACACTTCTACTGGCTGTGACTGGTGGTTGACTGAGAGCTCTTGTGAAAGTGGGATGCACTGAGCTTTGTTACAAGTATTTCAAGTACTTTAGTGTGTGGAAGCTGACAGCCAGTCCATCTGTTGGTAAAAACACAGAATTGCTACTTTAGCTGTTTCAGACTTTGCTACAGTTACTCCACAACCCAGTCTTGTGGTTTAACCCCAGCCCGCAGAGAGACGAGGATGAGATCTGGAGGAGGGAAAGGTAAATCTGTGGGTTGAGATAAGAAAAGTTTAATAACTGAAATAAAACATTATTATAATAATGATAATAACAATTGTAGTGAAAAGGGAGATAATAAAAAGAGAGAGAGAGGTAACATGCAAGAGAAACAAGGGATGCCCAGTGCAATTGCTCGTCACCTGCTGACCAGTGCCCAGTGCATCCCTGAGCAGTGATCAGCCCCCTGCCCTGACAATCCCCCCCAAGTTATATTCTGACCATGACAGCATGGAGTATCCCCTTGTTCAGTTCAGGTCACCTGTCCTGGCTGTGCTCCCTCCAAATTTCTTGTGCACCTTCTCACTGGCAGAGCACAGGAAACTGCAAAAGCCTTTGACTTGGGTGAGCACAGCTCAGCAACAACTAAAACTTCAGCGTGCTATCAACATTATTTTCATTCTCAAATCCAAAACACAGCCATGGGCTAGCAACTAGGAAGAAAATGAACACTGCCCCAGCTGAAACCAGGACACCAGTGTGTGTCTTGGCCTCAGTAAAAGACCTTTTTGCTCATTGTTAGGCTTTTGCTATGAGATTATTGCTGATTTTTCTGTAAGCCTAGAAGGACAGAGGTTACATTCAGGTGGGAGTTCTCTGGCAGTTTTGTTTTGAGCCTGGCTAGAATTAATTAGAATTAGAACAGGTGCCACATAATTTTAACAAAAATTTTGGTGTGAAACTGGAACAAAAGTGCATCTGCATTTCCCCCTGTTTAAGCCTTACATGGTCCAGGGTCTCTTTCACAAGCAGTGATTGACTTGCTAAGGCCTCAGCTCTGCATTTAGACAACCGAGATGCTCCTTGTCTGATCACCTCAAGGGCATTCCTTCGATTGTTTTTCTTGCTGCTGTGATAGTGCCAGATGCTCTGAGGGCTTTTGCTCATCAAGGAAAGCAGGGACAGACCTTGCTGCAGTGTATGTGATATCTCTTCCCTGGATTTCACCCTGGTGTGATGGGAATTGAGGGAAAGGCAAGATATGCTGGAGTTAGGTCTCTGCTAACTGCCCGGGGCAATGTTGGGTGCAAGATGTCTCTTCTGCTTTGCTTTCTACACCGACAAGTGATTTAGCTGGTAAAGGCTTGTTAAAAAAGAACAACAAAACACAGCCCTAATCACAGGACTGACCAGAGCATCCCAGCCCTGCTCCCTGTGATTTCCATTAGCAGCCATCCTCTGAGTGGTCTTGTGGCTAAATCAGCTGCTGAGCCTCTGGAAAGTGAGTTGATGAAAGCATTTTATAGCAATCGAATGAAATGTCAGTTGGATGCCAGCAGCAGGGGTTGCTGTCATGATTAATGAGATATTTAGGCATTTCATTTTGAAGGAGCTACCTGCAACACAATTTACATCAAAGCTGTTTTTTCAGATGGGCTTTAATAAATTAATGTTAATGTTGGTTATTTAACTATTCACATGAAATTGGTTACAACTGCAGGATTGCATTTGGGCTGAACACGTTATGAAGCCTTTCAGAAAGCTCAAATGCAAAAAAAGGTTGTGTTCAGAGCATTGCACATCTTCTGATATAAAGTGATGTGAAAGAGGAGGAAGTGTTGAAAGGGTCTGTAATCTTTTGAATGCAAAGATTGCTTGAATATAAAGCTTTTGAAGCTGATATTTAATGAGCATCTCTTCAAATAACAAGATATATCTACCACTAGGAGAAGTAGTGAAATCTAGTTCTAGATTTATTTATTTATTCTATTAATCTAGAATGATTACCTTACCTCTCCGTTGTCTAGGGGTGTCTATTTTTTAAGGGAACGGGAATGATAAAGATATTACAGGAATAGGGAGAAATTATATTAAACCTTTTCAAACCTCTTTTAACTACCAGTTGAAAGATTTGCAGTCCTTAACCCTGAGCGTCAATAAAGCTGAGGCAATTTCTGCTTATGTGTTAAGTGGGCTCTGCTGTTCCTCCTGCCCCTCTCCCAGGGAATTCTGAGGCAGTGGTTGATGAGGCAGGGACTGCTTTTCCAGATGCTAGTTGTTACAAAGCGTCTGGGAATCATGAAGTGGAAGGGCTCACTGAAGGCTGGAAACTGCAGGCACCTCCTCACCCAAGGAGAGGAACATACTATTACAATTTCTGCTCTTTAAAAAAATGGATCACATCTGATCCATTATTTGCTCCAAGCTGCTCTTTTCTGCAATTTGACTTCAGCAGACTGGAATATTGTGTTTTCTGCCCTCGGCACTGCAAGGATGACTATCTGGAGCAGAGAAGATTCGAAGATGGAAAGGCAGTAGCTGAGAGTTAGTGGTTTAACTGGAGGGCAGCCTGATGCTCTCCTAAGGGTGATAATGGCAGGGACCAGGAGCTGTAACATCCCTGCACGTTGGGAGCAAGCAGAGGCATGTCAGGTATGTGGAGAAAACTGTAATATAGTGGACAAAAATAAAGCTTTGGAGTTGAAGTATTGGCAGCTTTTCTGGAAAAGAGAAGCACTAATGACAACACAGTTGTCCGTTAATGCACGGAACTAACGAGCAGCTGTTTGTCTCTGAGCATTAAGCCACAGAGCAGGATGTGGATTTTTTACATTGCTGAGGCAGTGCACAGACTAAATGGAATACAAATAAAACAAGCTTACATTCTGCTGTAGAGCAGCTTATTTTTTGCTGACCTTTAGCATTTTAAATTTTTTTGGGTTCTTATGCACGCTTGGAATTTTTACTCTCTGGGAAGTGCTTAGCCCCTGTTTTTCCTGGTTTCGGCATGCTTTGCAGCTCAGCTCTTTCAGTTTCCAGGTAGTCTGCAATGTTGGCCTATTATTAACCTGTCTTCTGCATTGGCTCTGAGCAAACCCAACAGGCACAACAGTTTGTGCAGAGAAACATCATTTATGCAAACCAGTCACAGGGGTTTGTGTACACTTGTGAATAAACTTCTTGAATATGAGGAAGGACATGCAGCTTAACCTCTAGCTCAGCAGCACAGTTTGATATTGCTAGTTAGCCATGAAAAACTGCAAGGGATAAAAGTAAGAAATTATCAAGGTTTTGGTTTTTCTCCTGTTGTTGCCTAAGTGCAGATTGACCATCTTTCATTTTGCTGAAGGAGCTCTCCTATTGCTGGGCAGTCTCACCTTGTGTGGCACAACATGGGCATTGTCAAGAGAGAGGACAGACCCAGCCCTCTCCTGATATCCTGATGAAATCCTGGATTTAAATGTGCTTTGGCCCTGGTGAGGGAATATTGAACCCTCTGAATAAGCTTCTCTAAAAGTATAAACCCAAGTAAACTTGAAAAGAGTTGCTTTGCCAAACATTTTGCTTCAAAAAGCCTTATTCTCTGATTTGCTGGGAGGGCTGGAAAGGATGAAATCACTTGTGCTGGTGCTGCTGTAGCAGTGATCCATCTGCTCATGCTGCCTTCAAGGCTGAGAAAAAGAGGGAGAAGTCTTTTGGGGTGCTACTGTTGAGCATGGGCTGTGCTGAGCTTACCCTTGCTGCACCCCCCTGCAACCCTCCGGTGCCACAAGGAGCACCAACCAAGCCCCACCGTACAGGACCAAGCTCCCATTGCTGTGGGGCAAGGGATGCAGGGAGGGAGGAGAAGCTGTATAAGCCAAAGGGTTTCAAAGAGCATCTGGACAATGCAAACATGACAGGCATGGAGCCACCTGCCCTTCTTGCTTCTTGTTCAGCTGCATTTACTTTCACTTTTGAACAGATGGATTTGTCTTTTCATCACTGCTGCTGTCCCTGCCTGCTCCCGCTCAGTCATGGCAGCAGATCAGCCTGTGTAGGAATCCAGAGCTGGGCATTGCAAGCCGTGTGATGGAGGAGTGGGATTGCAGCACAGAACTAAAATACTGAGCTTTATTGTTTACCATATAATAAGGATTAATAATAAGAATTAATATTTCCCAAATACTTCCTCCTGAACTACCTTCTCCTCCACAGCATATTAATCACTGAGAGAGCCTAGAGGAGAGGAAAGGAAGCCAAATTAAATGAGGTCTTTTCCTGGTGATTTATAGCATCCTTTTTCTCCTCTTTCCCCCTTGCCCCAAGGGGACCCTCTGTTTCTAGCAGGGTTCTACCTCTCCCCAGCCCCCCTCTGCCTAGCA
>NW_005054318.1:6359372-6392806 GCF_000277835.1 Geospiza fortis | reverse complement strand
CCGAGGTGCTCCAGGACCTGCGTGAGAACACTGAGTTCACAGACCACGAGCTGCAGGAGTGGTACAAGGGCTTCCTAAAAGATTGCCCCACGGGCCATTTGACTGTAGAAGAGTTTAAAAAAATATATGCAAATTTTTTTCCCTATGGCGATGCGTCAAAGTTTGCGGAGCACGTCTTCCGCACCTTTGACACTAACGGCGACGGGACGATCGACTTCAGGGAATTCATCATCGCCCTGAGCGTCACCTCCCGGGGCAAGCTGGAGCAGAAGCTGAAGTGGGCGTTCAGTATGTACGACCTGGATGGCAACGGGTACATCAGCCGTGGGGAAATGCTAGAAATAGTGCAGGTGAGCATTATCTCTATTGGACATCTTATTGGTGTTGCTGTAGCCTCTTCACCATGAGACAGCTGGAGCTGGAGATGAGGGATGTGCTGAGCTGGGTCACTCCTGCCCCAGGGAGGTTCCTGAGCCCATGGTTTTGTAGGACGCATGATGGGATCTATAAGATGCAAATGAGGAAAGGCCTGAGATATGAACAAGGCACTTGTGCAGCTGGCCTGCAGCCAAAATTCTGCAGCTCTCCCTGGGAGTTTCTTAGTGTGATGTTCACAGGATCAAAAACCCTAAATGCAAATTCTGTTGACCTGATTAATCTCAGAATTAATTATTTGAATCTTCAAATCTGAGTCAGTGTGAACTCTGGATGAAAGGCTGTAGCATGCCTTTGTGTCCCAAAGGCAGAGGACATGTATACCACAGGCTATAGTGGGGGCAGGCAGTGCAGTCCCCTGTGCCCCTACCTTACATGCTGGCAGGGGTTTGGCCTTGGCAGTGGCTGCTTGTCACCCACTGTGCAGTTGGGATGTGTGTCCTGTGCAGTGCAAGGGAGTCATGTATCAGCCAGTGCCCTGACACTGGTCCTCGTGGCTGGGGTGGGATAATTTAGGTGGAAGTCTAGGACAACAGAAGCTCTAAAGAGGCCTTATCATTATTCATGTTCTTGTAAGTCAGAAGAAGCATTTCCTTACCCATCCCCAAAGGCAAACAACCCCTATTGCTGTGTATTCATATTCACCATAATCCATGTAGCACCCCACATGCATACATACAACTGGGTGGAGGGTGAGAGCCAGACAAAGAGGTGCTGGCTTAGCCCTGCTGCACCATTGTCTCCTCTATTTCAGCTCAGTCCTGCTCATACATTAATCTAGACTCTGACTTTCAGTCAAACTGACCCAGCTCTTCTTCTGAAGCACAAATGAATACAGGGAAGAAAAATAAAAAAGCTGCAGTCAGAAATTCCCATTCATTTTGGTTTATAAAGTCCTGCAGCTGCCTGCCAGGGTCAGCTGTCTTTTTTTGTTGCTACAGGCTTAAATTCTTTGTCTCTGTCCCATGCTTTATCATTTGGGTTGTGTTTTTCTTATATCTCTTTTTTTAAACTTTTTTTTAATACTCAGGCAATTTACAAAATGGTTTCATCAGTAATGAAAATGCCAGAGGATGAATCCACTCCTGAGAAGCGAACAGACAAGATCTTCAGACAGATGGACACAAACAATGACGGTAGGATTGCCCTTGGCACCCCTTCCTAAGCTCTAGAAATAGAGGTTTTCTAGCCTAGCCTTGGTAGATGGCAGAATTCTGGGAGAGGGGAGAAAGGGTAGGAATGTCCTCAGTAGTGCCTCTGGTTTCTGCCTGGCCTTGTTAAGCATCTCTGGTCCAATCATAAATAGGGTGAATAAGTGAGCAGTGAACAGAGGGTGAATTCTCCTGCTGGGGGGCTGATAGGGGAGCAGTCCTTCCCTGGCATTTCGTGAGTTAATCCCCTTCTGCAAAGGCTCCTCTGAAATCCCCCTGTCTTTGGGCTATTTTCTCTGGGCACAGCACAAACCTGGCACAAGATTTTGTTCCCACTGCCCTTGATAGGGTTGCACTCCTGGGTTTGTCATCAGTAACATGAGTCCTGAATGTGGTTGGGCACCTGAAAGCAAAAATTCCCCAAATCCGTAACACTTATTTTCTGTGTGTGTTTATAGCATGTATAAACACATGGTCACACACCTCTGCTGCACTATGAGCATCAGGGAGATGTAGCAGCTCCCAAGCCAGGTTGTGGAGTTCGTTGATAAATTATCTGACAGTGTACACATCACAACCCCTCCACCTGTGCTGGCTCATTTCCTTGGGTTTGAAAAATACAGCAAAAAATGATCAATTTCCTCTTCTCATCAGCTTGATGACATGTTTCCTCTATTCCCAGTTGAGGTGGAGCTTTTGCCTGGGAATTACCCTGACGTGGCAGCTGCCCACATCAGTCAGGAGCTGTGTCCTATTGATGTGTTCAGTGAGAGCAAAGATTTGATTCTAGCACTGAGATATGGAGACCTGAAAAAATACCCTTTTATGTACATAAACAGTTTTATTTAAGAGGATTTTATGGCTGCATTTTGGTGTCTGCTGCTGCAGTCCCCAGGGCAAATTCCTGGCCTTGCTGAAGTCCTCAAGTATTTTACCTTTGACTTCATCAAAACTAACACTTCATCCCCTGGCTTAACATGTGGACGGCCCTAAAGTAACATGATTAAAATATTTTTGGTCTGCGGAAAGTAGCAACGCGTGCAGATGTGTAACAGAGTAGTGGTCTCAAAATCTGCCATATAAATGCATCCTCCATCTGTTGCACTTTGTTGCCGAAATAAAATCATCCTATTCCCAGTAAAATATCAGCCCTGCAATCCATGCAATGCCAAGGAATAACATCTGCACATGTGTGTCTGGTGACTGAAAATGTTTCTTCCCCATCTGACTGTTGGGCATTGCAAATAGATTTTGATTTGGGCTTTGCTTTTAAGTAATACAAGGCAAAGGGCAAACCAAGAAATATCCTGGTAATTAGGAGGCCTCTGCTTTTGTTAAAAACACTTATTTTGGGAACATTAGCTTAAAAGCCAGAAATTAGTGTGCCATGGGTTTTTGAGCTTCTGTAATTTCTACAAGAGGAAGACTTGCTCATTCATGGAATTATAGAGTTATGTCCCTAAGTGCCACATCTACACATCTTTTAAATGCCCTGGGCAGTCTGTTCCAATGCTTGACAACCCCTTTGGTGAAGAAATATTTCCTAATATCCAATCTAAACCTTCCTTGGTGCAACTTGAGGCCATTTCCTCTTGCCCTGTGGCGTGTTACTTGGGAGAGGAGTTCCTCCCTGTTCAACCTTTTTATGGTGCTGGCCACCAGGGTCATTCCTCTTCCATCCCCACAACAGGCTGGTAGCATCCTGGGGCTGGTGCAGACTGGCGCAATGAGCTGGTGCCTCTCTCTCTTTGGGTGCATGTGGCCAAAAGTGGCAGCAGGCAGCTCCCAAGTGCAAGATGTTTGTGCGTGGCTCCTGTCTCGAGCATAGCAGTTTGGGGTGGGTAAGGATAGCCCTGGAGTGTTGTATGAGGGTAGGGTAGGTGAGTGCACAAGCTAGATGGGAGATTACTAGACATGGTGTCTGGGGTGCAGCATATGCTTGTTGCCTCCTTTTCATAGGGAAAATTTCATTTTTCATTAATATTACCATGTCCTATTTCTGCCATGGTTCTGGGTGCTGGAGCAGGGGAGTATTGGTGCTAGCTACTTGGTGGGGGGCTGGGTCACCTCACCATGAGATCTGAAGGAGCAGATGGAGTATTTCCTCCTTGCTGTATCAAGACATTCCATGGGACTGTTGGAGCCAGGGGATACTGGGGTGGTTGCTCCTTCAGAGATCAATTTTCAGATTCTCAGACTGTTACAAGGTCCATCCAAGTCAGTTCCTCCGGCCTAAATTAAAGATGTATAAAACAGAAATGCTCAGGAACAATACATAGCAGTAGGTGTGCCCCAGGGCTGGCTTTGCTTGTAAAGCCATCCTATTCCTGTACACCCAGCAGGGCACAGCAAGTGACTTGCAAAGTCATGGAATCATGGAATAATTTGGGTTGGAAGGGGCCTTTGAAGGTCATATAGCCCAACACCCCTGCATTGAGCAGGGACATCTTGAACTAGATCAGGTTGCTCAAACCCCAGTCCAACCTTGTAGGTGCTAGAGAAGCCATGACTGCTCATCCCTACATGTCACAAGAACAAGAGGACAAAGTGGGGATATTTGGAATATTTCGGTTTCAAGTGTTGTAGTAATAAAAGCATCATTTCAAAGCATACATGTGTTTAGGTACCATACCTTGTGTTCCTGTGTCATGTTATTCATATAGTCTGGTTCTGAGCAAAAAGCTGCCAAATGGTACTGGAATAGTTGTTTTTAGATTTATTGTAAGAGTTGTTTTTAGATTTCGGACTGTCTTTTTAAATAAAGAAATAGCAATTATTATGCTGGATTGGTTTGCAGAAGAAAAATGCGTTTGGGCTTAAAGGCTTGAGTAGGATTTAGCTGCCGTGCATTGCGCTAAATTCCCCTCGATGCCTTTGTGGTAGATTAAATAGATGTTACGTTGCCTCAGTGAGGAGGGATTCTCTGCTACAGCAATGGTGACAGGAACAACTGACTTTTAAAAAACGATTTCCATTTTGATTGTCCTCCCTATCAGGTAAACTGTCGCTGGAAGAGTTCATCAAAGGTGCCAAGAGTGATCCCTCCATCGTGCGGTTGTTACAGTGCGACCCCAGTAGTGCGAGCCAATTCTGATGAAAGCGGACAGTGTGCTCAGAGAACCTCGGCTTGTGTCCTTCAAGCTTTGCTCGCAAACGGATGCCTTCTCAACCATCCCTCCACACTTCGCGGATAAGACCCCGTTGCCAGATTGTGTGTGTGCATATGTGTCCGAGCGAACCAGCCCTCGCTCCCCCACTAACACCAGTGCAGTTCTCCTGTGGCAGCTCCAGTTCTGCTTCCCTGTAACGTTACCATTCACTCTGCACATTTGAAACATTAATCGAAAGGTTTGTTTACATACAACTATGAGAGAGTTCAATGGCTGGCGAAATACCACTTCACTTAGTCCGTGAGAAAGGTGATGTTCCCATAGTTCCCGAGAAGATGCTAGGTAGGACTTTTACCCAAAATAGCAGATGGTAGATAATTTATTTTGCTTCAGAAATTACTATGTTGGGGGAAAAAAAAGAAAAAAAAAGTGGACTGAATGGAGTAGAAAGTTAAAAAAAAAAAGAAAAAAGGAAAAAAAAAAGCAGCTTTCCTGGGCATGGTTCCAATTTTCTTTTTGAGGAAAATTGCTTGCACTTATCTAATGGTCTTTACTTTCTTTTAATATATATATAAATTATATATATATGGTGAAGTAAAATTTTAAATATTTAGGTCATCTATTTAAGGCATAAAATAGAATTCAAGCTTTGTTTCTTCTAGTCGTCTGTGATTTATTCAAATCTTGGAGATTGTTTTTTTGTGATATTTATGCATTAGCAAATTGCTGTTCCAAAAGAAATGCATGACTAGCAGTTTGTGGATATTTCACTCTGTTTAATTCCTGAATGCAAATATTTGTTCATTTTTACTGTCAGTCATTCCGGTATTACTGTATTGACAAAAGACCTGAAAGGAGTTCATCCTCATTTTGTATTTCTCAGTGGAGTCCTACTTTCTGGTGGTTGCTGCGTTAAATGGCTTTTGAGTGCCCTGAGGTGACGTGACTGGCACTGCTGTTCTCAACTTGGCTACACCTCCTCCCTTTTGCTGTCGATATGTTAATAGTCTTGTGCATTCCAGTGTTATTTAATATCTGCCTAATGCCAAGAAATATTAATTGAAATAAAAGACTACTTTTCTTGTCGCTGCCTGTCTTGATCTAAGCCATGCACCAAGTTCCTAGTGTCAGGTATTTGGGGAAGCGCAAGGATGGCTCCCTGCACAAAACCTCTCAGTCTTGTCTGAGACACAGTGCCTTTAAATGCATAGGGGTTTTGGGAGCTGACTGTTGTGGCTGGGTTAACACAGTGGTCTTGGTGCCTGTGGGATCCAGCTCCATCCCAGCTGAATCCAGGGTAAAGATTGCAGAAAGGTGACAACTCAGTTTCTGCTGGATGCAGAGCAACTCAAGGCAATGAAGGAGAAGCTGCTGGCCCTGCTGGCTGGGCTACCATGGCCACAGCTTTTTAAAATAAAGTTCCTGTCAGGTGTCAGGTACTTGCTGGATTAACATTTGACATTGGTAGCATGGGAAGCAATTTTCTCCACATTCATCAGGTCTGCCAGTAGCTGCATAAGCCTGCCCTCTCTGCAAAATAAAGTATCAAAAATTATTTGGCCTGAAGTTAATGTTGAGCATGTAATGAAGGGATTTTTGCTGTGTAGAATGTTCTAGTAGTGGTGAACTAGAATGTTCTAGTACATGATAATACTTTATTAAAAGAAAGAGAGAGAAATGTTTGCAATATCCAAGTGGAAATACATATAATCAGACTTGGTCTGCAATACAAACTTGTGTCAGTCCTGCCAGCAAAAGAGTGTGTTCATTTTTTCCCCTGGAAATTCAAATTTGAGCAATTAAACCAACAGTCCTTTCAACCACAACACCCTGCTGATGAGGCAGCCCTGAAAGGGATGTTAATCAGAAGCCTGCCTGCTTTCCCAGGGCAAGCCCAGAAAAAAAGCCCAACTACTGAAAAAAATCTAATTCCACAGTAGCTGATCATCTGTTTCCAGCCTGCTTGTGTTCATGTTGTCAGTCTGTCTGCCAGGAGATGCTGGAGTGTTAGATATGCTGTAGATGTTCTTACACTAATGACTCTTCTTGCATGGATTGGGGCCAAAAACAGCTGTTTAGATGTGAACTGGCCACTGGGCTTTATCATTTCTGTATCGTTCTGAGTGTGAAAAAATGTCATTGACCTTGTGCTGGGATGGTACCTCTGAGGTGGACCACAACATTTGACTCTTGTTTCTGTATTCTTAAAATGAGTCAGGCGTAATCAGTCAAGCATTGCATGATATCTTGGGTACCAAAGATTTAAAAATTGTTTTGCTGCAGCATTCATAAATGCAGCAGCTCATTTTCATTTGCTTCTCTAAGTGGAAATTTTACTGCCTTTTCCTGGAATCTCACTTCTTCTGGTTTCCTTTGCTGACTGTAGTGAATAGCAAGTTTAAGTAACTGTTCAATAAAGCCCAAACTCTTCTCATATGGAGAAAAAAAACTCCTTACAGAAGCTCATTTTGATAAATAAGCTTACCTTGTTTTTGCAGAAAGAAAGTAAAAGAACCTAAATTTTAGAGGTTAGAAAGTTCCCATTTCTTTGATGTTACGGTTTTTTCTCTGATGTGTGCCAAGGTATCCATGATGGAGTTTGCTGCCTGCCACAGTCTGACAAGCCCCTGCACAGCCCTGTGCAGACACTGGGAATGTGTCCTGCTTCATCGGACCCAATTTCTTCTGTCTTTCCCTTTGCCTCTTTAAACTATCCAAGCCTAGATTTGGGAGTTTTCCCAGTTATCTCTCACTGTTTTCATGGCTATTAAGGAGTTTCTTCTTTTCAGGGCAAGATGATTTCATTTCAGACTGGGACTGGCAGAAATTGTGTGAGTAAGATGCTCCCAGCTTGCCTTCCAGGGAGAAGTGAAGGAAGATGCCCAGGAAAGGTGGACATGCATGGCATCCCAGGGAAAATGAGAGATGCTCTGAAGCCCAACCAGGCTGAGCTTTTCAAAGGTGGCTTCTGATATGGGGGACCTTTTAATTAAAAGGCCAACTAAGTACTGGAAAGGGTTTTATCTGCTGCTGCCAAGCAGCTCTTTTAAAGTCAGACTTGCTTCACAGGTGCATTCACAGTCATTGGGTGACTTTGGTCATCTTGGCTGTGCTTGAGCAGCTCCTTGGAGGATGTCTCTGCTTTCCTGGCTGGTAACAAGGACTCAGAACAATTTCCAGGCTCCTTCTCCAGGATGTCATTTGCATGTTGATACAGGCAAAGTTCAAAACCAGCTGAGAAATCAATGAAAAGATAAGAGAGCTTTACTGCTTGTTGGGCTCCCAGGAATGTCTTTCAGAGAGGGACTGTTGTGTAGAGGGGTTAAACATTTGGGAAATCAAGTCCAGGTGATTAATAGGAAACTTCAACTTGTAAAGTGGTTTAAGTGTTTTTGTGAATTGTATTTTTAGTGAAAAATGGAGTCAAACTTAGCAAAAGTAGTTCAGTACAAAAAAATCTCATAATTGTGTCCATTTTTGCCTCACTTTAATAACCTATGTGATTATTTTCTTGCCATGGAGATATTGAACACTGAAAGCTCTGGCTAATTACTACATAAATTCAGGCTTTTCTGTATGAATTGCAGGTCTTGTTAAGCTAATTCAGAATTATGTCATTACCTTTTGGATAAAGTCTGTCTGGTTGCAGCCTAACTCCAGCATGGTTGGCAGAGGTGCTTGGGTTCAGTTTTGGGTGTCTCTCTTGCCAAGTTTGAATTGGCCCTTTGTTTTTACATCAGGCCCTTTGCAATGTATTTTTAGCAATAGCCTCTGAGTAATAAACTCCTGTGAAGAACAACGTGAACGTTTCTGCAAGCACGGGGCAGATGGTCTCCATGGATAGTCCTCGATCCATTATGCAGGGCTCTATTCATATTTAAAGGTTAGGAACAGCCATCAACTTTAATGGTCCAGTGGGCAGACTGGCATTTTGAGCTCCCTGTGCTGCACCAGGGTAGATATAGTGCTGATGAACCTGATAATTGCTGTTATCTCTTTTGGGAGGAGAGATGCTTTATTGAAAAGAAGGAAAAGGGTGGGAGAGGAGAGCAGAGCATCTCTGTGTAGGAGCTTTGGAGACGTGCCTGCATTGCTGGGAGCAGTGTGCCTGCAAGCAGAACTTACCTGGTGCCTACACGTATCCAGTGTGGTGGTTTGGATGCAGACACACTTCTGAACACACTCATGTTCACTGTGCCTAAAGGGCAGCCAGTGCATCACCAGAGGGTCAGGTTAATCCCAGGCTTTCAGCCATGTCACACTAGTCAGAAACCACCGCCAGAAGGAGGCAAGGAAGTGTCATGGCAGCAGCCTGGTGTCTGTGGGGACAGACAGGCAAGGTCACCACCACCAGATGGGTGGGTTATTTTAAGAGCTAGCTGGTTCTTCCTGATGGAGGAACAATTTATCACAAACAAAATCTGTATTGATTGAGCTGTCACTAGAGGGACCTATCTCTTACATGAAGGTGAGAAGCAGGATCTCTTCCTTGCTCCTCTCTACACACATTCCCACACCTTGGTGTTAGGTGTTGCTGGGGCCTGGGTGGGTCATGATCAGCTCCCTCAAACCCTCCTGCCTGTGGACTGTTGCTTTGAACACATCTTTAGTGTCTTCCCTACCCTGTACCTGGCACTGGGAGCTGTGTCACTAAACCTCTGACCACTGCCAGTTCACAGCTGTGCTTCCAGGGCACCCACCCCAGCATTTTTTTTTACCTTTCCAAAACAATGCAAATCCTTTGCCCAGGACTTTGGTAGGTTCCTTAACATTTTTTTTTCTTTAAATAAACTGTTCATAAAGCAGTATGGGAACTTAGTGCAGAAGGTGGGTCACACTCTAAAATCCAAGATGGTCACAGATATATTACAGCAATTATGACAAATTACATGCTGGGTGAAATTTGCAGTGTTACCCAGGCCATTCTTCAGGAAATGAGGTGTAAGCAAGGGAGCCCATTTTTCTCTGGCACTTGGCTGTACCTTCTCTTTCCCAGCACTGGGGATGGGTTCTCTGCAGCAGAGAACAGGAGCAGGGACAAGTCCTGCCTAAGGGTCTCATCATGTCAAAGTCACCCACAACATAAATTTTCATTGATTTTCCCAGGTCAGGACACAGACAACCTTCCAGTCACTATTTGCATTTTGCTTTTTAGTTTCCAAGTAAGTACTATCCTTAAAGCCTAATGTGGGTATATATACATTGAGACAGGATTGAATCTAGATTTTCATCAGCAACATGTGGAGAAAAGTAGCCTGAGAGAAGACCTTATTGCTTTCTACAACTACCTGAGAGGAGGTTGTAACCAGGTGGGGGTGACTAACAAGTAACAGGATGAGAGGAAATGGCCTCAAGTTGCACTAGGGGAGGCTTAGGAATAGAAGGAAAAATTTCTTCACTGAAAAGGTAATCAAGCATTGGAACAGGCTGCCCAGGGAAGTGATTGAATCATCATCCCTGGAGGTATGCAAAGGATGTGTAGATGTGGCCATGGTTTAGTGGTGGACTCTATGACCTTACAGGTCTTTTCCAACATAAATGATTGTGTAATTCTGGGCTCTGGCTGTGCATGGTTCTGCTCCAATCTTTCCTCACTCACAAGAGCAGCCATGTATTTCTTCTATGTATTAAAACACCTCTAATCCTTCCTTGAGACTTGTTTGCACGAGAAGAAGATGCAAACTGCTATTCCGCCCGGTGTCTCCATTTTGGGTATATGCAAGGAGAAACACTTTGTTCCTCCCATGTGGGGTTTGGGTTGTAGCCCAGCCTAAGTCAGTACTGTGCTGAGCCTGCAGCAGCAGTTGTGAGCTCCAAAGGAGGTGTCTGGCAGGCAGCCTCTCCTTTTCACCTCTGTAGGACCCTTGTTCCTGCTTCTAAGAACTGTTTTACTGCATCTTTGAATTTTCTTACTGCATCCTCGCAGTGGTGGTGGCTGCAGGGACAGCCCATCCCACACTTTCTACACATAGTTATGAGACTGTGCTGGAGATCTGTAGAGCAAAGCTGGGGGTGTTCCTTGCCAGGTCTTAAGCCAAAAATGAATAATGAGCAATAAGACAAATCAGGCTTGTTTGAAGAAACACTGAGATGGCCAGCTCAGAGGAGAGTGCCAGCTAACTCATAGAATATTAGCTCATCCCCTCTTATGGAGAAACAGAACTGAGTTAGGGAGAAACAGAGCTGGTACAGATAATCCTCTGCCTGAATTAGTCTTTCATTTGGGTTTTTTGGGAGCAAGCTGTCTTTGTGAATGGTTTTTAAAGTCTGGGGAAATGCCATGTGCTGAGCCTCACAGCATGGAGCTGGGAGCATCATCCTCTTGGGGACACTGAGCCCTCATTTGGTGCAGCTTGTAAGAGCAGCAGGCTTCCCATCTCCAGCTGCCTCTGGGTTGCTGTGTGGGAGCTTCAGCCTCCTCACTCTGGTGCAAAAGTTCAGTCACAAAATGGGGGTGGGAGAAGAGACCCCTCCTCCCAGCAGACCCAGGTGGTGTGAACAAACACACCACTCCTGGGGCTGCAGCAATGACTGAACACTTGTGTTTTTTCTCTTTGTTTTTTTCTTTAATATTTTCCTGGACCCTTTTCAGGGTGAATTCCACTGCTGAGTGGATGCACGGGCAGCAGGCACAGTGCTGGCAGCTGGTTCCTCAGGGAGAAGGTGGGTGCATGGACTGTGCCTTAATATGCCATTAATGATCAGGAACAAAACACAAACATTACAGACATTTTCCTTGGAGAAAATAAAATAAACTCAGCTAATTTAGATGTTAGTGTTGCACAGCCATGGTTATTCCTTTGCTGCTTTCCTTATGAACTATTAACACATGTGAAGCTCACGACAAGCTGCTAAAGGACACAGGCAGTGCCATTGCATGTGTGTGGTGACACTGAGGAGGAGGGCTGCCTGCACACTGTGCACAGTGTTGGTGCTTGAAATGGGTTTCAGGTGCCAGGGTTTACCCCACACTGCACCATCCTCCATCTCACCAGCATCATGTGCAGCGAGGTCTGGGGAAGCTGCTGCTGGCAGACACCCTGACCACTCTGGAGAAATGTGATCTTTGGGGAAACTGGCTTTCATAGCCTTGCTGTGCCCCACCTGGGTAGCCCTGGGGGCTAAAGATAACTGTGTGTAAAAGAAGAACTTCACTTTTAATCAGGAATGGCTTAAGTCAGCTTTAAAAGCAGCTGTTGAACCCTTCTGAATTACTTGGCAGGGAATTCCACATCCACTTTTCGCTGAGCTGCTGGTGCTTCAGGCATGTCACCACGAGTCCCCTGTGGGACCTGCTGACAGCTGCAGCGAATAGCAGGGCTCCTCAGGCAGCCCCCTGTGGGACTCCAGCTGTCCCATGAGGATCCCAATGTCTTTTGGGACCAAGGCATTAACATTGGTTAAACCTTCAGGACTACTCTTTTGAGGAAACTCAACAACTCCAAGTCTGCTTAGATCTTTAGTAACTGCCAGCACTGCTGCTAGAAACTGTGAAAAAAAAAAAAAAAACAAACAAAAAAACCCCTAAGAAAGGTCTTTCCCCTCTTTACCTTTGAGTGTGATGCTTTCCTGGGGTGCCTGTGAGGGAGATGCTTGCCACCCTGGTTGCATCTCCATGTGGCCCCTCCTGTGCCCACCACACGGTATCCAGATGATGCTGTCCACACAGCAGAGGCCAGGGACACCTCAGTTGCTATGGAAACATAAAAAATGAACCAGGAGTTTAATTTTTTCTCTCTTTCAAAGCAAAGCCCCTTGCTTGAAACCCCACTTTCTATTTTGGGTGACTTTGCAGCCCCTCATGTTCACATTCTCTGCACAGTTCACAGCATCCACACTGGGCAGGATGCCTGAAAGGAATAAAACATCCCTGCCCAGCAGCACGAGTGCAACTATGCATGGGATGGTCTGGCAACCAAGGCAGTGGAAGGGACCCAAATCTTCTCTTTCTCTTCTCTGATCTAGCAATTGTCTGGCAAAGTTACTCTCAAGGCACTTGTGCTTTGCACTTCCCTGCATTTTTGGTGGAATTTGGCATCACCTAGAATACAAGGAAAGGGACAAAGAGGACTGTGAAGGACAATTATGATGAATTTCCATATTCTGGTAGCTGATTCTCAAAACAAAGCTCACAGCACCAAGCCTAACAGAGTCCAAGAAGTGTTTGGACAATGCTGCTGAACACATGGTGTGAGTCTTGGGAATTGTCCTCTGCAAGGCTGGGAGCTGGACTCGAGGATCCTTGTGGGTCCCTTCCAACTCAGCATATTCTGTGATTCTACCATCAACCAGCAAGGTTTGTGCTGTTCCTTGCATTTGTACCATCATTTTTCTAATTTTATTTTCTTCAATACCAGCTGCCTTTGTTACGCTCCTTCCACCCAGCTACAAGTTTCAGTGCTCTTATGTGGCACGTGTTTTTAAACTTCCTTTTTATGCTTGAGCCAGCACCAATTGATGGTACCTCCCCCAGCAGCCCATGCTTGCTTGCTTTGGGTGTCCCACAAATCCCAGCAAGCCACCTCACAGCTGAACTTGTGGGCAGGCAGCAGGCACTGGTGGCAAGGGGACTTTCTTGAAAATGTCCATCAGCTTATGCCACCGGCAGTGCACAAAGCTGATGGCACTGACAGTGTTGCTCCTTACTGCACTGCTTTAAGCACTTTCCTAAGGACAAGGCTAAATGTCCTGCCTCTGGGGTTGCCTTGTTCTTCCCTAGAATGAGCAATTCCACCTCTGTCTTGAAGTCTGAGTAATTTCAAAATTTTCATCTCCATCAGCACCACAGCTCTGTCTCAAAGTCTTTTTCTGAAGATAGACTGCTGAAGTTGATTCCTTCCTCAGTAATGTGATTTAAATCACTCTTCAATCACTAGTAATTTCCTCACCTTGTGGCAATAAGGACAAATTAGCAGCATAAATAAGAGAAACCTGCTTCTAGGAAATGGGTTCAATTTAGAGTGGGTTTTTGAGAAGTGGCTGCCAAGCTTGGATCAGTTGGTTTCTCTGCTGTGGGTGTATGAAGGAAAAGGGCACAAGCAGGAAAAATAGCACATTCTCATGTTGTGCATGACGATGCAGAAGGAAAGGGTTTCTGAGTGCTGTAGGGGGTGCTACTGGAGCACTGTAGTCACTCCTGCCTGCGTGCTCTCTTCACCTGCACCAGAAGCTCATTGCCACAGTGCATAGATTTTTCTGGGTGGCCCAGCACACCCTGAAAGTCAGTGCTTAATCAAGCTCTGAAAGGTGAGGGACTCTATTCCACTGGTGGTATGTAGCCACCTGTATTGTTGAACAGCAATGAGATTTACCCTCCAGCTTGCTTCCAGGTCATGCCTTTTCCTTAAAAATAGGGGAAATTTTTTTTTAATACGACAAAGAGTGATGTTGGGGAGGTGTTAAGACTCAGCTTCAGGGGTTGGTGGGCTTGCCTCTGGAAACAAAGCTCAAAGTTCACTTGCTCTGCCCATGGGATTGGGAGACTTATTGGTACTTCAGAGAATTGACCACAGCCTTAGCAGGCTGGCTGGCCATCTTGGATGACTAATTAGTGATTTACAAGGAGTTGGAGCCTTTAGACATGCTCTGTTGTGTCCTGGAAGAGAGGATGGAGTTGGACAGTGAGTACCTGGGTAAGCTGGAGTATCATACAGGTGAGAAGAGCTGAAGTAAATGCATTTGACCCAGGCAGGTTTTTAACTTTTTCCATGTATCTTAAAATAACACGGTTTTGGTTTTTTTTCATCCCAGAGTAGTGATATTTTACTCTTTATGCCACCAGCATGGTGGTAAAAAGCCAAGCTATTTCATTTCTTTCCCTTAAGCAAAGTTGCAGCCACTGCTATGGGTGACAGTGATCCAGGCAGAGAGCTGCTGCCACCTGAAATGCCACAGGAAAAGCTTTCCAACAGCCTGCTAAAATGAACAGAAAGAAATTGCTTGGATCAGGTGGTAGCCACCTGAGTGCACCCAAAGAACAGAAGGATGAGAGTGTAACATCTTTCTAAAATCAGCCTCCAGCAAACATGATACCAAATTATTAGCTGGAGTTTCTTTTAGTCACTCCAGGGCATGGTCTAAGGAACTCCAAATCAGTAAGCCTCATGTCTGGACCAGAAAAAATCAGTAGAAACTATAGCACAGTACAGACATTGCAGATGCTAGATAAATGTGATATATAAAGGGAAGAGATAGAATGAGCTCATAAAAATGGAAGTTGTGCCTGATAAATCTGTGATCTCTACAGGAATGAAGAGGTAACACATTCCTAAATGGTCTGAAAAGGGAAGAATGGATAGATAGATAAATATAAAGAAGTTTACTGGTGATACAAGATTGTTTAGGGTCATTAGAGATTAGGCAAAATATTGCAGAAGTTTTTCTCCATATTGATTCCGAGGCAGCAAAGCTACTACCCGTTAACTAAAGCTTAATTAAGTTACCTAATATTAACTAAAAGAAAAAAGTCTCTAAAAAACGGTAGTTGTAACTATTCATACACTTTAAATTCAAAATTTAAATGGTATTGGGATCACTTTGGGTAGAGGTCTGAAAATATCAAATCAGTGCTCACCTTACAAGACAAAGAAGCTTTTGGAGAGCCTTACAGTTTAGGATGTTACTGACCTGGGTAAAATGGTTCCCTGGGCATTGCATTTGTCATATGGGGGTTACACTGGCCTTTAGGACCTGCCACCCCTGCTCTGACACAGCATGTCCCCCCCTGTGCAGCCTTCATGCCCATGTTTCCGTGCCTTTAGCTCTTTGCTTGACGATTTAAACTCTCTACATGGCAGCTGGTACCTGGCTAAATCACATACAGTGTCAGCCATAGCCGTGCAGAGCAGTGGCAAGAGGCTTCCCAGCTGCCTAACACAGGCAGGGAACATTTTGATCAGCCCCTCTTGACCCTGCAGCTAATGCAGGCCAGAGAATCTGCTTTGGTAATTTGTGTAGCAGGCTTGTACCTTTGGCCTGAGGCTGGAGACGACGTCAAACATCTGCTGCTGGACTCCTGAGGGTGACGTCAATGCTCTTTTGTCCCAAGTCTGGTACCAGCTCAGCTGCATCCATCTCTCCCAAAGATAAATTGTACTTTATTGTGTGGTATTGCTCAGGACAGAAAAAACTCATTAGATACCAGCAATTCAGCACTACACTCATAGTAATAAATAATGACCAGAGTAGCATTTTTTCCTCCTTTTCACTTTTTCTTTCTTTTCTTCCTTTCTGCTGGTGCACAGACTCTCAGGAAGAATGGAGGGGCTGGTAGGATGGCCAAGGATGGTTGCAGAGGGTCCCTATGCATTACTGGGGACAGTATCAATAAGCCAGGGCAGCACAAATGTGCTCTGCCTTGCTGCAGTCCCCCTGGTATCCTCTGCCCAAGCAGGGTGATTTTCTGCAGAAACAACAGCAGTGGGAAAAACTCAGGGCCTCTCCCAGGTCATGTCTTGGGGTGCATCCAAGGGCACACCCAGCTTAAGCTGTCCAGCCCTGGGTAAGGGGTGAGCTCCATGCATGCAATAGGCACTGTAAGACATCTGTATCCGGCCTTCCTTGAGCCACGGGATGCTTCTCTGGTCGGGAGTGCAGGGAGCTGGGCAAGGCTGGACTCATCTCCTGCAGAGGTTTCAGGGAGCCCTCACTCTTCCAGCCTGCCCTTATCTCTCATCGGCTGCAGACACTTCAGGGAGTCTCTGTTGAGTCCTACAAACCCCTGGACTTGGTGGCATTGGGCAGAAGAACACTGGGAGCTGCTGGCAACCCACCTGGAGGGATGCACCCTGGGCAGGTGTACTGGGCCTCTCTGCTCTGACCTCTTCCCTCTCCACCATCTTTCCCCAAGCTCAAAAGCCAAAGGTTTAAGGAGTTATGTTTTCCCTGCAAGCTCTGTTTCCCTCTCAGCTTGCCTCAGTGCCAGTCAATTTAGTTGCTGGTAATAAAGAAATTTCCTCTCTTCTCCCAGAAGTGTGGTGTGCGGGCAGTAAGCACAGCCTAGGGAAGGTCCCAGAGCTGAGGCCCTGTGCTGCTGAGGGGCACGCGGCAGCGGCCGGGCGCGCAGTGTGGGCATGGACGCGGCAGGCGCGGAGCAGCGAGGCCCTGGCGCGGGCCGCTGCTGCCATCTAGCCATGCTGCCGCTCAGCCCTCACCCATGCCGCCTTCTTCGGCTACGTCCTGCCCGCGGTACTGCTTTGCTGCAGCTTTCCTCTTCTGAGCCACCAAAAGAAGGTATTTTAAGGTCTCTTCGTTTGGCCCTCCCTTTGCAGGAGCGCAGCGGTAGCGGCTGCAGGGCCGGGCCGGGCCGTGCGGCAGCTCGGCGGCCACAGACGTGCGGGTCCTGGGCCCTGCTCCCCGCAGGCTCTGTGCGCCGCATCCTTCCTTCCTGACATTCACCTCTCCTGGAGGTGAAAACTGGCATGGCTATTGGATCCAGCGGCTCTCCCACTGCCCTAAGGACACCACCAGCCTCCTAAACCTGAGGCTGGGAAGGCTTCTGAGCTTTTGAAGCCATTTGCTCCCTCCAAATGTCCACAGCTGTCCCAGGAAGAGAAGCAGCGATCAGTGCATTCAGCTGGGGACACAGGAAAACTGCTTTAGGAGGGTGAGAGGCCACCTTACAGGGGTCAGGGCTCCTGGGTGAGGAATCTTCACGCCATGGAGCAGGATGAGACTTTTCCCTTTGTTCCAGCAGCGACGCTGTGTCTCTGGTTTAACATCCATTACCAGTTCTTTCCAGCTACTTTTTAATTTTTTTGAGGCAGGACTGGGTCCTCTCCCTTCAGCAGCTGCTCAGAGGCTGCTGCCCAGTTTAGATCCATTTTAGCCTTGGAACACAAACTCTCACCAAGCAGAGCCCCACAGAGGGACAGGCAGCCAAGGCTGGTAGTGCTGGCAAACCCCATTGCTGAAGTGAGGGAACTGCTCTGCAGGGCTCAGCCCCATGGCACTGCCAGACCCACTAGGGAGCAGGGTGATGCCAAGCACACTAGGGTAGGAAGGGACTTCAGGAGCTCTCTAGCCCAGGCTCCTTCTCCAAGCAGGATCAATTGCAAGATCAGCTCAGGGCTGATCTGTCAGGTCTCAAAAGCCTCCAGAGACGGAGCAACCCCAGTAGTCCTGGCTGTCCCCATGAAGCAAGTTTCTCCTTGCATCCAGCCTGACTTCCAGGTTTCAGCTTGTGTCCACTGGCACTTAACATCAGCAATCCTGGAAAGCTGCTCTACAGAAAGTGGCATAAATCGGTTCCATACACTTACTCAAAAAAACCCCCAAAGAACCAAAACAAAAAAAAAAAAACCTGACAACAGCAAACCTAAATTAACCCCAGCAAGAGAGAAGAATAAAAAACATCACAGAAGTAGCTACTGAAAGAACCAAGTTCCAGGAAACTGGAAGCTGACAGGACATTTGAGGTAACGGCCTTAATAAAAAATTAAACAAAACCCAGCTCTTCGAGAAGAATAAAAAACATCACAGAAGTACCTACTGAAAGAACCAAGTCTCAGGCTGGGCTCCAAGCAGGAAACTGGAAGTGACAGGACATTTGAGGTAACAGACCTAATAAAAAATTAAAGAAAACCCAGCTCTTTTGAAGTTTTCTGTGTATTAAAACCCTCACATCCTCTGTTTCCCATCTCTGTGAATGGATGGGATGAGAGCTTTGGCTGGGGCTTTTTTGAGCTGTGCAATAGCTTAATTATTACTTTGTACATACTTTTTCTGTGTACTTTCTTACTTGCATTTGTTCACTCTAGTAACATCTCACTCCTGCTGTGCTCTAACATCGGGAGTGTGGAACTCATTTGAAAGCTTCTCGTTTCACTCCTTTCCTCCTCCTTCCCTGGCTCTGACCGACTAAGTTTCTTGGATGCGTTTTTTTTGAGCTGAGCTCCATCTTGTGGGCTTTTCCGTGGCTAATTAGTCACCACGTCCTTATCTCTGGGAGGATCTCCCTTGGCTCCAGTCACAGAGGAACAACACCCTGCTTTGTTTGCGGCCAGCTATAATCATAGAATCAATCCCAGAGTTACAGAATGGCTTGGGTTGGAAGGGACCCTTGAAGACCAACTAGTTCCAACACCCTGCCCCTGGAAGGGACACCTTTCCACCAGACCAGGCTGCCCAAATAATCCACAGGGGACTGAAACCCAGATGGCAGAAGAAGGTGAGTCCCATAGTACCTGACCTGCGAGGAGTTTGGGAGCCGTTCTGGTGGGATGCAAGAGCAATCTCCCTCCCCAGAATGAGCAGTCTCTGGCAAGTTGGATTTTCTTTTGCTTTTCACTTCAGATGCTTTAATTGTTTAACACATGCTTTGACTGCAGAAAAGGGGGACAACCATTGCTCAGAAATATTTACTCAGCTGTTACTGTGAAATGCTGTTGCTACTGATGAACTATAGTTAACAGCAAGTAAATGGAGTTCTTAAGTAGGCTTTTTTTTAATCTAACAATGCAATAGGTTATTTTCTTCTTATCCTCACAGTAAGGGCAGCAGCACTTCTTACTGAAAACTGCATCCGTGTTATCTTGTTTCAAGCATTGCAATCCTGTGCTTTGCAAGATTGCCGGTATCTTCTTTTTTCCAGCTAGTGAGCTTAGTAGCCAAATACAAAAGATGATGCTTATGCCAACTGAATGTCCAAATCCTGTTCTCACACAGTAAGGAAATGCTGTCTCAAGGTAGCTTAAATAATACCTGTAAAATATTTTGGGAATTCTTTGTACTGAGCTGCTACACTTGCCCTTTCTCAGCTCCTTGCTGAGAAACTCAATGCTTGCTGACTTCTCAAGGTACTCTGAGCCTCCTCATCCCTAGCAGTGATAAGGTGTTGGTAGCAACCCAGCTGGAAGCTCTGGTCTCTGCATCACTGTTCTGAAAGTGTCTCTGCCTTTCTCTCCCTTCCTGAACTGCTGCCCAAGCCTTGCTGGCTGCTCTCTGGACTGGAACATGGCAGCTGGCTCCATGCCACAAAAGCAGGCTGAACCAATTAGTCCTTTGCAAAGCACTTAAGAGAGCATTAACTGAAGAAACTGTAACTGGAAGGCACTTCTTTTTTTGTGGGAATACTGTGGGTAAGACTGGGATCAAGTCTTTAAAATGAGTGAGAAAAAGAAGGGTTGGATTCAGCATGCTAATGCTTTTGTCTTCAGGCAAAGACTAACACATAGAGGAAAATTGTTGCTGCAGTATAAGCATCAAAAAACACATTCAAATAAAGGGTCTAATATTTACTGGACTGTAGCAATACTTGCAAGACTGCATGGACACAGAAGACTGCAGTGTGCTCCCTTAAGGGAGCTCCCTTTGTTTGCCAGTGATTTCCCTGTAACACTTGTGACTTCTCTATGCTGAAGTGGAGGGGACTCAAGGAGCCAGTGTTGTTCATGCCCAAAGGGCTCACCTTCACCCTCAAACTCATCCTGCAAAGGGCATCTTGGTGGCTGTGCCCCCCTGGGTGCTCATCATCAGCTTTCCAAAAGTGGCACCACCGTGGTTGAGTTGCTCTAAACACCTGTACTGAGAACTACAAAACCAACTGAAGAGCAAGAGCAAAACTTGCCAAAACCTAAGTCCCAGTCCCAATATATGCTCCCTACTCTCAGTGTATTTTTAGGGTGGTCAAGTACAGTGCTTTAATGAGCTTAAGTCAAATTTGAATTGCAGGCATTTGTGACCATGGGTCCTGAAACCAGACCATGACCATGGAGATACCAACTGCCTTCAAACTGTAAAGAAAGTCAGGTGATGCAATCAAAACCAGGGACACTCTCCAAAGCAAGTCTCTCTCACTTTTTTTTGTACTGATCAGTGCTTGTTTCAAGAGAAAACTGAAAAATAATAATTATTGCAAATGATCAATGACATTTTTCTTTTTGTCGAATAATATTCATCTTGCAATACTTGTGATAATAACGATTTTTTAACTTTTTTTTTTTTGTGGAAGAGGGTTGGTTTTGATCTGGAAATCTTGCTGCAAATTGATGCTGTGTTTAGCTATAAAACACCTATTTAAAGGATAGTAGTTTCTGGGGATGAGGTCTGTGGCAAAAGTGTTCCCTCCAGCAGCACCAGGTTTGTTTCTGCTCCTGCAGGTGGAGTCATGGGGTCCCTGCTCTGTGCTGCTCCCAGCTCTGGGTTTCTCTGCTGGTGAAAGTGAGGCAGCAAAATTGACTCTGCCATGGCACTGACACTGTCTGCAAGGCCTATGTGGTAGCCTAGAAGACAGCAGCTTAAAAAGTAAAACATGAGTTAAGTGGTCACGCAGTAAGACAAGGGATCTCTGCCCTGTGGTACGCTGCCATCAGCAACTTCCCCTTGTCCCTTACCACCTCTCACTCTGTGTCAGTATTCTCCAAGCTCTCCTAAAACATTTCCACCTTTGATTTTCCATCTGATGTAATTCCAGAGGATGAGTGTCTCTCAGCTTTTTTTGGTATATGAAACTACCTCTGCACCAAAGAATGTCAGCTGAACTCCAGTACAGGACATGTATGGCTACATGGGGACTCAACTCAAGTTAGATCTCAAGTATCTTCACTATACACAAAAGAAATGAGGCGATGAGAAGCCATCTCAGGTAGATGTCTTGGTATTTTTCTCAAATATTACTTTTGTTTTACATGTGTGATCCCAAGAGAATTGACATCACCATCACTGGTGCCACTGAGTGGAGTGAGCACCAGGGACATTTGGAGCAGGGATGCCACAGTCCCTGCTAATGTGCCAGCAAAGCCCACAGTGAGACAGACAGAGCACCATACAGAGCAAGGCTAGCAAGGAGCAAGCTGAAAGGCATAGGCTATTCTTGGCTCCAACTTTAATATTTGTTGAGCTAATTACATCAGACAGATGCAGCTGATCTCAATTTTTCTGGCACGCAGCTCCTCCCTTCCTCCTGTATCAGACAAGCCTGCCCCAGGGAGGAATAATTAAGATGTGCAGTTAGAACAACTGGATATTATTAATAAACACAGCAAAACAGAGCAAAGGCTTTAATGTCCCAAAAGGCCATCAAGGGGAGGTCAAATTAAACCATACGAGCTCACTGCTTACTTTGTTACGTCTTTGCTGTCCTACATGGTCCTCACTTCAGCAATAAACAAATTTCCCTACTGTGGATTGTAGGGAATACCCATGGTCACGCTATGACCAAATGCTGTCACTTGGGGTATTTTAAAGTCAATTAACAAATGGACAACTAAGATTCCATGGAAGCCAGGAGCCAGGCAGCCATGAGATGAAGTATCCCAAAGCCCAGAACATCTGTTCAGCAAAACTTGAGAAAGTTAAGTCTTAAAGACACACCAGCATTATTGTAAAGACTTACGACTCCCAGAAAGTACTAAAAGTCCCTTAGCAAAATTCATTGGGGTTTTTTTATACAGAAGATGCTTCAGATTAGCTGTTTTTAAACACTTGACACAGTTGTTAGACATGGCTTAGAGAACATCAGCCAAATCTATGACATACCAGCCATAGGAGAGAAAGGTAAAGAACTACAGTCAGCTACATCTCTTTTGGGGAGCATTATATGGATCAAAATGCTGGTTAGCATGTTTCTACAGTCCTGGCCTCCAGTAGAGATGTAAATTTTTGATTTTTGAGATAAAACCTAATGAAATAGCTGAAATAACCAATCAAGTGAAATGCAGATGAAGAAATTAATTGCCAGCCTGCCAACTTCTCAGTGAAGCTCACTAATTAGTTTCCATTAGTGATTGCCTTCAAACTACCTCCTGGACATGGTCTCCACTAGCTGCGAGTAGGGGAAGACAGACTGTGCCCATCAGGACAGTAATTGCTAGTGCAGGTATCACATAAAGCCTCACTACAACTGAACTTCCTTCTGACTCAAAACAGCCCCAGCCCTCAAACAAGGCACTTAGAAAAAGTAGCTACATGTCCTTTACACAACTGCAGCTCCTCAGAGTATATTTGCTGTACACCTGTTCAAATGCACTTAGCTTTGGCAGAGCAAGATGTGGAATTGTTACAGTATTAACATTTGGTTACCATTTACTACCTCCGTTTACAGAGGTAATGCAAGAATCATTAAATTTCCAGTTGAATTTGGAGAAGCTAAAGGAAACCCTGGTTTGGATGCAGTGAGTTTCTATGAGATTAAGGCTATGGCTCCACTATGTGAATGCACTGAAGTCTGCCATATGCATAAGGCAAGTACTATTTTAATCACAAGCTTGAAGCTGGGAATAAAGCAAATAAAGTCACTTGGGATGCTTCAAGAGACTCAGGAATGAGGTACCATCACTCTTGTTTACCCTACTAATTCAGCTAATGGAGTGTTTCTGCTGGAAGCACAGAACGGAGGTTAAGCATTGCCTTTCAGAGCTGCTTGTACACAGCTGAAAAACAGCTTTATTTCTCTTCTTGCTGGTGTCACTGTTTCTATCAGCAATGCCAACCTTTGGACAACCTTCCAAACTTTAACACTTACTCCAAGTTAGCTTAAGCTTTAAGTATTTACTCAATACACCACAACATCTTTACACATCAGGCATTTGCTATGGCATGCCTGCAGTCTAGGACCCTTTGGCAAATAGATCAAATCCACCTGTAGGACCAATTAGTTTATCAGAAACATTCTCTAATTTTAGTGCAAAAAAAGTGGCAGCAAACTAGCACAGGTTAAACATAAGTCAGAATTCTCTGTTTCAATAAGCAGAGTATTTTATCACCAACACCCCCTGTATTAGTTGACATTAAGTAGTAATACTAGGACCTATCACATTTAATCTGAAGGCAGAAGGGTAGCATATCTTTTCATAACATTAAATAAGAGCTTCTAATGGTATTGCACATACAAAAATATGTCAAGTCCCATTTCTTATCTCTTTTATAATAAAGCTGTAGGCAACACAGGGCAAGGAGCCTGTCAGGCACAGTTTCAGCTTCCTGGGTTTTCCTGCACCATGTTTTAGTTCTGGCACACATAAGGAATATGCCACCCGTGGAGCCTGTGCTCTGTTCTCTCATTAATGACTAGATATGTTTATAAACAGCCACCAGTGCTGGCCACAGCACTTGCAGACTAACTTGCAGAAAACCAGCACTGCACTGAACCTGCAATATGCAACTTGGTACACACATGTTCAGCAGCGAAAAACAAATGTGAATTCACAAGAGTTCACAGAGTATTCACGTAGTTGACTGTCAACTTTCTTCTAATCACATATGAAAAAAGACAATTCCATTTCCCTACCCCTTGAGGGGGTTTTCCTTCACTTCAGTTGAGAGAGCAAGGGTAGGGGAGATCCATTTATTAGTAAGTTCTGGGCTTGCAGCATCTGGTCTGCCCTCACATATGCTGTAAGAGCCATCTATGACACATTAATTTTCTACAGATTAATGAAACACAGGGCCAATTATTTCAATATACTTTATTTTAAAACAGGTAGGTCACAAAGCACTAAGCTTAGCCCGTTCTGCCATACACAAGCTACAAATACTTGTTTGACAGTTGAGGGTCAGTCTTTAGTAGCATACATGAAAAGTGAATAAAAATCCATATAAAACAATATTCAAATAGTTTCCATAGGAACACAGATAATTGTGACCCATCTCCTAGTCATTTTTCTTGCATTTATGCCAAAACTAAATGTTAAAAAAAACACTTAAAAATTCTACCAAGAATTAAGTTAACAGTCCCCCAAATGCCCTAAATTCAATGACTAACCTTGCACTTAGTTACTAAATATTACCTATACATTAATACTAGCTGAAGCACAAGTGGCTGGATATTCAATTCCACTTTCCCAGGCACAAGAGACTGGCAGACTAGCAACATCCTGCTCCTCCACCTCAGCTAGGAACCCTTGCTCCTTGATCTGCTGCATTAGTTGCCTAGAAAGAAAAAAAAATAGAGAGTCAAAAACTGTTTCACTGCAATCTATCTAAAAATGTAAGATACATACATTTTTTTTAATTGTCAGTAAGTATGAAATTAATTCTTTATGCATCATCTACAATCCTGATATTATCATAGAGGAAAAAAACCTAAAAATAATAAAAGCAGAATCCATGCAGGTCACTTGTGGCTGGGTAGGCCTTGAGGTAAGCACCAATACCAAGCCAATTTTACCATCTCTGTGTAGGATTTAGATTTGCCAAGATTCACCCACACAGTTGCATCTGTATACCTCATGCTATACAGATTTACTGACTTAGTGCTCAATAGTTCAGAATTTCAGATGTGAAAATCCCTGACAACTTGACTGTCACTTATCCCACACCCTGACATTACTGGGTAACTTGAATCAAGAAAAGGTATGGATAACAGACTAGGAATATAAAGGAGCTGACCAGATTAGTAAGAACCAAGCAACTCCTTCCATGTTCAGACAAGAGCTGTACCAAAACACAACCTCATAAGAACTTCAGTTAACTGAGTTTTTGGACTTAGTTCATAGATTCATAGAAAACTTTGGATGCAGCCCAGGACACATTGGGCTTTCTGGGCTACAAGGGCACATGGCTGGGTCAAGCCCAGCCTCTCACCCACAACACCCCCAAGTCCTTCTCAGCAGGGCTGCTCTGGATCTGCTCATCCCCAGCCTGGATTCATACAAGGGGTTGCCCCCATCCAGCTGCAGCACCTTGCTCTTGGTCTTGTTGAACCTCATGAGATTCCCACAGTCCCGCTTCTCAAGCCTGTCCCTATCTCTCAGGTGTGGGGTGGCATCCCATCCCTCAGATGTGTCAACAGCAACACTCAGCTTGGTGTCACCTTATAGTTCTAGTTATCTTAGGTATGCAAGAAAAACAGTTGTGCCACTGCATGGCTCCTCATGTATTACTGGTTTTTACTTAGACATATGTAATCATCTTGTCCTTTATCTTTCACAGTTTCTAGTCACAAATTTAGTTGTTCACCTCTAGAATATGTAGATGACATTCCAAAATACTTTTGCCTGTCCTAGAAAGATCTGCAGCATAATCTCATTGATGCATGCCTCTCAGTTAAAGGCCAGCCTTTATCACAGAATTCTCTTGCCAAAACAGAAAACACACATAGGCTTGAAAGAGGGCTGTGCTGTGGCCTTGGATTACAGTTATGTTTGCATAATTAAGCTCAGCATGCCTCAGACCAAGTATTAAATTTTAACAGCAACCTAGTGATAGAGTGAGAAAAAGCAAATTATTCTCCCACAGAGCCATTTTTAGTTGAATTAGACAGAGTTTTGGAGTGTTAAGGGAAGTCTAAAGGCTTAATGTGTTTTGAAAAATGCTTCAATCGACTGGAGGTTTTACTAAGGGAAAGAAAAAATAAAAGCCCTGCTTATACCAGCAAGGTTAGTAGAAGAATAGAGGAAGCTTCCTCTTACTTTTATGTCAGGAATTCCCCTGAACTTAAAGATTTTCAATAAATTCAAAAACAACCCAATAGTAGAGCTAATTATGCTTCAGGGTAACACTTCTGCCCAAAAGTCCTCTGCCAGTTCAGCAGGCAGGTACCAGTAGAGAGGCAAGGGCTTCCTCTTACAGGAAACCCCACTTTTACAGAAGGGGCAATCCATTAACCTGTGTTGCAATGCAGAGCACACAGGTTACTTTAAACTGTTGCAGTTTCACAGTATCCTTGCACTTAAAAGGTAGTCCAGCTTTCTTTACTTACCTGCTTAATAACTTCCCATGGAGATCTAGCACTCTGCACTGAGCCAGAGCTCAACCTAAACCAAGGAATAGCTCTCAAACAAACACAGAGATCATACTGTGAAACAACACTGTTGAATATCCCTGCATCCTGCACTAAGCTACTAATTTAGAAGACAACATATTACAACTGTGATTGACTGGTCTCTGATTACAAATCACAGAAGTGAAATGTAAAGAATTCATAATGATACTGTATGTTGTGCAATAGTGAAAACACTAGCTAGAATCCAGATTAATGAAGTCTCCTAACATTGCCCCTTTAAAAGCATATTTCCTGTAAGCATATACAACAGAGAAAAGTAATTAGTAGCATCAGCATTTTTCTAACCACACAAAAGCTTTCAGAAGCACTGCCTTCTTCCACACCAGGGGGTTTTTCAAGAGCTGTGGCACCAAAACTACCCTTGCTTGCTAAGGGGTAGCCAACTGATACAAGCTATTATTACAGTGATCTCAGACGTACTGATGGATCAAGATACTTAGTTACTAACCATGCTGGTCTTGACATCACATAGTGTATTGTTGGCCTCTGGAATCCATTGAAAGTAGAAGCTGCTGCAACAGTATAGGCACCCATGTTTTCAAACAGGATCCAGTCACCAACTTGCAGCTCGGGCATGTTGAACCTCTCAACAATCCGATCTAAGCCATCACACGTTGGTCCCCAAATGCTGCAGGAGTAGCAGCTGTCATCTGGCTTAGGCCGCTAAAGAAGAGAGTGGAGTTTAATTAGTTGACTATCAAACCAGAACTTCCAGAAGCAATATCATAGTGTAACATTTCCCCTCTGAAGAAAAGGAAGAGCTGCTTGCAGGTTCTTCACCTCTGGCTTTGAGTTAATTCCACTGCGTGCTTCATAAGTTAAACGCCAGTCTGGCAACATGAAGGGAGCAGTGAACTGAGAAGTGACTGCTGTGACAAGGATTCTCCTACACCCATGATATGTGACTAGTATGTGATATTTCTGAACAGGCGTACCTTTTGCAGGACTGGCTTAACATGTGCATGATCATATAAGATGCAGTTGAATGATCCATAGACCCCATCATTCACGTAGTACATAAGTGTTTTGTCATTTGCATCATCTTCATCTGGAAGAAGTCGAGACATCAGTGAGAAAAAGTCTTGGAAAGACACACACAATCGGCTAGATATAAGTCTAGGGCTTGATTTACATACCATCAGAACCTGTTTGCTCCTTTAACACAATTTTCTTTGCAATGATGTTGACTGCCAGTGTGAATGCTGATGCAACATAGTATCTTCCTGGTTCTGCAATAATATTTATTCCAGAATCTGAAGGGAAGTATTTATCCAGTGCTGGGTTGATTACACTTGTGATCTAGGGAAAAAATCAGATGCCAGTATTAGAATTTCAGCAGCTACTCAGGTGCTACCTTAGAAGTCTGAGATGAATTAAGACCCTCAAATTCAAAATTATATACTAGTGAAACATGTAACATCTATTAACATATATTGTAATTTCTATTGACTGCTTTTGCTTTTTTTCTTATTCAAAATCTTGTTTGCAATCAAATTTACTATATACAAAGCAACAAAAGCAGACACCACTTGCAGCTTAAAGTTTAAGTAACAAAGCAGGTCATGTTTGAGGCTGAAGGAAATCACCCCTCCTAGGCTCACTAAACCATCATTAATGCCCTGCAAGTCCCCACACTTCAAATCTGATTTGTAGTCCACTTGTAGTACTGCTACTTATGTACTATTCCACAGCTTACTAAATCCTAAAGATGTCATCTCATGGGATCATAAGCATACAGAGGGCTTTACCATCATACTTGAAATTCATTTGCCTTCATGAACAGTCATTTCCAGGTTCTGAGGTTATGCTGAAGCTGCCTCCAACCACAACATGACTGTGTCGTGTCATGGAGCCCAATGACATAATTTGCTTTTGATGCCTCACATGCCCATACTGCACTACGAGAAGCCAGACTTCATTAGGAGCTACCAAAAGGGCTACAATATTAGCTCACACTGTAAGAAAACGTTTAATGTAACCTGCTGTATCCTTGTGTTAACATGTAACATTTAACACCTCCTTGGGTTAGAAGGCAAGGGGCTCTGACAACACTGCTTCAAGTGAAGTCCCAGCAATATTCAGTGCCCTTGTCTCTTCAGAAAGCAGAATGTTATTGCTGAGGTAATGCAGACTGGAAAACACTGAACAACTTCATTATCCAAAAGCTAGTCCTAAATCAAATCCGACACTGACCTCATATGCTGCCACCCCAAGGGGAGTATGGGTTCAGAACTACCCTTTCACCCTATTTAGGGGCAGCACCAATCTATTCAGTCTCAAGTACAGCACCAACTGAAAAAAGTCTATGCCAGTAAGAATCAAGCCTGTAGTTAAAACTGGCTTTACTTTTTTGAGACTTCTGCATGTTTGTGCAGTCATTTAGCCATGAATCTAATGAGCTCATCTAATTTCTAGTTTTCAGATTAATTCCTCTTGCCCTCTTAATTACATTTCTGACCAGGCAGACACATTTTTTTGAATGTGTCTGCATACAAACAGAAAAAGCAAGATTTTATTTAATCCAGATGAACACTCAAAGCAGACTCCACAACCTGACAACTTCTTAGCAAAGCTATACCTCTTCGAATTTAAGCTTGACATCTTCAGAGCCAGGGAAGCCACCACCAATATCAAGCAGATACATACTGAAGCCAAGTTCAGCCTAAAATGAAATGAACAGCAACACTGTCAAGAAAAGTTTATAATTTATGTCAGTTTATAATTTATCATTTTAGCTTAAAAAGTAATGTGAAGTCATGTCATTAACACTTGAAACAGAGCTAACACATGTTCAAGTAACAGTAATTTGAGTTTGAGCTGCCAATTTTAGTTCTGCCAAGCTGGTCAAAGTAAGCTACCAGGACCTAAAAAATTCCAACAACATCAAGCCAGTGACTTAGCTAGCTTTTAACCCCATAACAGTTGTAAACTTCATTCAGTTTTGCCACAACAGTTGAGCAGTAGTTCCAGAGAAAGTAGAACTAGACTTACTCCCATATCAAACACACAGCGGGCATCAGAAATGGCTTGAACAAAGGTCTCTGGGTCTGTGCATCCACTTCCAACATGGAAACTACAAAAAGATACAAAATATCAGTTGCTATTTGGCAAATTACTCAAGAAGTTTTGTATAAACTCATGTCATCACATGCAAAGGCATCTCTATTGTCAGGCAGACCATTTAAAGGAAATTTATTAAGTCCAACTGTGTTTTGATACTGTCAGCTCACCTAACTCCAACAATGGCAAGGTCAAGCTCTTTTGCACGCTCCAGAAGAAGCCTGCTGGTCTTAAGTGTAGCCCCAAATTTAACACTCAGACGACAGACTGCTTTGGAGTCATCGGTGGTAATGCGCAAGACCAACCTAGAAACAGGACAAAATGAGGAGTTAAGTTTCAATATAACAGACATCATCACCAGGCAGGTATGATCTCAGAATGAGACTGAGCTTAAAGATACAAGCTACTCTGCTAGCTCTTCCTGAAGTGCTAGTAAACTGTACAAGATTAAATTTCACTGGTTAAAAGTATGTTTATTATTTCACAGTTTTGCAGACTACCTTAAACTAATGAAGAACAAGTTTCAGTTAAAGCAGATATTTCTGCATCTTGGGAACCCATGGAAGAATTATAGAACAATCAGCATTACTTACTTGGCTTTTGGATGGGCCCTTGCAACTTTCATTAGTTCTACTTCACTGTCAAATGTCATCATCTGCACACCACTGCTGGCAGCATGTTTGATTTGAGATACTTGTTTGCAGGGATTTGCATATATTATTCGCTCAGGAGGCACACCAATGCTCTGTACCAGTTGTATTTCAGTCTGAAGAAAGAACAGATTACACTTGTAGAAGATATTTCTAGATAGATGATTAATGTAATCAGAACTACAAAAGCAACACCACTCAGTTATGCTTAATTTTACACAAACATGGCTTGTAAGGCTGAACAGATATCAGCATCACAGACCAGAAGACAGTTGAGATCTCACCTTACTGGCACAATCAAATCCTGCCCCAAGAACAGCAAGTGTCTTCACAACAGCTTTGCTGTCGTTGCATTTTACAGCATAGAAGGGGGTCACCCGAGGAAGGGCCTTATGCCACCGCATGTGCTTCTTCACAATGTCCCCGAGGTCAGCAACATAGAAGGCATCTTTATCATCCTAGAGCAAACACACATCTTAACCTTACAAACAACAGATAACAGGATAAGCCTAGAGGTCAGCATTTGAGGGGGCTGTCTTGTGGATCATTTGCAAGGACAACTTGTTCTATTAGTTTATAAATTTGTAGCATCATGAAATGTAGTGGTTTTCCCATCATACTTACAGAAGATGACACTTCATTTATTTTTTGGTCAAGGATATCCTTGGCAGTAAAGCCTTCATCAAGGAAGGTCAACTCAAATTCTTCTTTGCTGAAGTTACTCATGACTTCCAAGATTTCAGGTTTATGTGAAATGACTCGGGTATGAAGTACTGAGGAAAAAAAAAGTTAATTACTTGAGTTCATATAGTTTACATTCAATACTTCACTCCAATTCATCCAGTCATTATACGACCACTACTTTGTGCTCATGAAATTTACAATTATACAGCTCCTACAGTGATCACTTCTAGCTGCATAGATTAGACACTTGCACAATGACAGAACAGATGTAATCAGAACCAAGGAAGCAAAATAATCTTGCTAGCTGGAAGGTAAGTTTTCCTCTGTTCAACAATTCTATGGTGTTCTGAATCTGCTCAAAGGAAAAAACTAATCAAATAAATACTGTCAGTTATTATTAGTCTGGCTCCCTGGAAGTTTCTGCTCTCTTTTCCTTCACATCAGAGCTATTAATATTATGGCTAGCATCTACTTATGACCTTTTTTTTTAACTCCCAAGCACCATTTTAGCTCACCAGATTCAGAAGAAAGCGTTTCCTTGTTATTGCCAACAGAATCCAAGACTACTGACTTCTGAGTAGTCAACTGTCATTAGGTCCAAGCCAGGTAAATATCTGGATTCTCAATACAGTTCAGACTGTGCATAAAGCAGACATGAGAACAGGGCTTTCCTTGAAGCTGCTCTGTTGGTAGTCAGAGCTTCCCTGTTCTACTCATGACCTCCAAGCTACATGAGAACCTCAGATGTCATGAGTGGCAGATACACACTTTGAGACTGGTTCCTAACTCTGACCTGCAGAAAAAGTCTTAACAGGGATCCCAATTAGCACTTTAGAACAGGATTTTACAAATCTTCATTGCTAACAGAAATCTACCTGCTAAGTAGAAAGTCTCTTGAGAACTAGAACTAAAGAGCAAAAGCACACTCCTCTGCCATCCATGACCCATGAAGTCCATGGGCCACGCTTTCACTGGGTAGCCCAAATACAGAAAAACAGCATTCTCCATCAAGCTGTTAAGCAAAGTGTGCTACCTTTCAAAGACCTCAGCACTGCAAGTCACTCATGTAATGGGATCCAGCCCCCTTCCTTCTCTCAGCAATTTTTACACTCAAACTAGTCATGCAGACTAGGACTGAAAATTATGCAAACTCTGAATTATTCACTAATATTGAGTTGTTATTGTTTCCTTTATTTTCAAAAAGTCTGGCTATAAAACAATTGAAAAAGGATGTTTTATAGCTGTCACAGTTTAACAAGACCAACAGAAAAAACCCAACAGAATCATTAATTCCATATATGTGTATAAAAACATTCATTGAATTTTATTGAATAACTTTGAAACGTCAGCAATTATACTTCATTTCAACCTTCAGAAACATATGGCAACAAGAACTACTTCATATCTTTTGATCATTTCTAACTTATCAGAGACAAATCAAATCTGAGATTCAAACTAGATTAAGCTTTGATTCTAATAAACCCAACAATCCACTGAACCTCATTCTCCTTCTGCTCTCATTCACGTGCAGTGATAATTCTACCACAAGCTGGATTAAAGTCTTCTCTTTAAAGCCTCTTTGAAGAGACCATAAGAAGCAGCAAATTAAACACTTCTCAGGAGGTGCTTGTTACTAAGGAGAAGTTGCATCTCATCATAGACTTGCAGCTTTGCAGAGAGCAGTTCAGGGACTTCAGCTGTGGTTAAGAGATGTGAACATCATCAGGAAGAATTTAGTTTAACCTCCTCTCTGCAGAGAACTGCATGAACAGCACTTTTCCTTTTAACATGTAAAAAGGAAATTACTTTTACTGGCCACAACAGATTCTGCTAAAAAGTTCTTGCTTTCCATCTCCACCTCACTGCATAATTTTAACTACAGTGTAATTACACAGCATATAGACAGAACACGATCATGTAGGTGCAAACTGTAGCCTCCCAAAGGATGTTTCTACTTGGACTGTGTGCAAAGTGTCTGCAGCTCCCCAGAAGAAAGGCAATTTATGCTCATTTAGAATTCGTTCTCCAGAGCATTTCCCTATTTAGCAGCTGTACTTAGGGCTGAGTCATGCCTGCAGGCTCGGTACTCAAACAGCGAAGCTGCGTCTAGAAAAGGCGCCCAAGGCGCCCCTGACTCCGGAGCCTGCAGAGCGCTGCGGGCTGCTCGGACGGGGCCGGCTGCCCTGCGCTCACCGACGCCTTCTCCCTGCAAAGCCACACGGTCCCGCAGCAGAGCCCGACGCGGCCGAGCTGGGGCATTGCGGCATCCCGAGGGGCGCCTGTCAGCCCCGGGGTGCACCTTCACTACAGCTCACATCTCCCCGAGACGCCCGGGGAGCAGCGTTCCGCGGGAGAGGGGCTCGCTCCCCATCCCTCGGGGTATTCAAGGCCAGGTCGGACGGGGGTCTAAGCGGCCGGGTGTAATGGAAGTTGTCCCTGCCGTAGGGAGAGTTAGACCTGGATGGTCTTTAAGGTCCCTTCCAACCCAAACTGCCCCGTGATTCTCTGATCGGCTCCCGGCCCAGGCCAGCGCCCGCCGGGTGTGCAGGGGGGCAGCGCCCCGGCGCCGCTCGGCCCAAGGGCGAGCCCGGCCGTCTCAAGCCCCGTTCCTGCCACGCACCTG
>NW_005054318.1:6347893-6358476 GCF_000277835.1 Geospiza fortis | reverse complement strand
TGCTGTCCGCAGCGATGCTGCCCCTGCCTGCATCTCTGACTACCGAGGGTGCTATCCAAAACACTTCTCGTAACACTGACCAGAGTTTTTCCATCCGCTCTTGTTCTGACACTGGTGGCTGTTTCCACTGTAAGGTTATTTTGTATTACTGGCTTGTTTTAGAAATGGGCGTCCAGGGTAAGAAGGTATCAATTGATCCTTTCCATCCAGTTTTGGTTTAGGCCTGAACGACTGTGCTTTCTGCCCTGGTCAGGACAGATATTTTCTGCCCCTCTCCCCCTCTCTTTAAAAAGTTTAAGCCTCACCCCATGGTAGATGGACCAAGTCCCTGCCCTATGGACTGAGTTCCTACCCTGTCAATGTTTGTGGGAGGATGGAGCTGCCCTTGCCATGCTGAAAAAGTGATTTTTACACCCAGACACCTCTGGAGCATTTATAAGAGAGGCAAGGAACCTTTCTGCAGCCCTTGCTGCAGGACAGAGCTCAGGGTGCTCCTGCTCCCTATCTCCAAGTCACCGAAGGCTCTTTTAATGGCTTTATGAAAGTAGATATCTGGGCAGCCCCTACCCTCCTGCAGAGCTGTGAGTGAGCACTGCAAGGGAGAAAACCCTCTGTCCTACATGGGCAAAAGTGATGGGAAATGCTGGCTGCTGTGGGGTGTGGGATACTCTGTGGAGCAAAGCAAAATGTTGTGCTCACTGGCCTCAGAGGTTCCATCCTCCCACCTCTCCCACCAAGCTCAACCCACTGTATTTCAGGCAGCAGCAGATCAATGGGATGGCCTCACCCACCCCATGTCCCCTGCCTTCTGGAGCTGGGTTGGGGGTGGAGGACACCAGGCTGGGGCTGCAAAACAATCCCTTAAAGGATTGAAATAAATGAAAACACCAAGATCAAGCAGATAATGAATAAAGGTGGATTGGGACACAGCCAAAAGAAATGTCATGGGACAGAGGTGCTGGTTTTGGTTAATTTAATGAAAGAAGGAACAAAATATCCTAAAGTACTTTAAATATATATATATACTTGATGTGTATGTATGTCATCACACATCCAGGCATCAATTACAGAAAGTTTTCTAAATTAGAGCAAGGAGTGAGGAAAACCATCCCAGTGTGTAGCACCTACATCAGCTGGTCCTAAGGACACTACCCCAATTCTGCTGCAGTGGGGCCACTGAACAAGCATTGTCTTTGCTGAGATAACTCATCAAAACCCCTGAGGAATTTCACACCACCTCCCCTGCCAGTTAACAGGACAAATAATGGAGTTCACATGCCTCTAGATTTGGCTCTGTGGGCAGCAGATATAATTTAATTTCATTTTTCTTCTGCTGACTGTGAATAAACGGGGATTGCAGAATCACAGAGTAGTCTGAGTTGGAATTAAGCCTTGGAAAAGCAGACAGAGAGGGAAGGGAAGGGCTGTGCTACCACCACAGGAGCCAGCTGCTCACTGAGCTGGCTCAAAAGCAGGGGCTGTGGTCCAGGTAATGACGATGACCATCACTTGGCCCCAGCACTCCAACACAACTCTGGTACTCTCCACCTTCTCCCCGCTGGCTGGGGCTGGAGCAGAGCCTGTGGCTGTCCCCAGGGGTGTCCCAGTTGACTGACCTTGGCTGGGGCAGGGGGACAGGGACCAGTGGGTAGCCACTGCCCTGGGGGGAGACAAAATGGAGCTATACCCAAGGCTGGGGAGCAAAGGCTGGGCTGCTGCAAGGGAGAGAGGTGACAAAAACAATCACAGGATGCAATTACTTGAGGAACTGATGCATTTTGCAGATACTTAATAGTAATGTTTTATCAGCTCCTCAAAATTATAAGATTACCAAGTATTTAATCCTCCTTCCAGTTCTTGTCTCTGGAGGATCCTTGAGAGCTGGTGGTGGCAAGGGCTGGCTTTGAGGAGCATAATGTTTGCAGGAGGTGCTCCAGTTCAGGGCCCCTGGGTCCCTGTGCCAGGGGACAGTCAAGAGCAACTTTCAGGCATATCCAGGTACAAAAAAGGAGGCATGTCCTTTGCTTCCTGTTTCCTTTCATGCCCTGAGGGTCTGGCCAAGCTGTTCTGAAGGGCATGAGCAGCTGCTCAGCTCCACCAGTCACAGGGGCAGAGCAGATCCTGGGTGTGAAGAACTGGGGGATGCTCCTGCAGCTCTTGGCAAGTCACCACCAGTCTCAGACTACTTTATATGAAGCAGTTGCTTGGGCCAAAAACGTTTTCCAGAAGAGGGCACTGGAAAAGCGTTTGTTGGTAGGAGACTGTGGCCATATCTTCCTGATATTTCTCCTCCTCACTTTCTCTCCACACAGGGCCCTTGCTGCTGTGGATGGACAGGGGATGGGGAGGACTCTCTGATTCCCTATAGCTGTCAGTGTCTCCTACAGCTTGCAGGACAGCAGGAGCAGCCTGGTGGGCCCTCACCCTGCTGAATGATGGGTGTCCTAGGTCTTACAGACCCCTAACTTTGGGAGGAGCTGGAGCCAAGCCCCAGGTTCCTTGAGCTTTGGCCAGGTGGGGAGAGCTGCCCAGTGGGAGAGAGATGAAGTGGCCAGCACCACCACAGCAGCTGGAGAAAACCTCAAGGCAATGCCTGGCGTTTCTCAGCTGCTTTCCTTCGCTCTGAGCCTATCCGGGGTCTTTGTGCTCCTCAAGAAATTAAGCCCTGTGACAGCTCATGGGGGCTGGTAAATAGTACCTCCACTTTATGGATGAAAAAGTGACTCAGAGGAAGATTCAGTGACTTACCAAGGGTTGCAGAGAGTAAATTCCTGATAGGGGTGTGCTGAGATGTGGCCCGTGTGAGGTGGAGGTACTGTGTGGGCTGTGGGATGTGTGCATGGGGGAATCTCATGGGGCTACATCCAGCTCTCCCGGGGCAGCAGCCCTTCATTACCTTTCAGTCCATTGGCACAGGGAAAAGAAAACCTACAAATCACCCCTGTCATCCAACAAAGACTGTTAGAGAAAACAATGTTTCCAGGATACATTTTTCATCATCTTTTATTACACATTTTCTAGGCATTTGAATACAGTTTCTTGCAACTCAGTGCTACAGTGTGATGTCGCATCCTTTTGAGTCAGAGCATCCAGCTTGAGAGCCAGTGTCTGGCAGCATGCCCACACAGGGATGGAGAGCAAGAACAAATTCTTCCTCTGCACGCAAAAAAAAATCCCAAACAACCTAAGCAAAAGGAAGAAAACCATCCTGGGAAAAACTACCTCTGACAACTAAAATAAACTCCTTGCAACGGCTAAATTGAAGGAGTCAGAGTAACCAAAATTCCTGTGAAGTGACTGGAAAGCTTTGCTTTGCAGCTCAGCTCCAGAAATGCTTATGAATCTGTTTTCTGATTTGCCTTTTTTGGGCTTAGTAGCCCAGTTAAAAATTAGTTCAAAACCTCACATGCCATGAGGTGAAGCACATAACTCTGACATTACTGCACCAGTTTTGTGCCTGAGCCTTGCCTAATCCTTCACAGTTACAGATTTGAGACAGATATATAAGAAAAATAAATTTTAAAACTCAGTGCTCTCATATGCATGTTGTTAAATATACTTGATACATCAAGGTGTTTGAGTACCATCATCCTCAGTAAGAGCTCAGCACGGACCAGAAGTGAGCCAAATAATGAGATTTGACTCTAACATTGTTATAGTTAATTAATGGATTCTGTAGGCAATATAAGATGGTATAGCAGAGTTTAAACACTTGGTATTTTAATAGACTCCTCATCTTGCTCTCGACAATGTCATATTCAGGGAATGAATGAGTTGCAATCTCCCCTACACACTACCCACTGCAAACAGCCAAGAAGCAACACCTCATATTGAAAACCTCACATTTTAGATTATGATTGGAGTTTAATTTGGGATTAGTTTAATCAGGTGAAGAGCAGTTTAAGAGGTGGTTATCTCCACGGTAGCTACAAAGATGGTGCAAAATTCTCAGCGTTGTCAGACATTATAGGGAAGAGCAATGGCCATAAGTTGTGGCACTGGCAGTTGTGGTTGGATATCAGAGAAACTTCTTCTCCAGGACAGTAGTGCAACCTTGAGACAGAGGTGGGGTGGTCATCCTTGCAGGGTTTCAAACTTTAGCAAGAAAAAGCCGTGGCTGACCTGCTCTGGTGCCTGCTGATAGTCCTACTTTGGGTGTGAGGTTGGGCAGGAGACTCCTTTCACAGCTGGTATTTCTGGCACTGTATTCTGCACTCAGATAAGCCCATGGGTGATGCAAACAAACCTCATGACATTTTTTTGACTCAGTCCTCTAATGGTGTGAGTTGAGGTGTCTGCATGCGACAGATGTGGCAAGGAAGGCACAGAGACACGTTGGCATGGAAGACGGGTGGCCAATTCTCCTAGGACTCTGCTTCCTGTCTGTTGCACAGCCCCCTGTCTTGGACCAGGGCTTCAGACAAGGACATTGACCAGGATGGTCAAACACCCTTGCAGGCAGGGGATGGGCAGTGTGGTGCTTCAGGCCTGTGCAAGGGGGAAGGAAAAGCAGAGAGCTGTCTTTGGGAGAGGATCATGGGTCTGCCAAGACTGGGCAGCTGTGGCCTGGCTCCCTGCAAGTAGTAGTCCGTTGGCAACTTGTGCCTGAAAACCTTTGCTTGCCAAATCACACATGGGAAAGGGTCAAGGAGTCACATCTTATGTGTCAGGAATGACATTCAATCCTATATCCATTAGTGGACTTTTACCTCCCTTGTTCTCTAACAGGTTAAATAAGCCTCTGAAAACCTGAGGTTTGGAAGGATCAGAATTCAGATCCAGATTTTGTCATCCGTTCAGTCATTTCATTAATAAGATGGAATAACTACTGGCAGCAAGTAATGGTTTTATGGAGTGAGACAGAAAGTTGTGTGTCTCAATGTGAAGCCTGGAGGCATACAATGGTCTTTTCCTAAACAAATTGAATCCTACAATTGTGTCATTGATGGGACCTGCCTGAAATCAAGGGCAGCTCTATGCATGAAGTTGTAGAGGAGTAGGAAGGATCAGGCCTTCAGAGGTACCTTTTCATCATAATGTTTGAAGATTTACGTGTATAACTACGCAACTCAGGGTGAGACTGTGCCTCTAAGGCAAAATATATGAGCTCATATAAAGAATTTATCATGATAATAACAATTTGCATTTCTATAGAACCTTTAATCTTAGGATCTCAAAGTGCTTAACAAACACAAATTAATTAATCCTCACAACTCTCCTGCAAGGTAGACATGTATAATGGAGAGTCGCTAGCAGCTAGCTTTCCATTATAAGTCTCATTTTAACTACCTCCTAACTTTGCCAAAACGAAACCAATACACACAAAAATTTCACAAGAATGATCTTGTCCTGGGGTAGGATCTTTTTAGAAATTATGGAGCAAATAGGATAAGATAGTTTAAGATAAGTAGGTTAAATGGGGAAACCAGAAAGACATCTCTGGATGAATTAATGCACATAGTCCATTAGTCCAGAGGGGAGGGAAATACAGAACTGGGACAGACACATGCTTCTCCATAACTTGCTGGAATTGAGATTCCAAGGTGACAAATGATTATTCATTATCCACTCTATTATTTACAAAACTGGTCAACTAGACGAGTTCAGGAGATGATCTGCTTTTTTAAATGGAAGAATCCTTTACCAAGAGCTTCACTCATCCCCAGCTATGAAGAGGAAATCACTGGGAGTGACATATTTCCTCCTTTGGAGAATTATTCTGTAAAACCTTTGGGAAAAGGCTGGATGAGCAGACCCAGCCATGGTCTGGTGTTGTAGATGGAATATTACCTTTAAGGAGAAGATGCCAAATCCAGCTTGAGAGCCAGTGTCTGGCATCACGCCCACACAGGGATGGAGAGCAAGAACAAATTCTTCCTCTGCACGCAAAAAAAATCCCAAACAACCTAAACAAAAGGAAGAAAACCATCCTGGGAAAAACCACCTCTGACAACTCAGAGCTGCTTAGACCTGAGGCCCAGGCGTGGAGGAGAGAGCCAAAGTCTTTCCTGTTCCCTTCCTTCCAAAACAGGAGGGTGAGGTGTAGGTGGACAATAGGGCGGAGGCTTGTCCCTTGGCCTCTGATTGGGGTTTGCTCTGGCAGGCTTACATGGATAGCAAGTTGCTGCCACTCCCAGGAAGAAGGAGGAGGACAGGGGATTATGACTCAGGTGTTTGTAGGGTGGTACAGCCTCCAGGGATGCTTCCTCAGCCAGGTGCCCTACGCTTGCTCTGGAGCTCCACTGAGCATCTCGTCCCCATGGTGCAGCACCGTGCCTTGTGCTGCTTCTCAGCTACACCTCTGCCCTCCCCCCGGGCACGTGGGATGACTCAAACACTCTGTGTCCCTGTCACTGCTCCGTGTCCGTGTCACTCACTCGTGCCCAGCCGTGTCCCTGTCACTCACTCGCCCCCATGCCAAGCCACAGCCTCGGCTGCCGTCCCGCTGTTGGTGCACAACTGCCTGGCTCAGCAGGTGCTGTGCTTTGGTGACTCTTCTTAAGAGAAAAATAAAGTCTGAAAATAACTCAGAAAGGTTGTGTAAAATCTGTGATGAGCTGGTTGCTGGAGCATTTTTCAAAAGTATGTGGTTAGGATGTACAGCAGGTAGTACCTGCAATGTTGAAAACTTTTGATATAGAGCCATCAGGGAGATCCAGTGGTCATTTTTTATTAAAAAATGGGATTTTACTCAAAATGGGGAGTGCGACAGACTCTGCTCCTAGTACAGTCCTTTGGATATAGACAAGAGGAAGAATCTTCTTTGCAAAATCCATCAAAGAAGGGAGAAGGGAGGTGGAGAAGAAAGTACAGTTTGCCTTTTGCAGGCAGGTGGGTCCCCTGGCCCAAGCAGACCTGGAGCACTGCAGGGGCAGCACAGGCAGCCCTCAGCAAAGCCAGCAGCAGTGTCTGCTGCCAGAGCAGAGCCCGGGCTCCTGGCCAGGGTCAGCCTGGGGTGCCCCAGATCAGCACTGCCTCCCTTTCACCACTGGAAGATTGCACAGATCAACCCATTGATATTGAAAAGAGCTCCGGAGGTGCAGAGATAAGAATTATTCATGACTAAACAAAATAGACCAATGGTGTTTGTTTCACAGCAGTTCATAGTCCAGTGCCAGGACTTGGCTGTTATCAGGCCACACATTTAGCCAAATTCTGGGCATGTTTTCTTCTACTGTGATCAAATGACCTTGTCCTTGCAAAGGCAGGTAACATTTGGCCTTTGTTTTCATTGCATTTGTAGCTGTGCAACAGGTACAGCACGTGGCCTGTTGTTATCAGCCTTGTTACAATGCTGTTACCAAGAGAGAGTGGAACTGCACTTCACTGTGAGACCAAAGTATTTTGTATTCTGAGGAATGAAGACCTTGAGTACTCTGCTCCTACCCATGTCAAATTGTAGCTTGCTCTTCAGACAACCTTTTGTGTTTCAACAGGATGAGAAGATAATCTAAATATTCACTCTTAATGACTTTAAAATATCCTTCAACAGTTGCTTAATTTTTCATATGCATGTGCTATTTCATACAAAAAGGCATGGAGAATAAAAACCAGAATAAAAATGAAACATGTGGGTTATTCTCTAGTAGTCCTTCTGGTCAGTATTGCAGTCCCATGTGAAGCTGCACTCATCTGGCCTGGGGCAGCAGCCTTCCCTGCATGCTATCGTTAACAAGTGCTGGGAATACAGGCTCAGACACAGAGTGGCACAGGAGGAGAAATGCCTTGAGTTTTAATCTATGAGTACTAACATACTGAATCAAAAAGTATGAGAGAATTGATCAGAATAAGCAGCTTGTTCTGTACAGGTAAATCATACTGCAGTTATCTTGTTGCTGTTATTTTCTTGAGTCTTTCCATGGGTGACAACAAATTAAACTGATTACTGTGATACAGTAAAGCCTTGGATTTACCTTTAACTTTTTCTTTAACCTGGAGCATTTTGAGTGTTTGCTTCCCAATCCAACCTCCTGCTCAAAGAGGAGAGTATTTAGTTGGTGCTAGAGGTTTAGTTTTCCCTGTCCCCAAACCATCAGATGAATGCCCTGATCACAAGGCCAGAGTCAGCCTTTCTCCTTCCTGCTTTCCCTGCTCTCACGTTTGGTTGCACAGTGACTCAGCCTCATTCAGCACCTGGGTGTTCCCAGGTGAGATAGGAATGGCAGAGATCTCATGGCACAGCACCAAAGCTCTCCTTCACAACTTCTCCACTTGGCTGGTGTGCAGGAGGAGAACACTGTGCTATCACTACCCATCTAACTTCTGAGGAGTCTCCAAAATTAACTCATCTTGGCTTCAAGCCCCCTGCACAGATGGACTCTTAGCACTATAGAAAAGTGAGAGCTCTCCAAACTGGCTATGGACATCCAGACAGCTGTCAGACCAAGCATGGATATGCCCAGTAAATTTACCTGCATGTAGGGTTACCCAGTCAGAAACCAGGCAGACAGGATTGCTGGCTACAAGGCAAGTGTGTTTCACCACACATGTCCCAACTTTGGGGGCATCTTATTAGGTTGGATGCCTTTCAGTGTGCATAAATGCACAGCAACTTCAATACACAGCACCTCTCTGCAGGTGGATTGTGAGAATCCTTTGTGCATTTTACATTTGCCTACATTAACATTTGTATTAACATACTGATACTAACGGTAGTATGTGTGTGCAGAATTATATTAATAACTCCAATATTTTCTCTATTATATGTATCATGTTTCTTAAACATTTCCTGTGTGGAAGTTGCAGTATTTAAAAGATACTTGTGATAGATTTTATCAGGAGAATTACAGTATAATGAAGATCCGGGAAGGAAAACCATATCAGAAACACACAGGGAAAATCACCAGATCAGCCTGTGCTGTAGGTAAAATCAATGGTAATAATGCTGATACCCCCCCATTGTGAAATAAAAAAAGGCAATTAGGGAGACTGTGATGATGTTTGGATTACTTTCACAACGGAAGTCATTAATTCAAGGACATTTCCATGGCCAAAGACAGTAACACTTCATGATGATTCATGACCAGCAGCTGATTTGCAGTGTCCTTGGTGGAAGCAAAGCAGGCTGGGTGAATTCCTTGCCATGACTCTGGCTGCTGTTGACCTGCAACAGGAGCATGCTGGTTAGCTCTGCTTCCACCTTACTTCCCCCACAGAGCCATTGCCAAAGGTAACACAGCAGTGGGGAGATCAGGTTTCTCAGATAAAGTACTTCACACAGGATGTTTAGGAGGTTTCAGAGTATGTTGAGTGTATGTTTCTTTCAGTAATTTATCTACTATACCATCAGGCATGGGCAGGCAAAAATTGCCTTACCACAAACCCAGCTTTAAGTCTTGTCTACATAAGGACAAGATCTACCTGTGTCAAGGTTTAACCCCCAACAGCAGCCAAGCCCCACACAGCTTCTCACTCCCTCGCCCATCAGCAGGATTGGGGAGGGAATCAGAAAGGTGAAAGCTGAAAAACTCCTGGGTTGAGATAAAAGCAATTAAATCAGGAAAGCAAAAGCTGTGCATGCAAGGAAAGCAACAAGGAATTAAATCACCACTTCCCAAGGTCAGGGAAGTCAGGTCATCTTCAGGTGAGCAGGGCCCCATCACACATAACAGTGACTTGGGAAGAAAAACACCATCACTTCAAAGATCCCTTTCATCCTTCTTCCCCCCACTTTATTATACTGAGTAGGATGTCCTATGGTATGGAATATCCCTTTGGTCAGTTTGGGTCACCTGTTCTGGCTGTCTTTCTGACTAACTTCTCATGCACTCCCACTCACTCCCCTTGCCAGTGTGGCAGTATGAAAAGCAGAAAAACCCTTGCCTCTGTGTAAGCCCTGCTCAGCAAAAACAAAAACATCTCTACATTATCAACACTGTGTGCAGCACAAATCCAAAACATAGCCCCATACCAGCCACTGCAAAGCAAATTAACCCTACCCCAGCCAAAAGCAGCACATCATGCTAGCCTGGCGGCCAGGGTAATGCTGGAGGCACACTCATCATTATTTCAGAAAGAAAGAGAGGGCACACAGAATGAGGGTGGGAATCAGGAGCTGGGCTCTGTTGCATTCTCTGTTGTTGAATGAGTAGAAACCAGGCACAAATGATCAGGCTCTAGTTCATCTCCCAGACTTTAGATTTCTGACAGCAAGGCACCAGGGACTCATGGGTAGCAGGGAGTCACAGAGACTTGTCCCTTCCAGAAAGGGACTCAGATCTCCCTGCACATGCCTATTTTGCTGTCTTCCTTCACTGACGGCAGAAGGATCCTAGACGCCTAAAGCTAGAAGGAACAGCTTGGTCTTTGTCTTTTTTTCCCTGCCATAAAGGGAGGATAATGATGATGACCTTTTTAAAGGGCTTCTGACATCCACAGATAAAAAAAATAAAACTTGCAAGGGATTATTATTGTTGCTATATATCTTTGAACGGAGGCAGCAATGACGTTTCTATGACATTTTATAATCCACATGAAATGCCATAATAAAGATAATGACACGTACAATGGACAAAGTATGCTTAGTTGTGGTATTTGGCACTGATCATTTGGCCTATTTCTTTTCCTAGGTATTTTATGCAGAA
>NW_005054318.1:6339441-6347842 GCF_000277835.1 Geospiza fortis | reverse complement strand
CTGCTGACTTGAATGCATACAGAACTTTTTCAGGCTTTAGAGAAAATCCACAAGCTATTTTAGAAACATGTATTTGAAAATGGAATTGTTGATCTCTGTGGATGGCACTGTTATTACACTGATAAAAACGCTGACCTCCCTGAAGCTGACCCTCCTGCAGGAGCTGGGTGTGAGTACTGTGCTCAGCTGCATTATTCTGGTTCTTGACTCCAGGCGTGATGTTTTGCCATCTGCCTTTGAGTGGGCTGGGCACTGCAGAGGTCTCCCAGGAGCAGTTAGCCTGGGCTCTGCTTTGCTTTGTGTCTCCTTCCTGTGTGCACACCGAGCAGACACTGACATTAGAAAGGATCTGGAATGTCAGACCAGTGATCCACACAGGCAGGGTCTGAGGACAGCAGCAGGAGATGCTATTGAAGGAGAGCATGTGAGCATGGTCACCTTCCTGGTCAACTGCCACATTCAGGCCTGCAACACCATCCAGCCATTTTAGTATCCATCTATGGACCTCTCACCATGGGTTCATCAAACCTCTTTTGGACCCTGTGGCCAGATCCCTATAGCTCTCTGTGACAGCACAAGAAGTGAGTCTGTGGATTAAACATAGTAAAACCCTGGCACAGGTTTCCCAGTGAGATGGTAGGTGTCCCATCCCTGGAATCATTCAAGGTCAGGTTGGATGAGTTTCTGAGCAACTTGATCTAGTTAATCTCCCCACTCTTTGCAAAGGGATTGGATTAGATGACGTTTAAAGGTCTCTTCTAACCCAAACCATTCTGGGATTCTATTATTGGTCCATGGCTACTAATGATATGGTTTCACTTTTCGGTCCTTTCATAAGAGTTTTTATTGGCTATCTTCACTCCCTCATTTTTCAGAGCAAGCTTAGCCAGGCTGATTTAAGTGGTCAAGTGAACCATGATGTAACCAGATCCTGAGATCCATTGCAACTGACTCCATTAATGAGGCTGAATGTTGTACATGGCCACCAATTCTGTGGCTGGAAAGAAGGCATTACAAAATGTCAATATGACACATCCCCATTTAGTAATAAAAAGGAATAAAAATTTTCTTTCCCCAAGAGTATTTGGCAAAAGTTTTCAGGAAATAGAAGACAGAGGGACACCACTGGATGAACTAAATATGAAATTTAATATTCATTAAACAAACTCAGTAATACTGATCTTTGGTATTTCACTGTCAGAACATATCAGAAAAAAATTTTGAGGTTAAATTTTGCAAGACAAGCTCTCATGAAAATCATGGTCCTCAAATCTAAGACAAAACCTTTGATTTAAAGTTAAAAACAGTTAAATAAATAAAGTTAAAGTTAACCCTGTCTTAAACACTGAGTCCTAGTCTTAACCTAATCTATATTTGGATTTGTGTATCTGGCCCACCTCCAGCCACAGCAGGACTTGGAAAGAGGCAGCCCACTGCTGTATGGAATGAAACATTCCAAAGGTTTGGCAAACAAGCACTTCACCACCAGACATTCTGCAAGCCATACTAAAACTTCTCCACTCATGGAACCAGACAGTCAAGAATGAGGGTAGGGGGAGCACAAAGGAATGAACCTTTCCTCTGCAGAAGCATCAGCAACATCTGCACTGGCAAACAAATTTGGCTGTGGGTTTTTTGGTCCTGAGGCCAGCAAAAGGCAAAACAACTCAAGTCTCTGAAAGAGAGAGTCAGGTTGACATTGAGAGATCTGCTGTTGGTGGCCCTTGACCCATACTAACCCCTGGGTTGGGTCTGGCCACTGTTTGGGACATTACTGGATGTCTCTACCAAAACCACTCCGGGGACTGTGCCAACTGCATGGGCAATAATATGCCAAAGCCCAGACCTGTCCCCGGCTCCTCTTCCCTTTCTGAGATAATTGTGCTATCTTTCCCACCTTTGGGGAACATTTCTGCCACAAGGGATTGTAGGGGGATACAGTATGAGTAAATGAAGGTGGTATAGACTGTAATCCTATCCCCTAAAGAGTTGCAGCTGGACCAATTACTAAAGGTTAGGAGCAGGCCTGATGTTAACAGGCCACACCTGTAGCCAATTAGAAGAGTGTTATAAAAGAGTGGGTTGGTTGGTTGAGGGGTGCTGGAGTCAGCTGGCTGCTGTGGGGACAAGGAAGAGTCAGTGTCTAGAGGAGCTGCCTACAAGAAACATCAAAGGGGTACAAAACTCTGGTGATATGGAACCCTTGCAATGTAATGGCAATAGGACTCTTGTGCTATAAGACAACAAGGGATGTCCTGCAGATGAGCTACAATGGGGCTACAAGAAGGCAACTGTAATTCTTAGGTGTGACTCTGACAAAACTTTTGATCTTCCCATAGCTCACCTCTCAAGCTCTCAGCTGTGTATGAGAGGGTTTGTGGGAAAAGGAGAAACAAAAGGATATGGGCAGTTTTGCTTCTTCCTGCTGAGCTAGCTGATAAAAATGCCTTTGCAGTTGTTAATCCCTGGAGCTGCAGGAATCCTGGGCATAAGGGTGAGTTACCATGAGGCTGCTGCAGGGAGGTTTGGGTCTGTGTACATGTTACAGCATTTCTGGCTGCAAAGCTACTCTGGGAAATGCTAGTTAAAGTCATGGCTCCATTGTGCACCAGCACTGCTGCTTTCTGCCTTTTTAGATGAGCCACCATAAATCTCTCTAAGGTGATCCACAGGGACTGAAAAAACAAAAAGCAACCTTTCTTTGGAAGAAACAAGGTAGCTGGTTGAAGCAATCTTTCGTTTTTTCTACCTGTTTGAAGATCACAGTGCAATATCTGCTGTGAACAAATTAATCCTCTATTCCTAGAAGTTATCTAATATATAATTTCGTCTTTAAGCCTTATTGTGTCCCCAAGAGCTTTTGGTATGTTATCAGTAGTGGGTAACTCATTTCAGTGCAGCTCATGTGAGCACTACTGGTGTCAGTGACTATAAAAGCAGTATCCTCCTGACACCCACCCATGATTTTCACCTTAGAATCAAATCACAGAATCACCACGGTTGGAAGAAACCTTCTAGATCATCCAGTACTGTAAACCCAGCACCACCATATTGCCAAGTACCAAGTCCAGGCACCACATCAAGAGAGATGGTGAGTCCACCACTGCCCTGGGCAACTTATGCCAACACCTGAACCCTATTTCAGTGGAAAAAAAATCCTACTATCTAGTCTGAACTTCTCCAGGCATGATTTAAAGCCATTTCCTCTCATTCTTTTACTTGAGATTTGGCAGAAGAGACCAACTCCTACCTCACTAACCTCCTTTCAGGTAGTTGTAGAGAGTGGTAAGGTCCCCCCCCGAGTCTCCTCTTCTCCAGAATAAACAACCCCAGTTCTCTCAGCTGCTCCCCACAGGACTTGCTTCCTAGACCCTTCACCAGCTTCATTGCCCTTCTTTGGACATGAAGGCTTTCACTGAGATGCATCCTGCCCTGATATATGGGCATCAGTTATAGAGCCATAGTCTAGTGAGTGCTGGTTTGAACTGGGGCCTGAGATCTGAGCCTAAAAGACACTGGAGAAGGTCACCTTCATGATAGCTTCATCAATCTTTGAAACCTTCCTTGCCGCCCAGTCTGCTGACAGACCAAAGCAGATTCTTCAGAGGAGCCAGGGTAAGCATGCACCAGTGGGGCAGTTTGAGTTGTATCTCTGGATGGACATCAGTACTACCTTCTTTCCAACTCCTCCTGCCTGCAGTCTGACAGGAGCTCTAAATCCCCCTTGGTCTGGTGGCCAGAACTGCAGGGAAGGTCCTGCATCTGTGCAAGTCCCTTCACACTGCCGGGGGATCTCCCTGGAGTATGGCTGTACACAGGTACAAAGCCAGGTGCCAAATTTGGACTGTGCATTGCACTCCCCATGGTGCAGGGGCCTTGTCATTGGGGAATTCTGTTCCCCACCCAAACATCTGCAGGATCAGGGCCCTTAAAGTGCAGAGGAGATTAGGATCTGGTTCTGTGTGGTATTGCTTAGAGGGCTGTGCCCAACTCAAATTGCACCTACCGTTGTGAACTATGCACTCACCAAAGGGAAATGCCTGTCTTGAAATGAGCTCATGCTGCTCCACTGCATTCTGTGCCTGTCAGCATTTTTGTGGACTCTCATGTTTGCAGATATATGAATTATCCCTTGGCAGATAGCTGCTTTTACCCTCTTCTATTCACACATGTGTTTAAAGTGAATATAAAATCGTATTCACTGTAAGCTTTTCATTCATAGACTTCTTCATTAGGTGGATAAGAAAAGAGGCTTCTATGTATGCACATTGTCATCCCAACAAGCCATTCTGCTGGGCAAGATCAATGAAAAGGGACTAGGTGATCTTCTGGGGTTCCTCCAGCCTTATAATTCTCTGAAAAGACCAAGGACAAAGCTGATCTCATGGTAGGTTTAGTAATCACAGTGTTTCTATTATATTGCCTCCTAATTGTGTAAATTAGGCATCTCTTAATATTTTTTTCATATTCCATGGAAAAAAAAAGCACAAATATGATCTGTCTTTATACACAGATGTCTGTAGGCAAAGGCAAACACAATCAGTAAGTTGAAATCCTACCACTTCTTAATTCTGCTTCTGTGTATGACTTGATCAAGGATAATTCAATTGTTTTACTTACCACAGGCTATAATTTATATTTTTAATATTTACTTATGTATTTATTTGCATTTATAAGGCAGGATCATTTCTGGAGCCTGGATTTGCCTCCCACTTTGGCTGTAGCCTGACTTTATGCTGCCTGAGCATTCTCCTCCTGTGTGCCCACCTCCCTTCAGGGCTTTGGAGGAACTAAGCTTTTTCCCTCCATGCAGAACATGCTACCCCATCCTAGGCTGGCATCCCTGCCTGTGAATGGACAGGATTCACAGGGGCAGGACAATCTGGCAGTGACAAGAAGTAGTAGACTAGACCCTTTAAAGTGATAGAATCATGATAGAATCATTAAGGTTGGAAAATACCTCTAAAATCTTCAAGTCCAACCATTAATCTCACACTCCTAGGTCCACCAATAAACCTCACCCCCAAGCACCACATCTGTGCAACTTCTGAATAATACCTGAAGGGATGGTGATTCTACCTCTTATGTGGTTAGCCAGTTCTAAATCTTGGCCTCTCTTTCCATGAAGAAATTTTTCTTAATATCCAATTTAACCTCCCCCTGTGCAACTTTAGACCACTTCCTCTTATCTTACACTTGCTACCTGTGAAAGAAGACTGACCCTCACCTGGCTGCAACCTCCTTTCAGGTAATTCTAGAGAGATTGATAAGAACCTCTCTGAGCATTCTTTCCTCCAAACTAAATTATGCAGGCTCCTGCAGCCTCTCCAGTAGGTCTGCAGCCTTCCACTGGGTCCTACAGAGTGCAGGTTGTGCAGTGGCATAGGGTCCCTTTGCTGGCAGGAAGGGAGCCCAGCTGGCCCCGAGGCGCGCAGGCAGACTGCACAGCATGCAGTGTCCTGCCGAGCCCATTAAATTGGTTAGCGGGGGAAAACAACCCTTTCAAACATGAGGCACTAATGAGAGATTAATCCACCCAAGAGAACAGTCATAAACTAAAATGGCTTATAAAATAAAACACATCATTAAGTACAATTGAGGTATTAAGTAATAAAGTTTGGAATACAGGATGAAATTTCTTCCTGTGTACAGGGTCAGTGACTGGCCCTTTGCTCCATACTGGGATTGGCAAATGGACCAGGAGGAGTTTTTGACTTGGTCAGAGGACTTCATACTCCAAGTGTCACTGGGAACAGTGATGACCATTGTCTTGTCACTGAGTTTTGACACAGCACCAGCTCTGCTAAAAATTCTGTTTGCAATAACATGAGCAGGTCTCTGGTGAATAACTGGCCAGAGCACCATTTTCTGCATGGTGCAGTCCATGGTGCCTCTTCAGGGGATCAGGGTGCAGAAAAGGTGATTGTACAGTTGTAGCATCCAAGAAAAGCAGCCTCACATAGACACCTCCAATCATGTTACTGGTGATGATATATTTGGCAGTGAGAACCCAGCTGAGCTATGGGAAGCGAAGTCAGGTGTGCTGGAAAGGTGTTAGCAGATGACACCACTTGTAAATCCAAGCAAACTGGTGAAGTCATTGAGACCTCTTGGGTGAACACTCCTGCAACCCTCCAGCTTTTTAGAGCTGTATGCTAGATAAGAGCTGTATGTGTTTGACTGGTTCTTGCTATAGACATGTATTTACCCTTCCCTAAGATAATTCTATTTCACCTTTTATTTTCAACACTCTTCAGGCAAGTAGGCAAAAGACCAAAATGGCTATGCCTGGCAAGATAGAAATCTTTTAAGAAAAAAAAAAAGTCAGATTTATTTTATCCTGAGTTCTATGTGCCCTGGAAAATATGAAAAACATAGTGGGATTTTCAGAAGCATTATGAACTGCTTGTCAAGTTGCAACCAATGACATCTGCTTGAGATTTTTGCCTTCTGCTTGTGATTCCTTATGTCTCGCCTGATTTTAGAAGCAAACAGACAGTGACCCACCATGGATAAACTCCTCTGAAATTCTCCAGACCTCAGAATAATGATAAAGTTAGAGAACACAGGAAATCTCACTTCATAAAACTAGACATTCAGCAAGGAATTGTCCCTACCTCCATCACTGAGTGTTTATGGTATCTTTTGTGCGGGCTCTACGTCACCTCCTTTCCCAAAAATTATGGGCTTTGCAGCAGGCTAAAGGGCAGAACATGGGGCTTACCAGGTATGAGTGAAGAAAGGGATGGGTGCTCCCTTTTGAGCACACCTTCCTCTTTTGAGTGGAAATTTTAATTGATGGACACTGTTTGATGGATCATCTTGACAGGGAGGAGAAGCAAGGCAGAATGCAGTTATGAATCAGCTGGCAGGTCTGTGAATGCAAAAAGGGTGGAATATTGTGAGTCATCATCAAATCTATTTCTCAGCTCTTCTGCAATCAATCTTTTTGTCTCTTGCAGGCTCGACAATGACTCATTCTTTGACGTGCCTTTATAGAGCTGCTAAGTGCACAGCTTGCCAGCCTCCCTGGTGCTGCTCAGTCTATCTGCTGCACAGTGCCAGCAGAGGCTGAAAAATGCAACACCTGATTGCTTCAGGATCACTTCAAGAAAAAGAGCAAATTGGTCCTGTGATGATGTAGGTAGGGAACATGGTGGGACAAGGACTTAAATAGCACTTGGTGCTGTTCTAATGGATTTCTAAAATGTTCATAAAACATCGTCTCCTTGAGCACAGCAGAGAGAAAGATGATGAATGCTGAATCCTCCAAGGTCTGTGGCCCAAGAGGCTCTGCCTCCCACTCTGCAAGGTCTTGTTGTCCACCTCTGAACTCTTGAGCACTTTTCACCAACTGTTTTGCCACCCTCCTCAGTTTCTGGCTGAGCTCTGCCCAGGCACTGCCATGCTTCAGGTTGTGCCTTTCACTGATACAGTGTGTTCTGTGCTGTGCTCCTTTGGCCCATCCTTAAAGAAGTCTGATTGGCATTGGCAGTGGTGCTAAACAGGTCTGAGATTGCAAATGGCCCTGATTGCAACATTAATCATAACAGAGACACATTCAGTACAGACTTCTCTGGACTGGAGCTAATCTGACACTTCCCATCAGTCAAGGCAAAACTGAACTCTGTGTCCCTGTGGGTGAAGTCTCAGGGTTTGGCTGCTCTGGCCATGGCACAGGAAGGCACAGTGATGGTTCCAACCAAAGCGAGCCACGGGGCTCACCTGTCCCTTGCTGCTGACTCAGTTTCTGAGTACCTTGATGCAAGCCAAGGAGCACCACAGCCATTTGTATGCAACTTCTCTGAAATCTACTCCCCCTCTGCTGCTGCCTCCCAAGCTAGCCTCAGGGCAGCCTTGTCTTAAACTCCTCTTCCACCCACCCCACAGTGACCACTCCCATAGTCGAGTCATCTCAGGGGTGTTTGGTCTGCAATTTTCTTCCCTGTTTCTTTACACTTTCCTTGGTTTCCATCATCTCACTGCAAGGAGTGACAGACCTGCCCAAGAGCTATTTATCTGTCTTATCTTTACACCCAAGCTGAGATCAGAAAATGAAAACTGACATCATCCTGTTCATCATATCTGCTCTACAAGTGCCATACTCAGGCCAAAATAAATGTTTACATCACCTTTTTTCTGAGTAACGTGGCAAAGCCAACATAGCCAAGACAGAGTAAGTGGATTTACCTCCTGCAGAATCACTTGTTTCTTTGTCACTGGAAACAAAGAGAGACCATTCAGAAATGGGAGAGTTATCTAACCAGCTTGCAGAAATGGCTAAAGGGAAAAGTCCCTTTTTATTGCATTTGCAAATTAACCTTGGTCTTGTGAGTGTCCTTTTCTGCACCTGTGATGGCCATCATTGTGCTTTACTAATACACTCTGGATTTTTGCCATT
>NW_005054318.1:6310298-6339431 GCF_000277835.1 Geospiza fortis | reverse complement strand
GTCTGCAGTCACTGAAAAGGAAATAAAGCATTTCCCATCTGAATTCTTATCCTCTGTAGAGAGGCTTCTCCTTCAGGCTCATCAGCTTCCCACAGGATACATCTGTCTGCCATCCTCCTTTTTTCACCATTTTGTAATTTTCATTTCAACCATTTTTTTCACTCTTTTGTAATTATCTCATTTGGTGCAATAACAAAGACCTTACTGAAGTCCAAGTAGACTAGATCTGTTGCAGTTTCCTAAGGTATCATTTGTTTAGAAATGTGTTAATTCTACAGTCTTCCTATTTAGATGGAGCATTTTTTCATTTCCATTTGCCTACATGACTTCAATTAGCTTTTCAGTCACACTTCTAAAAAAATATATTTACTTCTGTGTGAGACTAATGGTTCACGGTTTCCAGATGGCTTTCCATCCACCTTTCAAAGCACTATGACTGCAACCTTACAGCCAGGATGCACCAAGCTGGGTTTGGTACCCTGACTCTTCACTGTAACTGCAATTTCACCTAGAAGCTCTTCAGTATCGCCAGAAAAAATACAATCAGCTCCCTTTGGCATATACACAGTGAATCCTTTGGCTTTTGCTTCCACCACACTGCTGTAGTTGTCATTTACATAGAGAACCTCGTCTCTCATTAGACAAGGTGTCCTTGCATACAGCTTTTACCCTGGTGTCCTTGTGACAAACTTAAGTGAAGTACTCATTTCATTTTGGAGCCAAACCTATATTATCTTTCATCTCTGCTGCTTTTCACTGCAATGCAGAACCACCTCCTCTTCCTTGCTCTCCTTTTATTTATAGAGCAAAGAAGTCTGCCATTTGTTACAATCCATTTTACAAGGCTGAAATTGGTTGGGTTTTGGCAGTTGTCCAGACCCTGTTTTCCTTGCTGATCCATGCTTTCCTCCATGCTTTGCAGGCTTACTGCTAACTCCTAACACCATGTATCTCATCTAGCCTGGCATTACGCTTGACAGGTCTGTGATTTACTCTGGCCACCTGTTAAAACTGGTTGTCTAATTGACTCCCAGAACAATTTATGCGGCAAGCTAGGATACTTTGCTGTTCTCTGCAAACATGAGAACAACCACAACAGAAATTCTTCTTGGTCAGTAGTGCCCATTTGTATAGAGCCTCCTTTTACTTGCCCACATAAGTCCTAGGTTTTTGATATCTGTTTTTTCTTCCTTCTATCTCTGTCTCCATGATTTCTTTCTCTGTTATGCTGGTGTTAGCTACATTTTCTTTCAACTCTTTTTCTTCTTTACTGCTTGGTGTCTTTATCTTTCCTGCCCTTTTTTTTTTTTTGCATGTTCCTGGCAAAGAGATGGACCTGGACAAGGAGGGTATATGCAACACCACTACATATGGAAAAATCTATCTTGTGTAAAAGATTTCTTTATGATGAAAGACAACTATTGAGGTAGATTTAGAAATGGACCAAGGAAGCAAGGTGATAAAGATGAAAATCACATCTTCAGATTCTTGTCGCACTTCCATCCTTGTCTGCAAGCATCCATGTATCCCAAAGGTCTTCTCTTCCACTGACTTTATGAAGCAGTAGCTAGACAGTTTTGCTTGTTTAAGCATAACAAGCAGATAGCAGGTTCCATATCTAGCCAACTTCATTGTTTTCTGTCTTTCTAAGCTCCTTTCTGAGACTGCCTCAGTAGCTGCCATCAATTTTTACCAAATGAGATGGTTGTCCTCCTTATTTTTGTATTATTCATCCTAATGGTTATGATAACATACTCAATACAAGAAAAAGGTATGTAAAACTCCATATACTATGCCAAAAGCATTTGTGGGACATAAATGTGTCTTCTATGTAATGGTGGAAAGATCCTGGCTTAGGGTGATTCCTAGAAGGAAAGAGACAGCACCAGAATTCAGCCAACTTTCAAACAGGAATAACGGAGCAGTAACATCAGTGGAAATTCCAGAACATTATGGCAAACGGTTGCTTTTAATTAGGCTGTCAGCACCAGGCCTATGGGACTGCAAAACAATTACAGACCCACTTACAACAAAATTTTGCAGGCATCAGCCCTGCTGACCTTCTGCTGACTTCAGTGCACAGACATTCACCAGTTTATTGAGGCAGATACCATCTCACTCTGAGATACTGAGGGAAGATTGCAAAGGAGCTTCCTTTGGGATAAAAGTATGTTTGATGGGGGATGGTGGGCACTTGACAAGCATGAGTGGGAGGCTGTTCTAGGGAAAAAGGAGAGATGAAGCATGGTGCCAAGTCAGCAGTGAGACACAAAGCCAAGGGAGTGGTTAAAGCAAACACAAGGAACAGGTGAGTGTGTGGAAACAGGATCAGGCAAGATCGTGTGCCAGTGGTGATCCCCTTGACAAAGACTGATAATTGACTCAGAATTTAGTATTTGACTGACTCCTTACATTCAAACTTGAAAAGAAATGGAGTAAAAATTCAGTTCTGAAACACCTGATTTCATACTTTTCCAAATAGAATGGTGTTATGTTGATGTAGTGAAGAGCTCACAGCAGCAAGGACACATGAAGAGTTCTTACAAAAGCTGCAGGCGATCTTTCCATTTCCACTTACCTCTTGTCCTTGGGAATTGTGGACCAGATTTGCACAGGTACTTTAGTGTAAGCAGCAGCCCAATATCAGAAGAAGGCTGGGCTGCTGCTTACAAAAGGTTGGTATTCAGCAATCTATTTTTCTGCTATTACAAAAGGTCAGTATTCATCAATCTATTTCTTGAGCTACTTAAATAAGCAGGAAATGGCTTCAGGACTTCATTTTATACAGTCACAACTGAAAAAAGAAATACTGACAAAATTCCTGAAGGTCTATTTCACTAACAAATGAAGAGTTTTTTGAGTTGTGAGAAGAACCTTTTGTGAGGTCGTACTCTCAAACAGTAAAACTAAACTAAACATTCTTTCCCGGTAGCCTCTGGATAAAAGGGCTCAGACAGGGCATTTTCCTTCCGGAAAGATGGTATTTTGCTTTGAGTCTCAATCTACCTTAATCCAGATATTAATTATGACCTTTCAGATATTAATTTCTAAGGCAGCGGCAGAGATCCCATTGTTTTTAATGGGGACAAGATCAGGCCATTGTAAGAACTTCCACTAGAATGAACATGGCTTCAGGGGACAAGGGAAAACTGGGAAAGGCCAAGGAATGGCTGAGTAATTAATGCAAACTTTGACTTTGCATTCTGGGATCAATTCAGTAGAGCGTGGGGGTTGGCATACATCCCCTAAGTTTCAGTGAAATTAATGATGCTTCTCAGTGAACAATTAGTAGAAATGTTCTTGACACTACCACTGCACTCAGTGACTACCAGGCAAAGATAGGCGAGCTCCCTGCTTGATATCACGGTCAAGGAATGTCACCAGTTCTGCACAGCCCAAATGACACATGGATTTACCTGAACAGCCATAGCAGGTGGGTGACATTTGAGTTTTCCAAAGTGGTCTGTGAGGATTTTCCCAGCTGACCTGCAAATGACATACAGGAAATCTGCAGCAGAGCAGAACCAAACACCCTGTCCCCTCTATGCGTCTGCCCCATGCCCCCATCTCTTCAGGTGCCTGTAGGAACCTACTGCTGTGATTCCCAGAATGGCAAAGGCTGTAGAGATGCTGTGCACACCAAAGTAGTTTTAATCTATGCACCTTTATTCTGTAATCACAAGGCATGAAGCAACACAATGCCTACAAAAAGTGCTTTATTTGCATCACTATATGGATACAGCCTATGGCAGATATTCAATTCCTGTAATCTGCCAGAAACATCAAACCTTGAAGGCAAGCTCAGATAGGAAACAGGTCATTGACTCACCCTTCTGGCTTGATAATAATAATACTTAGCACTTATTTAATTCTTTACACAAATTAAACAATAAATCAGTCTTCACTACGTGACTCTAAAACCAACAGACATCCCAGTTTTAGAGATGGAGGAGCTGAAGAAGAGTTCAGAGCTTTGTCCAGCAAAGCTGCTGATGATTCTACAATTAGCATTCTTGTTTCCCTGGTGCCATGTGAATATGGGGACTTAGAGAAGTCTCAGAAGCATTAATTATTTAGAGCTGGTCCTCACACTGTGAGAAAAGCCATTTCACAAGCATGGTTAGTCCTGACATTGCATTTATGATCTGTATAAATAATCTACACTCTAAATAAAGTCACATGGCATTGAGATTTCACTGTCTGTTTTTCACAGTAGGGAAGAAGGAGCAGAACAGTTAAATTAATTATGCCATACTCTAGAGAGACTCGGCATCTAAACCAGAAGAGCTGAGCATTTCTTCCTTTCTTTTGGTAACTGAATTCTGAAAGAAAACCCCACCCACTCCAGCATCTTCTATCAAAAATATGATCTTTTGAAGCAATTTTTCTTGAGTTTATTTCCCAGCAGTTTATATAAGGGGTGACCTCTGTTAGAGGTTCATGTAGCACTCACATCTCCAGACAGAAGAGTCCAGAGAGTGAATGCATGTGTCGTTTGTGCAGACCCTGGGCTCTAATGGAGGTTATCTCCAGTCAGACATCAGCACACTGTTGCAAAGCACCAGAAGGCCCCTCATTCTGGCTGTGCCATGCCCTGGGGCTCAGCTGTCTCAGCCCACTGTGGCTGGGGCTCCTCTGAGGCTTTTTTGGGCAGAGCAGCCAGCTCAGGGCTCTCTGGTCTGCCTTTGGGGGAGATGCAGTCTGTTTCCCTTATGTCCTCTGGGATAACCTCACCCAGCCAAGGCTCACCACAGCTGCTTATGGCAATTGTTCTGTACCACCAGAAAAGGCAGCTTCCTCCCCTCAGAGAATTGGCAATCCCATGGATCCCAGCTCTCCTGGAGTGTCTTTTGTCTTAGCTTTCTGCCCAGCGACCTTACTCTTGGTTTCTGGCAGGCCAGGCACTGCTGCTCCCAGCTTCAGTTGTGCAAAGCATCAGCAGATAAGAACAGGAAGGTCCTTCACTGGGAGGAACAGTTAGGGTTTTTTTACCATGAAGGTAAACCACTCATTACTACTCATAGCAAGTGCTCACAAATGAGAGATAAGTGTTCAGAGAGCAGCTTCCTACACTTGTTCCTCTGAGATGGAGCTACCTCCAACTGGAATTCCCAGACCTACAGAGGACTCCTCAATATACATCTCTCTAAAACATATCCCCTGTTTCTACACAACTGAATTTCTCTATTCCTGTCAGTTCTTCAGCTCTTTCATCATGTGATGAAGGCTATTACAAACAGTTTAGCTAATATTTTACATACTTGTGTTTCCATCCTTCCATTTCTTAACTCTTGAGCATTCCCAAGTTTATTCTCCATTTATCTGCCTTCTGATCACTTCTCTTTGTCTTGCCACAGCTGTTTCCTTTGAGTTTTGTAAGTTTTCCACCAGTTTGCTGGACTGAGGATAATTTTTCTGGATGGTTTCATGCCAAAGCCCATACTTGACAGCAACATGCTTAAACAGAACTTCTTTAATTGAAGGACAAAATTGACTTCTTTAATTGACTTCTTTAATTGAGGGACAAACGTTTCTAATAACACCTTCTTACAGAGACTCCGTCTTCTAACATGAGCCCTGTCATTCAACAGATCTGTGCTTTTGACATTGGGAACTTCTCTCAACACTTCCATTTGCTCTTCTTTAGGGTTAGGATAAACCACCTGAGGCCTTTCCTCTTCTCACATGACTTTCACACATGTTTTTTGTAAATCTTTCAAAACAACTTAAGAAATATCTATCTCAGTGCAGTCAATAAAATGTCACCTAGCCTTGAGAACCTCTCCTTAACTTCATAGTGGATCTGCTGAGTTACCAGCATGAACTGTATTGCCTTGAAGCATTTGGAGTCCCACATTTCAGAAGGCAGTCCACATTCTCATCTGGATGTTGTGGTGACTTCTGCTCAGTAAAATTCAGTTATTTCATTAGAGGATAATTTGGAGAGTCCCAGAAGGAGATATTGTCGATCTCACTCCTGTCACATTACTTTCAGGTTCCTCTGCCCATTCCAGTGTCAGAGCAGTATGTGGGCTGGTGGCTGCCCTGTGCTGCCACCCTGGGGACTCCCTATGGAAATCTGTCAGGGCAGGACTTGGCAGCCAGGACCCATCTCACCCCCAGCTGGAAGCAAGTAACTGGGTCAGGCTGAGCCCCATGCTCCGGGCAACTCCATGGGGACAAGGACAGTGTGGTGGTGGCCAGCCAGACTAGAAGCCATGGCCTCAGGTCAACTGCAAATTCTCAGGTGTCCTCTTCTTGCTCTGTTTAGCACCCTATTGCTCATGAGTTCTATTTTCATGTGGCACTCAGCATCTCTCAGATTAGTGCCCTGTCAGATGAGAACCCCCGAGAGCATCCCCCACCCAACAGAATGACAGCCACAGTGCAGTGCTGCAGGCATATTTACTGCCAGAAAAGTGAGTGGGTTTTGCCTGCTCCTCTCCTGGCACCCCTTGCTTAACTGTATGCAAACAAATATGGGTTAACTGCTCTCTGCTTCTAAACGTGTGGTTTAGATTTCCTATTTTTCCATCTGGTTTCCTTTCTTCCTTCCACAAATAACTCGGAGCCAAGGAGTGTGCAGAATTTACAACATTTGGTGCCAAATGGGTTAAGAAGGCTAAGAAGCAGAGCAGAACCTGCTCAGTTCCACTGGGCTGTCCCTACAAACTTTAACTTTGCCTTGTATTTTTTTCCACCAGCTGTAGTGATTGTCATCCAGCCACTGCAATGTTGTCCCTCAGCTGGTGTTTAGGTCCCTGCCCAGAGAGCCAGACTCATGAGCACATGGAGCTGAGATCCACCTTCTAACCTTTGATGCCATACTGAGCAGAGAAGGGTGCTAGGTGATAATTTGCAAAGCTGCTATTTTGGACAGTTTAGGGGCTTTTACAGAACTTACAAGAAGTTGTGCAAGACTTGTTCATTGGTCAGCTTAACCTACGCATTTCTGCACATGCTCTGAGGTGATTCCTTTTTGTTGACATTTACCTGCTCTTGTCATTCTTGTGTTCCCTTGCTGTGATTCTCTGCTTTGAAGACCACAGTGCCATGGCTGGTTTCTTCACAGACCTAGTCCCTTCTGGGTCCATTGCTTTTTATGAATGATATGTTGGTCCAAGAGTGCTGTTGTGATGCACCCATGGCACAGGGTGGTCACCTGTAGGAAGGAACTGCACTTTCTCCCATTCATTGTTTCACAGTGCCATTTGTAGGTGAAACAGGTGCAACCTAGGAAGATTTCCCCTAGACCAGAGTCCATCCTATCTTTACACCCAAAGTGAAGAACTGCCTGCCACTGTGAGAGCTCGAGAGGAAGAAATGACTGAATCATGGCTTTAGGTTCCTGGAGAAGCTCCTTGACAGCCATGGGAGGGGTGAGGCACACACCCTCAGAGTAGCCCCACAGCCCTTTGGAGAGCTCAGCATGCTCCCTTATCTGCTACAACCAGGACAGCTTCCCACCCCACAGCAGCTCCACGATACTGCTCTCCCTACAGAAATGCAGCCCAGGGTTGTAGAGAAGGCTTGGTGCAGATATTCAGTCTCCTTCTTTCAGGAGAAGACCACCCAAGATAACCACAATCTCTCCATGTCCATGGTTGCCAAAGTAGTAACAACCAATGCTGCATGTGGAGTGTCAAAAGGGTGAGAGGGATGGCTGGATATCACAACACAAGCAACACATGGATTCAACACAACAACTCTGCATCACACAAGTTTGAAATAAGGTTCTTTCTTCTACTTGTTCTAATACAAGCCATAAAACTCCTTTGTTTTGCAGAGGAGAGAATCTCTGTTGCCATTTCAATATGCTGCAGTGAACTATATTAATGTGCAATTAATTGTAGAGATTAATCATCAGGCAGTGTTATCAGATGAACACCATGACATACACGAGCACAGGCTAACCCCTGGTTCGTGCTTTAGCAGGCTGAGGAAATGATTCTTGTGCGGCTGAGCCAAGCTCTCAGGCTGGGTGGCCCACATCTCAAGGGTGACCTTGATTCCTTCATATGCTGCATCCACTTGGTTTCAAACACATGAAGTACCTCAGCAGTCCCAAAAACTATGTCATCTCATCCCAGCATTTCTTTCCAAACAAAACTCATTATGAAAAAAGTGCTGCTCCACCTGACATCACTGAGCACCCAGCTCTGTTGCTGCACCTCTCATACATACATTTTTGGAGTACAAGTCTATAATTTGACTACAGACACAGCTCAACACTTCATAATTTGCCAAGTTGAATGACTTAATAAAGCTGGATCAGCCTGAACATTGCACAGGGGACACCAACACTGAGACCACCCAACACATCTGGCTATATTAGACAAACTCAACCAGCTTTTCTGTCTGCACTGCATTTCCCTCATAGAAATGTTGCTCCTCTTTTCTGGATCTGACTTATACATGGGCAAGTCAGCAGCCATTTTGGGCCAAGGACAGCAAAAGGATTTGGGCACTGGTGTCCTATGGAGTTGTCTTAACCATAATCTTGTTTCATTGAGTTCATACCATTGGTGCAATCAAAATTGTCCAAATGCTGGAAAAACCCTCTTTTGTCTTCCTGTGAAGAAAACACCTGCATTCCTAAGAATGCCCATGTGTGCCAGATCAAGGATCCATCTATCTCAGGATCGTTTCCTTTCCTGGCAAAAAAGAGATGCCAGGGAAGAGTATAAAAGGACAGGCTTATAAAACTGCTGCCCTAGGATGTTCTTCCACCCTTCATGGATATCCTGGAGCAGAGGTTGCGGTTTTGTATTTAATAACTATCAATGGATAATTCTTCCATTAATTTGAGCTTGTGTAAACACTGAGCATCTACCACCTCTGGCACCACTGGGACCCACACCTTCACCTCCTCCCTGGGAGCACAACTGCCTCCTTTCCTTTGCACTGACCTTGCCATCTGGGAGTTTCATTTGGCATCCCCCGATTCTGTTACTGGAAGATACAGTGATCCCCTAGGCGCTTTCTTCCTAGCCATGACTTTGTGGATGTGTATCTCATCCTCCTCCAGCCATCTCTCTTCCCAGTCTGTTCCATCCCCTGGACAGGAGCCATTCCTTACCTTTGATCAGCCCAGTGGTCTTTTCTATACTTTTCCAGCACCGCTATCCACACAGGAACATTAGAAAAACCTTACCAATTAGAAGGCATGCCCAGCTATGGACAGCTACCCACTGGCTTGGTCTGTGTCCTGCTGCACAGCCGTGCCAGGTGTATGGCTGCTGCTGGAAGACCAGAGGCTGATGCTCAGAGCCACAAATGCAGGGGGTGCCTCACCTCATTCTCCAAACAGCTTCATGAGGAGGAGCACCTCCACCATGTGGACCTCATTCTGTCTGGACTGGCACCAATAAGGACAGCTTCTCTGGGGAAGCTGGAGCATCTCTCACTAGTGAACAGGCTCCCATCAGCACCAGGGACCCTCCTGCCCAGGCCTTGGACCAACACTAAGAGCTCCCACGCAGTTTCTCCTCAGGCACTGTGCTGAGATTTAAGAAAAATCATCAAACACGTGATAATCTGAATGCAGTTTTTTGGACAGTGCAGTGATAACATTTTCAGAGAGAAGAACCGAGGCCAGTCGACATAAATCTCCTGATGAAAAACCAAACAGCTCTGCAGCGTCAAGAGGCTAGCCCGCAAAATTCAGTGTCAGCTCATGGAAAGTGGTTCACATAGGAAGATCAGCTCTAAGTACACGCAAGCAGCAAGAGGCTTTGCTTTACCATGGAGAAACATGGAGTCATGGCTCTCTGAAATATGATCCTGGTGTGTGATGTGCACACAATTACTGTCACCAGCGGTAAAGAGTTTGTGCAGGTCCGTGAAACTTTTCCAGGAAGATAACAAGCATGAACACAAATATGGAACAGCTTTTCCATGAGGAAAGGGTAAATGGCACTGGAAAACTGAGTGGAATTTCTAAAAGGAGACGGATTAAGAGACAATATTGAGCAAGTATTATCATTAGGTGAGAACTAAGGGCCAGCTGGAGAAATCATTGTGTAACGGGTCTGGACTGAACAAAACCATGTTATTAACCATTGACTAACAGCATTGTGGAATTCATTACTACATGCTTCTGTAAAGCCCAGATGCAGGGTTTAAAACCCAATGCAGCATTTTAAAATTTGCAGTCCAAAGTGGCTGAGAGACAACTTCATGGGAGATGGATACACCACCATCCCAATGGGTCAATTGTCTCCAGCTCCACAAGAGTGAGATTTGGAGAGCACTGGGTGCTTGTAACAACATGTTCCGTGTATGCATCCATGTAAACTCTTCACCTGAGCCACTGTGATTAGGCAGCTCTCAGCTTTGATGGCCAAAGGTAGTTCTTACACTCCTGTGAGTCACTTTGTGATCAACAAAGCAGCTCTTTAACAAATGCTTTACTAACTCTAGTAAAAAGCACTGCAAAGACATTTTTCTCTAGAGCTTTGCTCCTTCTTGTCTTGCAGCAAGGCTCTTCAGGCAAACCACTTTACACTCACCTCAGCCTTGCCAGTACAACTTTGGCTGCATAATGAAAAGCACAAGCAAACAAATGCAGACAACTTTTCTCCAAAGCCAGCATGAGCTGCATGTGCCAGTGCTGGTTTCTGTGTTGCCTTTTCATGAATGCACACAAACAAATGAATGATTGCATATACACAGACAGGTCTGTGGCCAGGAAAGCTGCACTCATAAGCAGACAGCTGAGAGGAAGGCAGGGTGGGGTGGAGCAGAAGTCTGAACACTGCATGAGCCTTGAGCTCCTGTCTCAAGAGCTGCTGTGGGGGGCAGCCACAGAGGTTTTAACACTGTCTCTGTTTAGGAGAACAGGGAAGGTGTGAGTGAGGAGCCACATGCCAAAACACTGCAACAGTCTGTTTGCTGCAGCATGACCCCAGCCTGATGGTGCTGCCCTTCCACACCACCCTCTTGAGCCAGCTTGTCCCACACCTTCATTTTGGCAAAGTCACAGCTTGGAAAACTGAGAGTCACCAAGTGGCAGAAAGGACACTATGAGAGGATTATGGTGCTTGAACCTTCTGCCATTTTCAAGCACTGAGGGAATGTACTGGTATTCTCCTGGCTGGATTTTGAGTGGATGAATGGATTCATCCTGGTTTCCAGGTAACAGTCACTGGGCAATCAAAAAACACCACAAATTGCCCAGAAGGGAAGCAACTTTGTCGACACCTCAAATAAGCATGCTGCAGGCAGAGGGCTTATACTGGATTTCTTTGTCCCTTCTGCCCACACTAATAACTGAACAGAATCATTAACATGATCCCTGGCAGGATTTTGTCCCAGGCCAGCTAGTGCTTGCCCAAGGGTTTCTTAAGCACAGGCTGGGAGTTTGCGTGGGGGAAGAGATCATTCCTCACAGGTAGGTAGGATGTGGCCACTGTGGTTTGGAAGATAAAAGAGCTTAGCAGGGAGGCTGTGGTATGGTCTTGCCAGCCAGATCCAGGGGTGGAGGTCAGACCTTGCCCAAAGAGATTGTTCCTTGAGTAGATTTAGCCCAGGAACTCCGGACTCATTTGGCACTTGAGCTAATTCATCATGCGTCACTCCATTCGTGCCTCTCCTCCATCATGCAAGGGCCAGCAGGGCCAGTCACGCCTGTTGAGAGGTGTTTGCTTATTGCTGCACTGTACCAGCAATGTGTGTCATGGAAAGCCTTGACCTTCCTTATTTAACTTTTCTAAATGCTTCATTTACACTTGTGTGCACTGTTTTTTCCTGCTCACTGTTTAAGTTCCTTGTTTCCACATTGAGCCTATTTGTGCTAAGGTTTCCTGCCTTTTTGCTGAGTAGTTTTGACCTCCATTCAATAAATCAATAATCTTCCCAGAACTTCACCACAGCCTCCCCTGACTGCCCCTGCCTTTTGTTCCAGCACTTACTTTACTACAGCACTTCAGCAACAGCTTGCCTGGAATTTTGTTGAATTATATGATTATGACATTGTTTTCAAATACAGATCAAACAGAGTATCTCTTCATGGGGTGCTTCTGCTCAGTCCCTAACCTAGCCATTTAACTTGACAAAACCCACTTGTGTTGCAGTCAGTTAATCTGTTTCTTCCCCCAGGCAGGCTTGCAAAGTCAGGTCTGGGACCAGGTGGACTGGGTGCTCTTCCATCCAGCTCCAAGGGTGACATGCCTGTTATCAGATCTGTCACACCCTGTGGGGAGAGCAGAGCCTTGCAGGACCAGCCACCTCATGGAAGATGTTTCCAGGGATGGACATTGGCTCCTTCAGTCTTCTCTAGTCTACTTCAAAAAATTCCTGTGTTTCCAGCAGCTCACAAAGCAAGATGGCAAAGAAAGCCTAGACAGGTTCATGGACTTCAACTCACAGAAACAAATGCATTTCCATAGTTCAGCCTTTTTTGACTGTACACTCAAACCCAAGAAAGATTTCTCAATTGAAAAGGAAAACATAAAATTACAAACATTTCTCTGGATATTTATTTTCCTCTAGACTAACAAAACTTTCTCTCCACAGGAGTCCAAAATGCTGTATTTTTTCAGAATTCATCCATGATATTCAACTAGCAAATGCTTTTTCTCGAGTAGACTGCCTTCCACTCTGATTTAAGAGGGGAAATAGGCCCTCAGCCAGAGGTTAGATCTAAATTCAGATCTACAGAATGGTGCTGTTTCCATCTTTGTTTGTATTTGGGCTTGTCTGGCTTCCTAGGGTGAAACTCCTGTTCCAGATTTGCACAGCAAACATCAGCTTTGCTATTGTGTTTTCTGCTCTCCCTTTGGCAAACCACTTGCTGGAAATCAGCACATCTAGGGAGATCAGTCCAAACTGCCATGGGAAACTGGCCATTTTTCTAAAATACATGATACAGATCAACCCAGGTTACTGCCTAGATTACTAGTTTGTGGTGCTCATGAGATCAGACTAGGTCATCATGAAGGTGCCTTCTGGCTTTCAAATCTATCACCCTAAATAATGCATTAATGAAGTAACATGGAACAAAGCCACATATGTTCATGTGTTAGGCATGTTAATGATGTTCCTTTCAAAAGATGGAGCAGTGGATTGATGCACTGAATTTCACCTCTAGGGGACTCTGACTTTGGTTAGGAGACAAATGAGTTTGATAGCATCAAGTAAATACTCAATGGATATTTGCCTCCATCCCCAAAACCATCATGCAATTTGGCAGGAGCAGCAGTCTGTGCTCACGAGACGTCTCGAGGTGCTCAGGGCATTGGCAGTCCTGTGGGAGGAAGCATCTGGCTGTGCTGTGCCTGGAGTTACCCAGCACTCTCTCCCTCCCACTTCCCCAAGCATCAGCAACACTGCAAAGAAAACACAAAATTAAAGCTGAAATAAGGGAAAAAAGATATTTATTTGGGTTCATGAAGTGAACTAACATGGAGATGGGCTGGACTACATACTGTATCACCTTTGATGCATTATTAGGATCGTGAAAACTTTCAGTGTTTCATGGAAAAGATTTTTTCCGGGCTCAAGATCAAAGCCATAGCTAAATAATATTGGGTTACAGAGCAGAGGACTTTCAAACGGCTGGTTTTGACTGCTTTTGTATCCAGAAATGTTGTGATAGGAGCAGCCCTTTTTTACAAGGCCCAGTAACAACTATGTAAATCAAGCATTAACCAGAAGTAGACAGCCAATTAGCTACTTTTTAAAGTGACTTCTACTGGAGCTGTTTTTTAGGGAAGGAAAGAAGGAGTTCTGTTTTTAATAGCATAAAAATACTTGTCCAGGAGGCGCCACTGTATTTTTGTCCCAAAGCATAACAATGTTAGATAGAAACCAACAGCCCGAAAACAGCTGATAAAATTACACATAGGGATGTTTTGACACAGAGCAGCTAGGACACAGCTGCTCAGTGAATCCTTACCCCTTTCTTATAGGTTTTTAGTGCCTTTGCATAAAGTACTCGCGGTAAAAAAATGAGAGAGACCTACTAGTCTGTGCAAAAATAAGGTATGGAAAATCTGCCTGCAAAGTGTGTCCTTGCTAGATGGGACATGTCATTTCAGCAGTCTTGTGGACACAGAGATGATAACAGTGGCAGCTGACTTCAATTGTGGGAGCAGCACATTCACAGCAATGGGACTGAGGGAGCACAGCCTAGGAAATCAGACATACAGGGACAGCTTACTCCACTCTAAAAATCATACATTCAGTCTGAACTGGTTGCATATGTTCCCTCTGTAGGTAAGGCAGAGAGGCAAACACCTCAGGAGGGTAAGTCATCCTGTCCCAAGACAGGTGCTTAAGGCAGTTGCTGAACTGCTCAGCAAAGGTGCGATTTTTTCCTCCTTGGCTCATAGAGCCAGAAGAATTCATGGAGCCAAGACACCTAATTTCCAGGTGGTTAAGGCAGTGAGATGCATCACCCCACAGCTAACTTACCTAATCATCATGACTCCCCTTATGTTTCCAGACAGGAAGAACAGCCAAATACTTTCAGTCTTGGATATGTTTATATGAAGAAACACAACAAGAAAGAACAAAAGTAAGGTCTTCCTCCAGGACACGGACATGGTTTGTCTCTCTTCTGGAAGGATTTCAGTGAAGAGAGTGAAATGGCTGCCTCCCCTTGCTCAGGACTGCCTCGGCTTTCTGCATAAGGTTAAAACACAGCCTTTTGTACAGATTCCCCTTGCCTGTGGATGGTTTTGCTATCTGAATGACAGTCCCATAGATTTGTTAAGAAAATGAAATCTGAAGATCTGCTTCTTCCATGAATTGCAGGCTACCATATTTTTGGGCCAAATTCAATCGATGCCACAGAGAAGAGAATCCAGAAGTAGCACAGACTCTCCTCTTAACTCATTCAGGAAGCACACGCTCTTCTGAGGGTGAATTTTTCACTGTCAAACTTTGAGATCAAAACCATGGTTGAGGAATACTTTTTTTTTTTAAGCGCCCTTAATGCTAATTACATTATATAATGTTGATGTCCTGCTATAAAAAGATGAGGTGATTTGCATCCCTCCCCATGCAGCCAGATTTGTGGGGTTTGAGGCACATCAGGCCTGGCCATTACCATATAAACTGTAACTATGGTGCAAGTGATTCCCAACCACCAAAGATCAATAATCTTACACTGTATCTGTAGGAGGCTCATTGTGACTCTATACTATTGCTGAGCCTGAAAGTCAGACCAATGTCCCTCCAAACTGCTCCATCATGCTAAACTTCTTAGCTCTGCTACAGAGATCCTTGGGAAGCAAAAACCAAACCCTGCTGAATGAGCTGCTGGACCCCACAGAGCAGAAGGTCAGCAGCAGAGATTGTGCCTGTTGATGACACCCCTTTACAGTGAACACAGATGGACACAGCGAAGAATATTCAGGCAAATAAAAGGCTGGATTCTGTTTATTCACGACATGGTGCTTGCTTCTTGCCTGAATCGTTCAACACGCAAGTCAAGCAAGGCCAGAACATTTCAGAAATACAGTTCCCAAGAACTGTAAGAATGATGTCAGGAAAGTATTTATTTCATTATATGTTTATATGATTATATGTTCAAATATATGCATACATATTTGGCTAGAATGAGATAAACTCACATGACAGGCCAGAAGAAGTGTACCTATAGCTGTGCACATACTTACGAATGTACAAATATGCTAACCTGGATAATTAAACACAGAGAGAATAAAAGATGGAAAAGAACATAAAGAAAATCAAGAAAGATGCAAAACAAGGAATGGTAAGAGACAGGCAAGAAATCCATGGAGCAATTGAAGTTGTAAATGTGACTTACATCATACATCCCATTTGGCCAGGATGCTCTTTCCATTAGAGGAGGGAACAGAGGGAACAGTGTTGAAAACTACAAGGACCTGATTCAGATACAGACCTGCAAGGTCTTACAGCAATGCTCAAATGTGATGATTGAGGATGGGTACTGGACTGCTCTTTTTTGCACAACCCTACATCTGGAACAGCCTTGCTGGAGCCAGTGAAGTTACTTCAGAACTGTACCAGTGCAAGCAGAGATAAAATCTTCTGAGGATGTAAGTAATCCTAGAAAAGGATTTGGTCAAAGGAAGCAAAGGAAAAACAAAGGAAGAATGTGAGCACTTTGCTTCACACTCTTTGAAGCGTTGTGTCTTTTACAAGGGAGTAACCTAATCCACATTTATACCCATGTTTTTCTTCCACAATTTACTCCAGAGATTTTCTTTAAACAATAAATAGGAAGTACTCTCACATACAGCTGTGCAGGATATCTAGCTCACAAGCCATTTTTCCAGGGTGGGAGCCCGTCCGTTAGGCATCACAGTCATGGAAAAGAAAATACCGAATGTGATGCAGGAAGCAGCATTGCTGGCTTTCTCATTTAGCATCCATCCAACACCAGAGTTGCACAAGATATCCCTAGGTGACTACCTGGATGAAAATGAGTTGTGTTCCAGCTACTTTGACCCAGGGAAAGTGCCATCAGCCTCCCGGCAGTGCTCAACTTCTGTAATGAGCTTCACAAAATAAAATGCAGAGCACCTGAAGTTGCTCTGCAGCAGCTCTTAATCTTGGAGGTCGTTCATTAAGAATGTGCCTGGTAACTTTGATGCTCCTAAGATGATTTTCCAAAAGGTCCTGAACTGGACAGAGATGCAAAAACTGTTGGACATATACAGGTTTAGGCACTAGTACTCCAAAGCTTTTAATTGATCTGATTTGGTAGGTGTGCTCAAGGGAAGCCTACCCATAACAAGAGCATTGAAATCAGTCCAGAGCACATCTTAACTTGCTTTGTCCACTTCTGGGAAATATCTCTATTCTAGAACCGTGCCTACTTCCAGTGAGACCTGGCTTCCAGTATCACCAGGCTGCCTGAGTATGAGCTTTCTCTTGCACACAGAGAAGAATATCCTGGCCACGAGGCTATATCATGTTCCTGGCATTCAGGGAGCAGGAAAAATGTAGACATATCCATTTATATGTATATATTAAAACTGGGCCACATGCAGCCTGGGCTCCAAATCTCATAAGGTCAGAAGATGAACAAGTGAGAAGTAGCCTCATCATCAGAGGAGTGAAATAGGCTGTGCTATACCCAGAGGCTGATTAAACTGAATTGGAAAACACTAGATATTAAGCTGGATCTGTTCCTGAGCTGTACCCAGCTTGTCTCCATGAAGGGACAGAGGTGAGTCTGAGTCAGCTGAGTACCTCCCTGAAAGGAGCACAGCTTACATGGCTGTGCTTTATATAAGTAAGATTTTTAAAGTGTAATGCTGTTCTGAAAAGCAAAGAGAGGAAAACTGGATGGTAGGTCTCCAAGTTGATTCTCTTGGTGACTCAGATCTTCCTCCTTGCAGAGGAAAATGAGGGGAAGGTTCTCCACTCACCTTCATCTGCAGTCAGATTGGTTGTTTTATACTGTGGTCATTAATACTGCCTGATTTTGCCCAGGGAAAACAAACAGCCATTTATTAAAGAATTATTCTGATAATGTAGTAAAGGACTAAAATTCAGCTTTCTACCTATTAGAGCAGAGGAAATGCACCATGGCAAGCATTAACAAAAAGTGAGTAAGTACATACTGATATGGTACAGTAATCAGCAGTTAGCACTCTCAGCATATCTGGCATCTGATGGAAAAAAGGTTATTTTCCTCAGCCACGTTCCCAGGCACATCCGAATTATATAGTAATTTCAGAAAATCTACAGGCTAAGCTGTGGGTTTTCTTTTCTAGGAGGTCTTTGTCTCCTTGCTGAGTTTCACACTTGCAGGTGCCTGTGTCCCTGAGCACACAACAGACAGAGGGCTGAATCCAGATGTCATTAGCTGTCCTTGTTTGGCATCTATCCCATTAAATTTGGGTGGTTCATGCACCAAAACATCCCATGCTTTCTCTTGCAGGAAGTGACCAATGGCTAAGCAGCTCGAGTCTCACAAAGCCACCACAATGCCATCACACCAGTGACAGCATTGGCACCAGATCAGTTGGCTTGGCCTGAGCCTGGTTTCACTCTGCCTCTACAAAGGAAGAGCTAAACCAGGCAAACCAGGCAAGAAGAAAATTCTGGCACTCAGTGCTGGCAAGCACCATGGCATTATTTATTATTTCATGCATTTTCTATCTTCTGCTCATACAGTCAGTTCAGATCACTTTTGTCTTCCAGAGATAAACTGAAACCCACAATGGGCTTCAGACCAAATTTGATGAAAAGCTGCTTAAACAGAGCATGAATTTTCCCCTCCACCTTTGCTCTGATTTAAGGAAGCATGCATGCCCAGATCATTTCACCTGAGGTAGCCAAGCATTAATTAATTACATAAAAGCATTTGTGAACCTGTTAAAACTATCTATTAGATGAGCAGTGCTGCTATCTGCACCATCTCTCTAAACGTTTTAATTAATTTGGGGGAATTTACACATGCACATTGTCTGCCAAATTCAACAAAACTTGCTTTACAAACTAATAATAGCATTTGCTTTCACTGTGGAGTTATGCAAGCTCTGTATGTGCATGCAAGTGGAGGGTGCTGGCCACAGCACACAGCGCTCAGTGATTTACCAAGAAACCAATGTTTCATCAATATTAGTTTAATATTTCTGTCAGTAGATGTGCACCAAGCATGAAAATGTGTGTACAGCATTTGATAGGATCAGCTCATCAAGAATAGTCCTTTTTTTCTTTTTTTTTCTTACAGGCTGAGAAAAAGTGCAAGTTGTTTTCTCAGAGTGATGCAGAGCTGTCAGTGCAGCCTCAGTGGCTTGGGCTGTCCCGTTTTTCTGCTGCCAGTTTCACACTGCATTCAGAAAACACAACTGTAATGGCACATCAGGGCTCAGCTGCTGCCAATGAATGGCTGGTGCACGATTTTTAAAGGAAAATTACTGCCCTTTTTGGCAGACTTTGAGAGGATAACTCATTAATTAGGCAGCTCGAAAAGCAAACTAAAATCCTGATCACCTTCAGTGGATTAGCACACAGGATGAGAAACAAAGCCTGCATACATGTGAAGAAACTTCACTGAACAGGGCAATGTCAGTTCAGACTGCATCCCAGCAAAGTCCTGATCCTCCACTGCTCCGATGGCATTCTCCTCTAGCACCTGGACTAGACAGCATAAGAACACTCACCATGGAAATTCCCCATGCACCATCACAGGTGTCTGTGCCAAGTTTCATCACCTGCCCCATAGTTCTCATGCCTCACAGGAGCACAGGGAGGTGTCCTGGAGCATCCCAAGGGCCCTGGCCCCCAGCACCTGCAGCCACAGCCCCTTGGTGTCTCAGAGTCTTCCACCAATCTGTCCTCACTCCACCTCTGCTGGCTGAGGGGAAGGCATTTCCAGCAGCACTCAGACACTCAGATAGGCATCTGGTCCTGGATCTTCAAAGGTGCTAAGGCTGTGCTGCACTGCAGCTGGAGCTGAAGTGCCCCTACACTTGGGGTTTTCTCCAGTTAAACTACATCACTCCAAATCCATCTAAATAAACTGATACAACTTTTCTTGTATAGACAAGACCTTAATCTCCCCATTTAATCTGTTCTTGCTATTGTTCCTCCTGGCCTGGGCCTCTCAACAGCCCAGAGCACTGAGGTGCTCAGCTTCCTGGGGGTGAGCTGGGATCTACCCTGTGAATTCATTTCCACTCGTGGCTGGCGTTGGACTTGCACTCCAGCTCCCTCGGGCAATATTTGTTCCGACAACTTTTCCAGCCCATTATACATTCAAAATGCATCTCCTTAATTTATCTTCTTCCTTTGATACTATCTTTCCCATGTTCCTTGGTGATTTCTTTGTCATGACAACCACTTTTGACAGAGTTCTCCTTTATCCAGCTGCAGCAGGCACAATGAGGTTTGGTGCACCACATCACACCGCAGGTCTGTCAGATTGCATCTCCTGTCTTTGACAGCCCCTGCAAACCCATTTTTAGAGAAATGTGGGGAATCCCATCCCATCACTAGTCTGTTAGAGTCATTGGTGCTTCACTGCCTGCTGGCTGCTGAGGGCATCTGCATGGCTCCCACACAGATCTACCACACTGGGCAGCTCTGTCCCTCATGATAAACCCACAACTGCTTGTGCACATAATACCGTGCCACTCCAAGCAAGGGCTGGCTTAGTTTCCCCTTTTTCCTTGCAGTTTCTCACTCCACCCAGACCCTTTCTGTCCCCTGCAAACCAGTGAGCTCCCACTCCAACCCAACCTTCACCTCTGCAGCTCCTCACAGCACTGTAGCCCCTCCAAATAAAACAGAGCGCAGAGAAATAAAAAGAATAGACCCTGCAAGAAGCAGGAGCCCAGAAACAGTGTTTTGGGAGCATTTGCCTTCTGGTGTCCCCTGCCTGACTGGGGCAAATTGCTGCAAGAAGAAGCTGGTATTTAGTTGCCTTAGCTTGAAGTCCTATGCTCCCAAGCCTGTTGACTGGTCACATTTGCTTGAGCAGATGACTCGGACTGTATCAGAATGGGGTCAGGTCCTGTTGGAGGTATCACTCCAGGTGACCACTTAGCTGTGCCCTGCTCTGACCTCAACATGGATAAACCAGAGGAGACAGCAAGTGGGAGTCAGCATCTGGCTGGGGTCAGAGACTGGTCTGGTGGGAGGTACCAGTTGTGTTTAATAGAATCTCTGTCATGGAAGCTCATGATCAGGTCTTCTAAGCCTAGGTTATTACAAAAAAGTAATAATCAGAACCATAATCTTAAAATCAGTTTGTATTTATGCTAACCCCTTGCTTTCCTAGCCTGCCTCAGTTCCTTTGGAATGTGTCCCAACAGTTCCCACAACTAAATGTGCAGATGATATCTTCTGAGAGACAAGAAGAAATGTTTTCCATTTAAACAAGATTTGGAAATCAATTTGGAAATTTTCGGCTAGGTGGTCCCCAAATCTCACAAGGCCTCCAACACAGGGCACAAATGTACATCTCTGTTAATAAAGTTGGTTCTTAACATTCCATGGGGAACATATTGCAGCACTCAGGACTGTGCAGATACTGTTTCTCACCTGCAATCCCCAGCAGTGATCCATTTGTGGTTGCCTAGAAAAGTAACAACACGTGTCAGTGCCCATCCACGGCCGGGTCTGTGTGCGTGTGTGTGTGTGTGTGTGCTGGGTCACATCCCCTCCCTCACACTGCCTCCTGACAGCTGGTATTTCACTTATCAGTATTGATACCAGCTCCTCACTCGTGTGAATGTGCTTGACATACCGTGTAAGAGGAAAATACCAGAAGGGAAATTTGAGCAGACACATCTGCAGGATGTGCAAATCAAGCACAGAAACGAGGAATTTGGCAAGTCTCTCAGGAAATGATGATAGTAATTTTTTTTCATCTCATGCCTTTTACTTGTTCAGCCGGGACATTACTTCCTATTTCAAGACATTTCCACACTGCATATCTGTTGGGAATGTAAACACAATACAAGATTCAGCTACTGCTTTTTCAGGACAGAAACATCTGCTTTCCCATGTCACCACTGGCCAGAGCCCACACAGGGAAGCATTTGTGGGATGAGCCTGCAGCCTGACACGAGCTGGATAGACCACAGCTCTGTGTTGAGTTCATGCTGTGTGAGCAGGGCAGGCAAGCTCTCCTTCTCCTTATCTTACTTTCCATCCTATTGTATTTGCTGGGAATGTCCTGACGAAGGCAGGAATGATACATCTGACTCCATGTTCTCAGAAGGCCAATTTATTACTTTATGGTACTATACGATATTAAAGAATACTATACTATACAAAAGAATACAGAAAAGATACTTAATAAATGCTAAAAAGCTAAAAATGAAAACTCGTGACTCTTACCAGAGTCTCAGCACAGCTTGGCCCTGATTGGGCAATGAGTCAAACAACTCACATCAGAATCCAATGAAACAATCACCCGTGGGTAAACAACCTCCAGACACATTCCACATGTGAGCACAACACAGGAGAAGCAAATGAGATAAGAATTGTTTTCCTTTTCTCTGAGGCTTCTCAGCTTCCCAGGAGAAAAAACCTGGGCGAAGGGAATTTTTCAGAGAATGTGAATGCTACACCATCCCATGTAGTTGTGGAATTAGACTTGGAATACTCCTCTGGATGATCTCTGATGTAGTCATGTTTGGTTGCTTCCTCCTGCAAGCAAGGCATTGCTGTGGCCCTGTGAAGCTCTGTGTTTGGAGAAGGGTTCGCACCTTCCTGCTGTGGAAAACACAAGGTACAGGGGGGAGGTGTGTGGGGACCAGAGGGGAGGAGTTGTGATGCAGTGGCTCTGGGACCAGCAACAGAGCCAAGGATTGCAAATGGCAAAGAGGGGAGTGCACATCCAAAGCACTGGGAAAAGTAAGTGTCATGTCCTGCTCCCCACTCAGGGTGCTGGAAAACATTTTGGCTACTGATGCAATGGGCAAGGATGTAATTTTTCCCATAGGAATTAATGTAACTGATGGTGGAATGAATGCATGCAGGGACTTTCAAGAAGTGCACAGGGACAGTATGTATGGTATGGAGCATGGAGACAATGGGGACAGAACCATGAAGTAAAGGTTTTCAAAGGCTGACTTTTAGGAACAGTCAGGTCTCATCCACTTTTCCCATGAGGCTGACAACTTAATCTGCATCCTCTTGCAGGAGATATTATCCTATCTCTCCTGAATGATTACTTATTCATTTTTGACACCATTGTCCTTAGGTGAATAAATCCCAGTAAGGCAAATCAGGTGCAAAGGATGGGAAAACAGAGCAGTGATGAAAGTTAGCAGAGACTCATGGGTGTTGAATCTCCAAAACTGCAGGCAGAGAGGGGCCAAGCAGCAGAGCATTGCTGTGTTTCCCAGCCTGCCTTCCCCTATGCAATGGACCTGTTCTTCATATAGAAAACCAGGTTTCCTAGGCCCTCAGCATCCTACACTGGTTACTCCTTCAAGTTGGCAGCAAGTAAATAAAGGAGGACAGAAAACCCCTTCTGCCTTCACAGGATAGTGATGAAGAGTGAAGATCCTTGCTCTTGATGCCCCCCCCAGCTGTTGTACAAGGGGCACTTTGTACTCAGCACTAAGTTAAAGCCCACATCATACATCAGGTACAGTATAGGCTGGGCAGGTACTCAGGTTTTTTGCTTTTGTTTTGAATATGAACAAGGCCAAACTTTCTCTGGAGAAAGAGGTTCTCTTTTATTAAAATAGCTACAAGGAACTGAGTACCCAGGATAAGCCCAGGCACCCACACAGCGAGCCAAAACCAGAACAGTGTGCTACCCCCAAGTGCACTGGGCTCTCCCCAGAAAACAAGTACCCAAAAAGAAGAACCTCGACCCAAGTGATCTTCCCCCATTTATAGCCCCCTTTGAGTCCAGGATTGGTCCATTTTGGATCGGCATGATGATTGGTCCATTTCCAGGCTTCTCATTGCTCTTTAATGCCATTCATTCTGGACCAATCGTTTCTGCAGGGCTTCGAATGATTGGTCAGATCTATCCAATCCCTCTTTGACCTCGCCTTGCCCCGCCAGACCGCTGTTCCACCAAACCCTGGACCCTTCTCCTAGCCCATTCTAATCAGCCCCCCCCTTTAACATAATACAATTAATATAATTAATAGAATAAAATTGAACTATACCCTAACTTAACATAACTTAACTTTTACCTATAACACTTTGATTTACAGCCTTTGCCATTAATATCATCTCACTTGGTGCTCCCTGCACTTGCCTCACGTTGGCATGATGCTATCAAAGCACTTTGCTGTCCTCTTTAAAGTCTGTCTCACACTGTAGACAATTGACCCCTTCCTTGACACTACATCTCTGCTGCATTTTCTGCTTCTGCAGAGTCATCCTCTCTCCCAGAGCAAAGCTGTACAGGGATGTGGTAACTTTACACCCTTTGAAGGTTTGGCCCTAAAAATCCATGCAAAAGGGCTGCTGAATTAAAAAAAAAATCCAAGATTGCTGTTCAAGCTGTCCTCCTTCCCCTCTGCCTGGTCCTCCTCTGGGTACCTCCTCTGCTTCATGCTGCCCTCTCCGAGGCAAATTTGGTCTAATTCTGGCTCACTGGATTCTGGCGCTGAGCTGGGTTAAGAAAAATATAGAATAAATTAGCCCTGGTTCTCCTATAGATAAATTCATGATGGGCTAACACAAGAAATTTCTGCCATTTACTATTACCTAGGAGATGTCACCATGCCTTGCCACCTTAGCCAAAGCACACTGACTCTGCAGCTGACAGATTTTGCAGCCAGGTACCCTAAATTTAAACTACATTTAAACTAAAATTTAGCATCAGTGCCTGTTGGATGGTGACCTCTGGCCAGTGGCCAGCTGATTATCCCACTGATCATGCCTGCACTTTCTTGTACACCACGGAAACTGGGACTTGGGGTCACTGCTCCAGGTCCTAATGAAGTGTTCTTAAATAAGTTCTGGAGTTAAAAACAACACAGCATTTCACACAGAAAACCCTAATACATCCTGTTAATTACCCACACAAGAATAAAATTGTGATAATTAGAAGATCAGATAATGGCGTCTGGGAAACACCAGAGCAACTACAGCAGAAATGTTGGTTTAGTAATGAATGCATGTTAAGTACCCTTAAAAACTTTATTAACAGCTGGGATGTGATTCCCAGAGCCAGACTCAGTGTGCTAACAGCAACAAAACACATGGAGCTCTAAGGTGAAATGGATATTTTCACACCTTTAGGTTTTTTTTGCAAACTAGTGCAATGAAATCTCACAAAAAAGGGTTTTTCACATCTTTTTTTCAGCATGAAAGAGTTAACATTTTTCAACATGATGAAAATCACTGAGTGAGTTATGCTCCTCACTGTTATTTAATTTAACCTTCCCAAGAGATGTGGGGAGAGCCCAAAAGGCCCTGAAAACCAGAGCAAGGAAGAGGAGAGGATGTGGCATCATTGCAGGAAATTGCCTTTAAAAAGTCATCAGATAGAAAATGCCGCAGTAGAAAGATCTTGCACTTTGGCTTTGCTCTCAGATCAGAAATCTTCTGGAGAAATAGCAGTAGGGAAATACAAAAAGTGGGTAGGAATTAATCAAATACAGTACCTGTAGTGGGGGAAAAGGGCACATCCTCTAACAGAGAAAAGCAGTTGCTTTTTCTGAAACAACACCTGGATTCACATCTGCTGAAGTCAGTGAGCTAAACTCAGGCAATTACAAATCTGTTTTTGAAGCTTTGGCTGGACTACTGTAGGATATTCAGGAAAACAAAGTCTTTCCTGTCAAGAGGTCTGCATCGAGAAGAGCAGCGTTTAGAGTAAGTAATCTGTGGCTAAACCAAAACCAAATAATGACAATAGTTGCATCACTGGTTTTAAGCCTCTGTAAATGAAATGAAAGGAAAAAAGGGGTAGGAGCAGCAATCACTGAAACAAATGGAGGGGTTATCCATCTATGGAAAGGTTACAAAAATGTTCATCACAACAGCCAAAGCCACTCCTGCAGACAGATTTCCATCTCCAGTTTTCCCCAGCTCCCAGCATGTCTGGCTACAGATGGGTGAGCTCCTGTTAGGAAGGACGACATACGCTGTCTGGTTCCATTTTGCTGAATGTGATACCATTAAAACTTGTCTGTCAGAGTAGGAATTAAAGATCTTTAAGTCATTTGCTGGCTGCTGGATAGCGCTCTGGCCAGACCTGGCACTGTGGCAGTACTGGGGAAGTGTCTGAAAAACACAGCTCAGTTTTTAACCCAAATAGAGGTTATGAAGGGGTTTAGAAACCAACAAGCAGCCAAGCTGAAGAAACTTCACACAGTTCAGGACAAAATTGTAAGTCTGTCATTGAAGAGGATGGACCATGGCAAAGGATTTTGCAATTGTGTTCCCCAGACAAATTCCCTCTAAGGAAGGGATGCAGCCAGGTGTGCCTTTACAGCTGTACCTGCACGACCATGAGTAAGGTCTTTTTATTGCAGGGACTCCTACTGCTACTCGCTGGAGAAATATTTCATCTTCCTGTCCAAAGCCTGTTATTAAATTACAAACCTCTCTGCAGCTGGGAAAAAGAGTTCCTTGTGACTGTTCCTCAAAGCCTAGGAAATGCTGAACAGCCCTTCTTCAGCAGCTGTAGGTACTGCCTATAGATTAAAATAGGAACATAATCTAGGGAGTCATTCAGCGTTTTTCTTAAATTACTGAAGGCTGTGAAGTTGCCAAGTGCTTGCTCTGCTCCGGACATACTTTGATAGCCAACTGGCAAAATATTAGGATTGTGGCATGGGGATCAAGCTATTTAATCATTAGCACCCTGTGTCTCCAGCCCATTATTCTAAAGGTAACATCAGTCAGCACTTAATTAAAAAGTGATACAATTTCAAACTTGTTAGCCAGTGTTTTGGGTTGGGTGAGACTGAAGAAAGGGTACTTTCCAACTAAGGATTTCTTCTGCTCAGCAGATTTCTGTCCAGAATATTTTGTCTACTGTAACATTTTTATGAGAGGCTACTGAACTAAAAATGGGCTTTGGATAAAGCAGCAGCATTTATATATCTGTGAGGGCTACCTATAAATAGATCCAACATTCCAAGTTGTGACCTGATGATCCCTGGGATTACCCCAGGGATTTCTCCTTGCACAGCTCATGAACTCAGGCTGGTCAGATGCATCCATGACACTGCCAAGGCTCTGTCATCCATGTCTCCTAGACCAAAGTTGATCTTTGCAAGATAAACCCACCCCTTCAATTTGGGCCGAAACACACCTGCGTAGTTTATAAAGTTTTATTTTCCTGATGAAAATTAGCAAGTAATTCCAACAAAGAATAAAGCAGCACGATTAGTTCTGCTTCTGGAAAACTGTAGTCCCCAAGCAGCTCTGGGAGATCTGAGAAGGAGACACCAGCCCCAGTAAAGAATAATAGCAGTGGTCATGTCACTGCACTCTATTCAAGATGAAAGACTTCATAAGTTAAGGGACACTGCCCTTAGCTCAGTGAATACCCAGGGGGAAACTGAACATAGAACCACACATGGGCTTACATGTGTACACCTATAATATATATATATGTGTATATATATATATATATATATATACACACACACGCATATATACACATAGATGTGTGTGTCTGTATCTTGTCTGCACCCATGTCCTATGTGTCTGTGTGTGTTTTTCCATGATATCTCAATATACACTGAATATCTGCCTACAGTCTTCACAATGCTTGTTACGTCTCTTTCACACATCCCTGAACATGTGAAATCCAAAGCCAGGGCTGGACCTTCCACTAGCCTGAGGCAGCTGGGCCCTTTCCTAGGAAAGGGCTGTTGTAAGTATGAAATCCAGTGTTTAGTCCCAATGCTAAAGTTAGCCAAGAAAAAGATGTTCTTGCAGCTTCCTTAGAACAAGAAAAACATGAAGGTTCAGCACAGAGAATCCAAATACAAGGGCCCCAAACTCATCAACTTAAAAGAGATATTCCAGGCCTCTATTCCATCAACACTGGGAGATGAAGTGCTAGTACCCAGTCCCAGGCAGCAGACCTTGGGTGTGCGCCCATCCTCAGGAGAGAGGCAGCAGCTCAGAAAGTCCCATGCCCAGCATTTCATTTTGGCTGGCTTTGGAAGCCTCCAGCACAGCCTAGGGGCTTTCTGCAGCTCTGTCCAGCAGAACTGACCACTCCTGACCGTGTGGGGCTGGATATATGCACCAGGCTGCCTTTGCAGGGCTGTGGCAAGACTAGCAGCAAAGGGCATGAGCCAGACACCTGCCTGATCCATCCCACCCCTCTTTTGGATTTGCTACATTTTTCTGGTGCCAGGAGGAAATAGTCCAACCAAAACAAGCTTGTCAGCGAGGAGCTTACCTCAGTGAATTGTTCAGAGCCAAGGCAAGCTCTTGGCCGTGGCAACATCAGCTCCTGTAGAGCAGCCCTAGGAGTCACAAAGCACAGCACAGGAAGTGATCTCTCTTGAACTTGCAAAGTGCAGAACAAGTGAGCCATTCCCATTAGCTACACAGGATTCAGTGGAATCATTTATCAGTAAGTGCCACCCACTTGTTCTTCACTGATTTACCCCTTCTCAGGGAGCTCCATTGCTTCCAGAAGGATATGTGATCATGGCACCACTTCCCACCCTGAAGTCATGTGCCTTGCCTGTTACCCCAATACTAAACCTAAGGCACAAATCTGTCAAATTCATTGCACTTCTGACAGGTGCCTGAGGTACTGCTAACAGCTGTGTGTGACTGGGCTTTGGTAGTAGCTTTCTTCCAGTGTTATCCTACTCAAATGAGGCTTGCCTCTTGCTATGTCAGAAAAAACTGGAGTACAGAGAAACAAATAACACTGTGCCTGGCCAACCCTTTGTCAGAAGTTTTGTTTTTCAAAACCTAAGGTGGCTTTCAAGCTGCTTCTGGTACAACAGAATTTGCTGCTACTGAAGCCTGATGTAGGCTACTGGGTTACAATACATGCTGGCAAAGAAATGTAAAGCAAGAGAAAGATCAGTAGTCATAAAGCACTAAGCAGCAAAAGTAAAATGGACTAATTAAAAGTCTTTTTAAGCTGTCCCATCATGGTTGTTTTATTTGAAAGCCAAAAGGAGCATTTCCGCTGTAATTTGTGCTCCTTCTCAGGGGATTATCTGTCACCACAGGCCCCCAGCTGGGTAATAATTAGCATTGACTCCATGCTTCTCAGAAGGCTGACCAATCACTTTATTATACTATACTTGTTAAGAAACCCATCACTCTTACAGACAGCCATGATACAGTTTGACCCAGTTTGTCCTTCCATCCAGACACCATCACCATTGGCCAATCAAGAAGCCACCCTCTGGTAAACAAATCTCCACAACACATTCCACATGTTCACAACAACAGGTGCAGCAAGTGAGGATAAGAATTGTTTCTCATTCTTTTCTCTGATCTTCTCACAGCCTTCCCCAGGACAATGCCTGGGAAGGTTGTATGTTGCTCTCTGCAGCCAGAGAGCTGCTGCCACAATTATCATCTCTTTACTACAGTTTGCACTGCTTGCCTACCTGTGTGATGTGGCAGAGTGCACCTTTCAGGGCTACACCATCTGCACCAAAGAGGAGACTTGGAAGTTCAGAGCTGTGCTTACTGATAGTTTACATGTTTAGTCCTGCCTGGAGCTACAGCTGCTCCTTCTGGGTCACACCAGGGCCTCCACAGCCA
>NW_005054318.1:6274348-6310277 GCF_000277835.1 Geospiza fortis | reverse complement strand
GAGCTGAAAGCTCTGGGAATAATGTGGCACAAGAACTAAAAGCCTGCTCTTAGTAGGTGTCCCAACACTTGTCAGTGGTCTCAAATGGAAACCTTGGCAAAGGTTGTGTAATCTGGCCCAGCATTTCTGGGGTCTCCTGTTACGGGTGCTGCTGACCTGGTGTTACATTGGAACATATGTGGAGTATTCCCTGCAGCCTTTCATACAAGACACGAGTGACTTCTGTTCCTGCTCTGAGTGCAGCCAAAGCAAACCAGGTGCAGCTGGGGCTCTGCAGTGGCAGAAAGCTCAGGAGCACCGTGACCACCATGACTTGGCTTCTCATTAGGCATTGGTTCAGATGGTGACAGGAGAGCTTTTCCATGTCACATCGATCTGCAAAAGACTTCTATTCCCTTGGACTCAGATCCTCAGAGAGCCAGGATCATGTGCCTAGTGGAGGGTTTTCTGGTCTGCCAAGCACTTCTGTTTGTGGCTGTTCAGGCCTCTGAGACAAAGGCAGACTCACTTTGGGAGTTTGCAAATTCAGAGACCCCTTTCTAAAATGCTTGTGAGGGTATTTTCTGCTGAGTGCTCTTTTGGGGTAAGCAGGGACAAGTCTGAGTCTAAGGGCCCTGCAGGAAAAATGCTCAGCTGCACTTCCACATGCAGAGGGCTTCTCCAGTGGTCGTAACCGTGACAGTATAGCACACAGTAAGCAAATAATCTTGGAAGCAAGACACATAATTTTGAGGTCTAAATCAAATTCAATCTAGAAGCCTATAAGCATCAACTGTCTAGATGACAGCATTACATAAAAGAAGCCTCAACATACAGTTTTAATTATTTTGCAGTTCAGTAGCAACTGGAAACCTCAGTGGAGTCATGCTCCAGCATGCCAAGCACTATATTAATAAATGTCATGGTCTGGTCCTTACCCCAGAGAACCCAGTGTACATAGACAAGGCTTATTCTAAGAAGGAAGCAGAGATGCAGAGACAGATGACATGACTACCCCAAGGCCAAACAGTAGGTGGTTGGTGTGGCAGAGATTTCCCAGCACCACACTGCTTTCAGGCCTCAAAAGTCCTGGCTTTGTGCACCATCAATTGGCAGTGGTCAACCACAAAGCCCTGCTTAGAACCTAAAAGTCAAATTATTCTTTTGCCTCACATTCCAGTACCTTTTTGGAGAACAGAGGAGATTTTTAATTTTTTTTTTCTCATTGTCTTGATTTTTTGCATGGTTTTGGGTGTGGTGGGGTTTTTTGTTTGTTTGTTTTTGAGGGGGGTTTTTGTGTGGTTTTTTTTTGTTTGTTTGTTTTGTTTTTGGTTTTTTGGTTTTTTTTTTGCTAAGGAGGTTTCTGTAACTGCTTACAGAGACAAAAAAAAAAAAAAAAGAAAAAAAAGACAGGTATCTAGCTCTGTCCTCTTCACACTGTTGGGTGCACATCCTCCCTGTAGTGAAAATATAGGCATTCACCAAGAAGCAACATTTGTCTGTCCACTCCCAGAATGGGACACCAGGACCTCTGTCCTGTGTCTCAGTGCATAAATACACTCCAGGTTGGCTGTGTACCACTCATTGGGCAGAAGCACCTGGATTTTTTAACTTTATCATTAAGTGCATAAGACTTTTCAGAACAGAGCAGATATGAAGCAGACTTAAAGCCAGTCAAAAGAATTGCAAACAGCTCCATGCCCAGCTTCAAAAACCCGATGGAAAACACATGAACCAGGTAAAGGTGACTTGGAGACCACCAACCTTGTCCATCACAGTGGGTCCTGAGCTTTCTGCATGCTGGTAACATTGCACCAGCCACAGACAGAACAGGAGGCAGAATGAAGATCCATCCTGCAATCATTTCAGCCCATCAAATCGTTTATCTTCTGGTAATTGATGTTTAAGGAAGACTGTTCTTGAAAAACAGCTGTGGTCCAGAGCCCTTTAAGTATTCTCAGTCTCTGGGCTCAGGGTCATGAGACAGTGTCTCACATTACACCAGGCTCACTGCCAGGGCATCAACAGGGAATGAGTTAAATGTAATTGTAAAGCACTGGCCCAGCTCTTTGTAGATTTCTATGGCTTATGCCAGGGCTTGGACAGCAAGAATCACCCCTCCATGTGCAACATAAAGTAGTGTTTTATAAGAGTATAAGGATACATATTAGTGCCACTCCACAGCTCAAACACACAAAAAATTATTGGCTTTTTTTGGACATAAATACTAACCCAGTTAGCACCTCAGTAGGTGCTAATGATACTCTTGGCTTTCTGGCCATGTTCTGGAATAAAAAGGAGTCTTATTAATTACCTGCAATCAATGTATTCATTACATTATGTAGCAACTGGATGATCCTGTTGTTCATTTTCAATTAAATAAAAGATGTGATTATTGCAGAATTTAGCAAGTAAAATGGGTTTCTTATGTACATTAAATGCTCTTCCAAGATTTCTCTGTTCTTGCAATGTCCATAAGGACACCAAACATGAGGAATTACTTACACAAGGATGTAGATGAAAGTCAGGTCTTTAACACTGTAGCTAACAGCCCACCACCTAAAATAACCCATGATCCTCATTAGACTGGACAGATTTATAGAGGTGAAGATGCCAAAGTAGCTTGTGGAGTACCTTGCTAATACCAGGCATGACACTGGAGAAATGCCTCACGTGTTGCCTGCTGCAGTGAGCAGAAACAGCAACATCTTTTGCAGGCTGAGGAATGATGGAGATCAATCAGAGGGTGACTTGAGTTGCCATGGTAACAACCTCAAAGGGGACAAAGGAATTAAAGTTAAATAAAAGTGGTGAAATTAATTTTTCCTCTTGTTAACTAGATGACTTGAACACAAAATTGCTGAATATGATTGCTACTAGATTAGGAGTGACAGTTCTTTAGTCTATTGGTCTAAATTCACTTCCAACACAGGCAGAAGCACTGAAAACAGTGCCAGTGGCAACTAAAGAGGGAAAAAAGAGCCCAAATAACTGCTGTATGAATATAGCTTCTATAATAAAGAAAGGTGTTACATATTTGTTACAGACATTTTGCAACAGAATGGAACATGATGTATAAAGCAACAGCTGTACTGAGTGCTGGACAGTTGTTGAGTAAAATTCGTATTGCCTTGACTCCTCACTGCCTTAAACAGGCACACTGACTGGGAGATGGGGACTGGGATCTCAGGTAGAACATTTCCTGGAAAAATTTGGGTTGCTCTACCCTGAATTTTTCACCCCATTCACCAGACAGCCCAGGCTCAAACACTGAGGAAAACCACTACTATCTTTTTAACCCCGAGTTTTGAATATTCCTGGTTCAAATCTGCTGTCTCAGCACAAGACTTCAAAGTGGAGGTCTGCCATCACAAAATAAACTCTAAGGTATCCTTGTGTGGGTAACCATTAGTCATTCCTGTTTACAGAAACAGGAATCAGTGCCTGAAATTGCTTGTTCAGGGCTAGAAGGTTGAGTTTTATCCTGTGCATTAATCATTACTTTATTAAAAGCAAAAGATCTAATGTGAGGGATAGAGTGCTTGCAAGATCTTTCTCCAGCTCCCTCAGGAGTATTGTGCTTCATTCCTGGTGGCTGGAGCAATGTCCTTGGGAAGATGTGCACTTTCAGATTCCTCAGGCAGAGGAGTCAGTCAAGCCCCAGGACTCCCACATCCCAGCCCCAGCCATCTACCTACTCATTACAGCCAGCAGCCATGTGCTGGGCTGTAATACCTGAGCCTAATCTTGCAAAGAACCTTTAGCTCCTCAAGCAAAGCAGCTCTTTGTGGATGTCAAAGCAGCAGCTCTTCCCGAAAGGTTAAACAGGGCCTTGACTCCTCCAATTACTTGGCTTGGAGACAATGAGCTTTCGCAGGCTAAGCAAAGCCCTGCATGTGAAAAGAGCTGAGCTGACATGTATTTAGTATGTTGCTGGCTTCTCCTCCCAAAGGCTTTGATCGATGTTCAGAGAGCAGGCAAAATGCACAGCCCATGCCCAGATGCCAGTGGCAGTTCTAACAAGTCACCCTGGCAAGAAAACCTCCTAAATGGATAGAAAATGGGAGGTCTGTGATGCAAATCATGAATGCCACACAAATGCTCTCATCTGCTGATCTAATGAACTCTGCTGATGGATCCTCAATGAGTTTTACTCTTTGGTTTTACACCACGGGAGTAACTTATTTGCTCCATTTTCAATGCCAAGACACTAAAGCTTAGAGAAACTTGGTGAAAGCCACAAGGAAGTTCTGCCATGCCAGACTTTCAGCTCCTATTCGTTGTTACCCTGTGTTTTTCTCTCTTGGTCTTAGTACTTCTTGGTGCAGGGACTCCTGTGAAGTTATTAGGAAATACGACTGGAGTCCACATTGCTACAGTCCCAGCTGTCTAATCAAGTCCATCTCCTGTGTCCCTTGAGAGCACTGGAATGCACAGGGTGAACTTGGGTGTGCAGAAAACCCTAAGAGATGTCTCCCTGGGTATTGAATGGTCAGTCCTATTTCAGGTCATGCCTTTGTATTACAATGCCATCTTTAGGATTTAGAAAAACTGGGTGCAGACACTGGACACAGAGAAAGGTACAAAGGGGACAGTAATACTGGCAAATAAAATGGGTCCAGGCCCATTCTCTGATCCTGAGGACAATGACCTGCCAGAATTGATCTGTTCAGTTCAGTTCAGCTTTTTGCAGCACAGTGGCAACATCCAAACCACCTAGTGAGACTGAGTCCCAGCTAATTCCCAAGCTGTGGAATGAACATTGCCTGAAAGTCCAAGCTGACTTAGGTCCAAACCTATTTAGGTCCAAACCATGCTAGGCATAGCAGCAGGACAAGACACTCCACAGACACCCCACAAGCTGCAGGAGCAACCCTTCATCAGTGGAGAGGGTGTCTAGTCCACCTCTGAGTGCACACACAGGCTGAGAACAGGGTTGTCTCTGCCAGAAAAAGGCATTTTCATTGCCAGGGTGTCTCACAACAGCCTCCTCTAACTCACAGCAGCCACACCTGTGATCCCTCAGCAGAAGGAACTCTCTACACGAGGACTCCCCAGACTGCTATTCCTAAAGTCACACAGATTATAACATAGCAGTGCTGACTCCTCAAATCCTTGTGGCTGGAGATGATCAGAGGTTGTTTGTATGGTCTTGTCCAGCACCAGAGCTTTGGAAATGGTCAGCTGCAGAAAACCGACACTCACCTGCACCTTGAAGAGTCAGTGACACCTCAAATGGTGTAGCTGACAGCAAAGGGGGTGTTTGCTTGTGCCCTCACTGCTGGGGCACTGATTTGTCTTTTCTGGTTACTGAAAAACACCGAGTCAATTTTTCTGTAAAAAGAACTGTTGCAGCAACAACCCAGGAAACAACAGTACAAGGAGAAAATAGAGGCAGGACAGATGTATCCAAAGGCTCAGAGCATCTTGGTAGAGATCAGGTTGAGAGCAGGTTAAGCTCCATTGTGGTGACAAATGGGATTGGATTGATATGAACACGAATAAATTGTATTAAACCTACTAGAAAGCTACTGAAGAGCAGTCTATTTCTATTTCATAGAGGCCTATGAATCCCATTCATAGCAAAATTAGCAACCCAGACAGTGAACTACCCATCCAGACCAGAAGCTATCTTTAAACACAGCAGGAGCTCTGTCTTGCCTTCAGACCATCCCAGATCTGGGGGTGAGCGTGAGGAGGCAAGAACAGGAAGTAAGGAAATGTACCGTGAAAAGTATAAGGCATGTTTAGTCTTGTGGACTGGCAGTGGAAAAGAGATCATGAAAGAGCATAACCAAAGTGCACTGACAAAAAGGAAACAGTTGACCTTGAGATAAATAGATTTAATGATGTTGTGAAAGTATCTGTAATTTATTGCGTCTTTCTGCTGCTTTATAGCATATGAACCAAGGTGAATAAGTTTTTTGTTCTGACTTCCTGTCTTTCTTAAAATCAATCATCCCTAGTTTTATTTAGCACAGTCTTAAATAAAAAGGACAAGATCTGAGATTTTACCAAATTCTTTCAAAGTGTCAAATAAGTAATTTACCCACTGATATGAACCACAACTGTTGTTCAAGTAATAATTGGTGGCACACTGTGCAAAGAAAGGCAGAAAAACATGTCTATTCTCAAATTTCTTCACCAGTGTAGTGGCATGCTTTGAAGACTGGTTTAAAAAATGACTTAAGCAAAACCATATTCAAACTGATTTCAACAACCCAATCAACTTGACATTATCAATAAGCTTTAAACTGTGGCACTTAATCAGCACAAAACTGCTTGTGGAAGATGCTTCAGAACTCCTACAAAAACCATCCCTGGTTTATCAACAAACTTCTGACATATGCATGTAGAAGAGCCCTTGAAAACGTGGGTTTAAGCAAGCCAAAGCAGAACTATTAACAGCTAATATAGAGCCGCTCCCTAACTACCAACTGCAAAACCAGTTCCTTTTAGAAAGAGGAGGAGCATTTGCAGAAGAGACAGCCTCTCCCAGCTGGCCATCTCTCTCTGAGACTGTGTTGGCAAATTTGTCCCACTTGTGTTCCTCAAAGAGCGGCAGAGGCTGCTGCAGGTGGGCGGCCTAGCTGGGACATCAAAGTGCCTGCTGGAGCAGCTAAGGGGAGTAACCCATAAAGCTGGATGGAGCTGATGACTGGGCAGCCAAAGCACCCAAAAAGTCTCAGTCAAGATTCAGTGAAATATGCCCAGCACTTCATTAAATGGGCAGGCCAAGCCCAACTCCTCTAGTTAAAATGTTTGTATTTATGGAGCCTTCTTAGCTTATTTAATCAGTTCCAAGGAAGTTTCAGAAGAAACTCAAGTTTATAAGCTGATGGCTTACACTCTGCAGAACAGCTGTCTTGAAAAGACCACCAACAGCTTTGACTGGCTGAGAATATGGCCTTGTATAAGTCCAGTGCTGGTCCCAAGGATCCTGTGATGCCTCAGCCAAAGTAGTTTATGGACCTTCCCTTCTGGCTCTTTGTTCTGAGGTCCAGCCAGGTCTCTGCAGCAAAGCCTTTCCCACCCCAATTTGGTCAGCACTGTTTTACTGAATGGGACGGAGGTCCCTGCTTAAAAACACCTTCCACTGATTGAAAAACATGGATGAGCAAATCCCAATCAAAACCACTGACTGTGAAATTCCAATGTCATCTGAGGCTATCAGGTAATTCTCTGAGGTATTTTTCACCTTCTCTCCACATCCTCAGTGATGGAGCAAAGACAGTGGAGACAAACCAGCCAACTGGTCTCCAGGTTGATCGCTCAGCACTTCTGGACATCTGTTCCTGAGAGCAATCTGACCCTAAACAGGTGTTTTTAAACAGATTACCAAGTGCTGTGCCTGTCTGTCAGTGATGGCCATGGTGCAGGACTGTACTGTCACAGGAACTGCGTGCCCATAATGAGAAAGGACTTTTCTTCATGGGCAAATTTGCCTACACACAGATCACTGAAAGTTATACACAGCAGGGTAAAATCTCTCCTTGTTTTTAGGCTGAATACTTCAAAAATCACTCTAACTACAAAAAGCTGTAGTTTGTGCATCTGTAAGAGACACTTAAGAAAAATAAGAACCCACATTGAACTTGGAAGGCTTCTGCAACTGTGACACATTTTACCACCATCAAACAGGATCCCCAAGTGCCACAGCCTGTCAGCTTCTCACATTTGTTAACATTTTAAATTCTCACAAACATTTTCTTTACAATTAAGCCACAATACAAAACTTTTTACTTTGGAAACAGGGAATTGCTCCTATTCCTAAAATCAAACAAAATGAAGCAGATTTTAAGTGACTTTCAAAATCACACAGGAAAGTACAGGTAGAAGCTGTTCAGTCCTGCTAGTCCAGTGGTCTAACTGTAAGATCATCCTTCCTTCCAGACACTCTGCTTTAAGGGGAAGCTGAGATAATGAAGAGGTTTCCAGTGCTGCTGTGTCCCACCATTGTCTGCTCTGCAGGGCAGGAAGCACCACTGTTATTCTGCACTGGGCAATGCCCATGCATCCATCTCTGCAGACAGAGATGAAAACACAGTGAAAACACAGCTAGCATCAGCACCCAGAGCCAAGGACACTGCTGATGAGATGCCACATTGAAAGGGATGCCCAGGATGTTTGTGATCAGCAGGGTTGTAGATCTCTGCACCTGGAACCCGTCCAATGCAGAGTTTATAGTCTTCAGCTGCCCACATCATGGCTTACTCCCATTCCAGGATTCCAGCTGCTCTGTAGTTAAGTATGGCAACGTTTTTGCTTGTATGAGGTAAAACAGAGACACAGAGAAATGTCCTTTGCAACACATCACATGAAAGGGCACTCTCTGCCTCCATTCCCACCTTCCCCAGTTGACTTAAATGGCATACATCCTACAGCAACTAAAAATACATGAATGTCCTATTTACTGTCATAGCCTCAGGAGGAGGAATGCTCTGGAGACTCCAGCATGAGAAGCAAAAACACTAAAAATTTCTGTGCCTGGATGTACATTGAGAGTATCTTTTTTCAGACCTTCACTGGGGTGCCAGAACTGCCCCAGCCTCCAGGACTGTCCCAGGTGGGCTTGTGGCCCTTGGCCCATTTGAGCTCACACAGGTAGAACTCTTGCTGCCTTCCAGCGGTGTCTGCATTTTTACAGCGTGCAAAACAAGCAGATCCCCATTGGAATGAAGAGGCCTTTCTGCCAAAAGGCTCAATCACAGGAGCAGGCTCATGGGCCTTGCGGGGGCCGATACGATGAGTAAGGACTAGTCCCATGAGTAAGACCCACGGGACTGGACGCAGCTTGTCATTCATTCTTCAAGTGTGTGCAGGCCTGCTAAAGCTGACCTATAAAAATTGGGAAAGAACGCAAACATTAATGGGTACACTGTCCTCTCTTCTAAGGCAAATCCTGGGATGCCTGAGGCACTCTTCATTCCCATCAAACTTCCTTGGTTTCTCCAGGGAGCCACAAGCTTGGGGTTTCTGGCCCTTGACTGAAATGAGAATATAATCTGACAATTTAGAAGAGCCCCACCAATTTCCCAAACACCAGTTGCTCTCCTTGCTTTACCTGGAGTCCCTCCAATGCAGTAGCCAGCATGCTAAAGGCCCTAACAAGTACTTAGAAACACTGTCCTTTAAAAAATGCATGCAAAACTGTTAACAGCAGCATGGTGTGAAGGGCCAGAGCAGGGGCTGCAGGCAGGCAACACCTCTGTTGGCTTTCCTCTGTTGGGATACTCCTCTCCATTTTTTGGAGTGAGAACTGACCTCTTGTCAGAGCACTTTGGATGAATCACTTTTCCTTTAGAATGTTTTTACTGATTCTACAGCAACTGAATAAACTCAGAGAAGGAGAGTTTGCTGGAGGCAGATGTGTAATTCACTTTCCCTGCTCTTTCAATAACTCATTCCCACAGGTACATTTACAGTAACATATGAGCATTTTGTGTGAGTAGAAATAGAACTTCTGCAGTGTCAGCAGCAACAAATGTAAATGAAAAACAAACAAAAGCATGTTGTAAATGCTGGTTGAGCAGGGAATGCCCTAAGATCAGAGCCACTGGAATTTCCCATGTGTTAAACCACAGTGAATTTGTGTTTGCATTATTCCTACATATATTTGATTGCTATTCTTAGATTCGTTATCACCAAATAGCATATGCATGCACTATTATCATCATACTACCAGCATATTATCAGCTCCTGGTTGTACCCACAATCATTTAATTTCCTGATCTCGCTGAAACACCTTCTGCTACATGGCTGACACAGAGCAAAACTGAAGAGGGGAAAGATCAGTGAGGACACTGACCTAGTAAAAAGTTTGCTGAAGCCAGTCTGTTTACGAGGGATTACTACAATGTGCTGATTAAAGAGATTATGATTATCTCATTCTAAGAGATTTATCTGCTGTGATTGTGTGTACATAAATGCTTCACTGCAAGCAGCTAGAGGAAAAGCTGTAGTCAGATAGTACCAGATCCCCAACCAAAGTACTTGGGATAAGTAATAGAAAATCTCTTAGGAAGCAAAGAATATCTAGCCAGATGCCACTGAATCTTGGCTGGGTAACGTTTCATCTGACAAAGCCAGTGCTCAATCTCCATCTGGCAAGAACTGGCAGAACTCCAGTGACTGGCTGAAGAGCTGGCCTATATTCAGCAGAAATCCCACCTTTCCCTTCTGCTTCCGAAATACACCAGGCAGAAAGTCAGGAAACCTAGCAAAGAGTCAGAAGTGAGCTAAAGGCTCGTGTGGGTCGAGGTGGACTGCCATAAATCAGCTCTCAGATTAGGCTTTGAGAAACCCTCTGGGGCTATAATGACACAAGATGCCACACACACAACACGGCTGTGGTAGGTCATAGCCAATCTATAATGTTACAGATGTGAAAAAGGGGGGAAATCCAGACCCACACCTTTTACAAAATTATTAGTGTATGTATTATTTAAGCTGAAAAAGTAAATAAAAATTGTTTGAAGATTAAAGGTCAAAAAGAGGTGATGTCAAACTCATGTCCAAGTAAAAATCTCAAGAGAATGATCTGCTCCATGGCTGACCCTGAAAGGGCAGAAAGGCCACCCCAAGTGATGTGGATGCAGGCAGCCAGGGCAGAGATTCTGGCAGTGGCTGGCTTGTTCCATGCTGCTCTGATGGAGCAGATGCAGCTCCATGACAGAAGTTCCTCCAGCAAATCTTTCCCTGTGAGCAGGATGCTTTCCCAGTTGATTGGTACTCTTGGAGTCGCTGGGGGATGGAACTGCTTAAATTGGGGTGTTGCAAAAACTTGGACTTCAGAGCAGACTCGTGACAGCCAGTTGTTTGTGATCATCTTTTCTGGCTTTGCTACATGGAAAAGGTCTCTTTTAACTCCAGGCTCTGGCAGAACAGCCCTAACAAATTTTACCACAGTGGTTTAAGACATCCCCTTTATCTTGTAGCACATCCAGACAGATGGGGCTCACAAGAGCACCCCGGCTACCCAGCCTATGCACAGGGGATTAGCCTGTCACACACAGGCACTGAGACCAGCTAAAGGCACCCACACTGCCACCATGTCACCTCATCCATTGCCTGACAGTCTGGGGGGGTGGCAATGGGGAGAATGATGCTGCAAAATGATTCAGCGACAAAAATCACCCTGGCCAAGCCAAGAGCTGCAGTGCACACTGCTTGCTGATGGCGGTATGGCAACATGGTACACAGTGCCTCCAGCTCTGGGAGGGTCACACTGGGGAGGGATTACCCACAACAGAAGTCACTGACAGCCCAAGAAGCAGCAGCCACATTCATTATGAAAGAGAAGCAGCCAGGCAGCCAGAGGAAATATCAGTGATCATCTTCAGTGAAGCATTCCAGTTCACACCTCAGGAGAAATGGAAAGATAGATCTTAGGTTTTCGCAGTTTCTAGACCTTGCTCCTATGCCTGTGTCTTTTGCCTTTAATGCCTCTCTTCCCTGGGAAGCCCCATCCAACTGCCCCAGGGACAAGCTCCTCTTAGGCTGTGAATCTTGCTGGCAAGAGTGGTGCTACTCCTGCCTTGATCTGAGCACTGGGACACAAGTCAGGTAAGGTGGTTTCACACTTAACCCTCTCATCATCACTGCTTTTCCTGTCTGCTTGTGCTAACTGGTGCCAAGTCTCAGGCCTTGATGACCTGCACCAGAGAGGGAATCAGTGCTCACCTTTCCCTCTCCAGACTCTTTCAACAGCCCCTACTTGGGACTTTTGGGTCCCCACAGCAAAGCTTCACAGTAAATCCAGCTTCTACCTCTTTCTATGCTTGCCCAAATCTGTTCTGCAGAAGACCAAACTGTGGCACTTTCTTTTCCTCCTACTTGCACTGGTATAGAATAAATCAACATCTGCTAGCAAGCTTTGTGATAAAGTGAGACCCTTGCAATAAGAGTTTCTATCACTGGATGCAGAATTTTATTAGAATGAGAAAAAACAAATTATTGACACTCTTCTGCTTCTCTCCATGCTTCTGCTGGGGACATAACCAAATTACTCCCATCTGCTACCCGGCTTCAAATTTAAAACCAGCAGAAATCCATAGATCCTTGCAACTATGATTAATTCTATCTGAGAAGGAAGAAAACCTCAGAATTCAATGAAGAAGTTGCCACATACAAAAGAGATGTTGCCTAATAGTGGCTTGCTTTTTATTTTATTAGAACTATAACACTGAAATTAGTTACTAATGTTTTGAGGTCTGCCTTTGATCTTTATAATATATGTGGTGAGAATTGGACAAATTGGTAATTGTCTCCAGCTGGAGACAAAGCAGTTGGAGGAGAAGCCATTTCAGGATCCTCTGTAGTTGCTTAAGTAAATCCTAGGATTAGGAACATGCAAATTTTACTGGGGGAGGGAAGAGAGAAGGGACTTGCAGTGCTGAACAGAAAAATGAACAAAAATTATTGTAGGTGGGCTAGGAACTGAAAATGCTTGATTGTAATTGATGTCAAGAAAATGGAAAATTCAGTTTTTCCCTGTTCTGTCTGCCGCGAAAGCCCAAGGCTGGTTCACAGGTGCAGCTGATAAACCTATCCGAAACTTTTGTAATAGCTTGGACAGAGAGAAAGAAGAGACATGACAGAGAATTGGTTTTGGAAGTCTCCTCTGCTGTATGTATGGGTACAAATGAGCAATGCTACACAATGGGATGTCTGAACCACAGGCTGTAGAACCCTTGTTTCTGTCTGCAGTCCAAGCTGAAATTTTGTGTAAAGGACACTTGTCCTGCTTGCTGAGCAAGACGAGCCCGATCCCCAGAATGTCCTGTTGCTCAGAGGGGAACACACGAAGGCTTCTCTAGTCAGTTTGTGCCAGAGATAACAGTTTTCTGGCCTGCTGTGAGTGGTGCCTGAATCCCTCAAGAGTCCTGCCTTAAAAATCTGGGGAATTCAGGTCGGAGTTTAAACACGTCAAAACCACACTTTTAAACAGAAAAAAAAAAAAATCACAAGTACTTTTGGAACAGCAGAGATTATGTCCTGTCAGGCTCTACTTTCCAGCAGGATGACAGAAATACCACCTTCAAGACTACTAGCAGTAAGAGTGGCATTCTTCCAACCAGATTTCATTCCACATCCCTTATGGTCTAATTTTTTTGCTCTATGCCTGCATTTCATAGAATAGTTTGGGTTGGAAGGAACCTCTGGATCATCTAGTTCCAAGAGACACCTTCCGTCATACCAGGTTGTTTAAAGCCCCATCCATTTAATGAATGAAAAGTAACAAAAATAAACAAATGAAACATACTCTAATCACTTCAGATGTTATCAGCAACAGTTTGAAATAAGCTAGAAATATTTTCTTTTGTTGCACTGGTTTCAAAAGCATTAGGGAAAGATCGTGCATAGAAAAAGGAGAGGACTTGTAGAAGCAGAAGGTATTTGTGGACTGCAGGGAGCTGTTCTCAATTTTTATTTGTAGAACATACCTTAATGGAACTACACTGAAGTGGTTTTTACTTGTGGTTCACAGACTGGGTGTTACTTCTATGTGGTAGACACTATGAGGCTGACTTGGGTGGGAGCCATCAAACACTTCACACTGCTCAGCCTCATAACAGGTGTGATATGGCCATGGAAAACATCTTCAGGTTTCTTCACAGTACCTAGTCAGAGCCTGGAAGCTGTTTTGCCTCTGAGGAGGGATTTCCAGGCTTGGGTGTTTGTGGTTAGATGCATCTCCAGTCTTTGAGACTTAAGGCCAATGACCACTATTGAAAGTCAGAGGTTCAGCAACTTTCCTGGCAACAGTACTTGTCTGTTAATAACAGAAGACCTCAGAATAAGACCCTGGGAGAAAAAAGAAAAAGCTTATCGTTCACATAAATCTTCAGGTATTTTTAAAGAGGACATGAGGGAATGTGCATTAATCTACTGTTTGCTTGTACCTTTCTTTGCATGATGTGATTTGCAAATGCTAGCTCTTGCTCTACTCTTTGAATTCCTTGTGAGCTCAATTCATCTCTGTAACTGCAAATATAAATTCTTGATTTTTTTTCTTTGTGTTTTCTTCCCAGCTCTTCAAGTCTCTTGCTGTCCATTTTCAGTGGTATCTACAAGGATTGGTATCACTGGGGCAAAGAGAGCAGGAAGGAGACTCAAGTCAGTGGTAACCTCCCCAATCCATTGTTCTTGAAGAATGTGCATTCTGAAATGCATGAGCATCAGCACCTGCACCCTGCATCTCACTACAGAGCCCTGTGGGTTGGCTTACAGTCCAAAACCACAACCTTACCAAAAGGAGAAACAAAGAGCAGAGATGAGGCTGGTATCCATCCTGTAAGCCTGTTCATGTTCTGCCCTTTTTCCCGTGGAAAGCTGATGGGCCAGATGTGTTGTGAAACTGCTCCTCAGATGTTTCATCTGGATCGTCACCACTTCTGCTGTGATGTTACAACAGCAGCTCATTCCTGCAGGCTCAGTGTTTGCAATTTGCTTCTCCCAGAGCTTGGAAGAACCTAATTTTGCCCCTTGCATTCTGCAGTGGGCAGGCTGCCAGTAACTCACCTGACTGACACTATGTTGGCTTCAGCACCCATAGACCCTGCTTCTAGCTCAGCCTGGCCTTGGACCCTCATCCCAGCGTGTCTGCACTGGTGCACTTCAGAGGTGTGACTGACTCTCCACCTCCACTGTGATTCCAGCAGCACTTCTGTTGCTGACTCTGTCCTGGTTTCAGCTTTTCTTGCCCTTTGGCACCCAGGACCCCCTTCTGCCATGTCCTGATGACAACCCAGAGGTGGGAAGTGGAGAGGTAGGCACTTTGATTGTTCCCATGAAATTGCAGGAAATGGGACAAAGTGACTTTTGGAAGACTCTGAGTGTAGCATTGCTTCTGGAGGAGGATAAGCTCTACCTACCCTGCATCAGTTAGGTGTTCAGCTAATCTGCTCCTAAGCTCCTGTGAGGGAAATCTCACAGCTTTTGGCCCCCTCACAGACAACTAGAGGTAGAACAAAGTTCCCTGCTCCATTGCAGGTAAGTAAGGAAAGGCATAAGGAACAGGTAAAGTACAGAGTGAGCTTCTCAACAAATCCTTCCAGCTTCAGGCAATCACTGAAGGTTTCTTGAGCTGGAATTGGCATCCAGGTTCTGAGGTACAGTAGAGCTCAGTAGATATCTCACCCCTTCTAGGACTAATACCTATGTTTGGTCTCCATAATAGCCTAAGGTAACTGGTCTCACAATGTACATGTTTATCATACATGCAACTCACCATGCTTGCCTTAAACCTGCTACCTGATAATTTTATTTGATAGTATGTAGATCTTACATCATGAAGAATATTTAGTAGTTTTACAAACTTCCTTTACAGACCACTCCAACTATTTTATAGGCTTCTATGATATGACTGCTCAGTTGTCTCTATTTCCAAGCTGAAGTGTTCCCCACTGTTTGATTTTTATTTGCAAGGAAACTCTTAATTTTCTCATAAAAAATGCTGTTTCTCTTCAGTGCATCAGAACTCAACATAACATCCACAGTATAGCTCTTGAGGCTTATGTCTAGGGCAGATACTAATTACTTTTTAAAATATTTCTCTCCTCTCATTTCCAATAACTTTATTGCTGAATGCTGAATCAATGGTTTCAGACAACTTTGTCCAAAATCTTTCCTGAATACCAGTAACGAGCTGAGAGCTCACTCTTGTGACCCTACAGGTGACTGGATTTTCCTGCTTCTCCCTGTTACTTTGCACAGCTGATGTGTCACTGCCATGTCACATCATGTCACACTTACAGCTGTCACTTTGTTTTCTTTTCAAGTTTACTGAATTGTCCTACAGTTCTGTGCAGCCTTTTTTATTTTTAATTTCCTGGGTGATGATTTATCTTTCTAAATCAGTTACAAACACATGGAAGTGCACAGGGTCTCTGGGAACACCCACACTCTTCCTCTCAGAGAAACTGCCTATTGTCTGCCCCCCTTTCTTTCTTGTGCATAACAATTTAGAAACCCACAGGAGAACCTCTCCTCTTACCCCCTGAGAACTGACAGAAACCAAGCGTATCTTCTAAGCAAAAGGCAACATATAATATTAAGAGCTGTTTAGAAAGCCAAGTACTTTGAATTGCTGGCATATTTACAGATATCCCAAACATGGGACACCTTCTGTACAAGGAGTTACTGAATAGGTCAGGACTTAGACTGGAAAAGAGACAACTGAAAAGGATCATGAAAGAAGTCTGCAAAATCAACAGGACTGTCACAAAGAGGATGAGAAGCAAACAGCTGCCTCACTGTTTCCTCAAAACCAACAGCTGGAATGGAGCTCAGGTAAGCCATGGAGCCAGGCACAGCATTAGCAGTAGGAAGTGTCACACCACGCAGTGGCAGTAGATGATGTGGAAGTAAGTATCTACAGGCTTCAAGGGGAAGCTGGAAGAGTATACAGAAACAATTTCCAGCTAAGGCTGTTCCCAAGCTAAATGGTGCTGGTAGCTTGTTGAGTAATAGGTAGAAGGTACTGCTGTAGGAACATGCCACATGTCTGAGTCAACATGGGCTACACCAAAACTATGCATTGCTCAAAGGAAAATCACATGAAAATAAAAACAACTCATCTGAGGTTGCAAATGTTCACAGCATTTTCTCCTCTTCCCAGGTGCTCTGTCAGTTTGCAATCCCATTGCCCTCATCTAATCCTACAATCATGGAAGAAACCTACACAGTGACCTTCAGATGCTGAAGCTGTTCTCTGGGGGAAAATATAAAGCCTTCTACATATAAAGCCCAACTAAAAATGGCATTTAAGACCTAGCTTGTTCCTGACTGTGGCTCCAGTCATCTTTGTGAGCAGGATCCACAGAGTTTCAAAGGCACAAACCACAGAAAAATAGACTCTGCTGGTCCTCTTCAGACCAGCAGAGCTACCTCAGAAGTAAAATAGAAGAAAAAACCCCGGTGTATTGTTCTGATTATTTATAAATATTTTAAAGATTATTTTTATTCCTCACTAATTGTATCTTCCAGAGGAAATTATGTCTTTGGTTTAAATCATTAGCAACAGCAACTGGGGCAGGAATGTTCTGACAAATACAGTCTCTAATTACATCGCCAATTTAAGAGCAGGGAACTCCTTTTTTCCCTACCTTCTGTTTAAAGCAGAATTTATTTGCATTTTACCACCTCCCTGGTGGATGGTGCGCCATACTGTTAGGAAATCAAAGATGTAAAGAGTCTTGTCCATCAGAGGAGACCAAAATTTCAGCTTGTTCCCACAGCAGTTAAGACAGTGCTCCGAAAGAAACAGTCTATGGATTTGAAAACTTTCACTTTCTAGAATCATTGAATCATGGACAGTTTGGGTTGAAAGGGTCCTTTAAAGGTCACACAGTCCAACCACCTGTCACAAGCTCTGAACATCTTCAACTAGATCAGACTGTTCAGAGCCCCATCCAACCTGACCTGAATGATTCCAGAGATGGGGCATCCACCACCTCTCTGGGCAACCTGAGCCAGTGTTTTATCACACTCATTGTAAATAACTTCCTTATATATAATCTAAATCAGCCCTCTTTCTGTTTAAAATCATTACCCCTTGTCCTATTTCCACAGGCTCTGCTCAAATCTCAAATGTTTGTCCCCATCTTCTACCTCTGTCCCACCTTGCTCTTCTGAGACATTGTCCTTGTCTCATCTCTTCTGATTTTGGGACCCACCACAGCACATACATTGGGAATGTGTGTGAAGTGATAGAACGGCAGAAATCGTACACAGCTTTCAGTGTGTTCCTTGCATCCTCATTCCACTTTGGGACATTATTTGGTCACCCCAGAATGACATACTCCTTCCCCTCAACAGCACCCAAACCAACAGGCAACCAGTAAGCCAGGCGGTGCTTTGTCATTGTCACAGTAAATATACAGCCAACATCATCTCAGCACAGGTAAAGCTCCTCCAGTGCCAGTGAGAGTGTCTTGCATCAAAGCAGCAGGGTCAACCCCATTGTTTTGGAAGCTGTGTAGATGGTAAAGACAAGACCTGCAGGTGGAACAAAAAGCCCAAAGACAATGAATTGAGAAATTATTCAGTAAGAGTTCAAAGCCTGCATGTGGGATGAAAGCTGGCTTATGCTTAATAATCCTAAGAAATGATTCAGTAATACTTCATCCTGTGCAATGGGTTCTCAGTAATGAATGCAAACAGCATCCATGAGAGCCAATAAAAATTATGTACCAGTCATTCAGATTACTTTCTCTGCCTTTGGGTAGTTATGTATCCAAGTAAGAACTTTCAGTTATGAGAAAAGTCCTTCTCAATGATCACATGCTAGTTTAGTTCACCCAAGATACAGGTCTGTTTTGAGGGATTTGGAGCATGGCACCACAGCTTGCTCACATGTTACCACTGCTTCTCCAGCTAAAACACATGAGATCCCATTGACAGAACAGATTTTCCTCTTTGAATGCTTGAAATCCATATACAAAACAGAGTTCAAAGAAAACTGAATAGCTTTCAAATTTCTTTGCTTTGAGGTATTTATATAATCTGATTTAGAATCCGTCTGAAGTGCCCCAGAATAGTTACTGTCCCTTGTATATTTATGTCCTTCTGCCTTAGGGTTTAATACTCCTTTCTCTGAACCCAGTGGCCAACTTTACTTTTATAGACCCTTAATATTTATGGAAGAAAGTTAAATCTCCTATGGAAAGTTCTGATTCTATTGCTTTTCAGCTTGGTGGTGAGGAATATTGCCTAGGATCCCCTGGGAGCCTGTAGTACCTTGCTGAAATATTGAAGATATTTCTGGATACAACCAGCTTTAAAATGCATTGACATACAGAAGTCTTTCAAAAAAGAGCAGGAAGATTACTTAGAGAATGCATAGTAGAGGGAAGGCTGGAAGCATAGATGCTGCCAAAATCTTGGGACAGCCTTGTCCTGGGGATTTCTGAGCTGTGTTCAGAGATTCAAGCACACGTGAACTCTGACCAAACCTGCAGGCCAGTCCCAATTCTTGTCTTAGCCAAGCAGAAAATTTGACCTGTGGGAGTAACACAAGCTCATAAAGTAGAACTTTGTTTGCTGTACAAGCACCATACACAATAACGGCTCCTTAAGCCATTATTGCCTGTTTTGTATCTTGAAGTTATTTGTAGATGCCCTAAAATGCATTACCCAATACAGTGAGCTAGATGAAGTGATATATGAAGTAAGCCAGAAGTAGGGGTGCCCCAAATCCAGAAGCTCCAAGGCTTCCTGTGATTAAGAAATCATTTTCACTTAGCTCCTATTTGTTACTTGTCACCAAATTCCAACTACACTAGGGGAAAAAGGCATTGATAATAATTTTCATTCCTACTATTTCCACTTAGTGCAGAAATTGTTTTGCTGTTAAAACTTAACAGCTAAAGACAAACTGAAAAAATGAAGAGGTTGTCTATGAGTGGCTGGTTGACCCTGGCTGGACACCAGGTGCTCCAAAGCTCCTCTATCACTGCCCTCCTCAGCTGGACAGGGAGGAGAAAATATAACTAGAGGTGTCAAAAACATGCCTACATAGGAGAGAAGATTAAAAGGGTTCAGACAGCCCAGCACTTTACCCCTTGTGATTAGATAGTGCCCAAATATCTAAGCCTCAATAATTTCAAATGTTGCAGGGGAGGGGAGGCAGCAGAATCAGAAAAAAGTTTTGAAGTCTTTACATTATTATTTCTACCTGACCAGCTGTACCAGCCTTGCCATGCTGTCTGGAGGAATCCAGTTGTTAAAAGACCCTGAAGTGCAAGAAATCACACCAGGTTAGGACAGAACAACACCTTATAAGGGAAAATGGTAATAAAATTAAACGCTTAAAGTTTTCACTGAAAACCCCAAATCAGAACAGATTAGTTTCAGCTCTTGACAATTTGACATTTACATTGATAAGCTCTTTTTTTAATTGGAACATGTTTTGAGAGAAACATTTGGCCAAATCTCAAATGATTTTTCCATTCCAGCTGCTTTACTGACTGCCTTACTAAACAGTGACTTTCTCCAAGTTATTTCTTTCTATGAGAAACTCCTTCAGTTTCATGGGAAGTGGCCTCTTTGAAGGAAAGAACTTTGATTCTCCAGATCTTCAGAGGCAAGGGAAAACAGTGTGTCATAACTGACACCAGAGGTCAATTATTTTCTGTGATAAAGAAGAAGCATGTAAACATTACTAAAGGCCAAGGCAGACATCCACTTTTGAGCATTACTTTCTAGAAATCATTTCAGTAGACATCATGTACACATCATTTAAAAGGCAAAAGAGATCCTCTGGAGGGAAGGAGCCACCTGCCTTGTTTGGTCATTTCATCCTGTAGCACCCTGAGGTGTTATCTCTACTTGACAGTAAATGCTCCTTGCTTTGGTCACATTACAAATCCAGCATAACCCAGCAGCCCTGTCCTCACATCTATCCCAAAAGCCATCATGGAAGCAAGCTTTTGATCCCACCAGTCTAGGGATGACAAGCATTTCTTGAATACCTGACACAGAATTGTGCCTCACCTTTGCTCTGGAGAAATTTCCATCTTCTTCCTGTTTTTAACTGGAACCTGTCACGGTTTGGGAGATGGAATTACAGGAATAAAGGATCATCACCTTTGCATTCTCCTGGAATAACTGCCCCTAAAGTTACCAATCATTCTAATGTCTTCCCTTAGTGCCTAAGTTGCATATGGGTGACACCAGTCCCCAACTACAGGCACATGTGAGATGTTACACAATGTTCTTGGTTGTGTCTGTACTTGTAAACTGAACAGCGTCAGGCCTCGTCCTAACAACTGGAGAATGATCATCTACACTCCTCTTCTTCTAGTGTTACTTGAATTGCAGCAATGCAGTTACCATGGCATTGTGCAAAAGTGATTTGTTGAAACCTGCCTAAAATATCTCCGATAGAGGATATTTATTTGCTGTGGAGATCTGTTTAAAATATTGCCTCATTTTCAGTGCAACAGTGTCATAGTCCCATTGGGCAATCTACAATTTACATCTGGGAAAGGGGAAAAACAAAGTACCTATGATGAAATTTCCCTTTTGATTCAGTTTACAAGAATATCAGCAGAACCCCAGCAGACAAGATAATTTTCACAACACTGTCACTTGCATAAGATGATTAAATCCTCACAGGTAGGCATGTGGTCTTTTATGACCCATGCTGTATGTACTCCACTTGTGGCATGTTATAAAGGTTAAAAAATGGAAGAAAATGAGTTTACAGAAGAAATGCTGATAAATGGAAATGACATAATATTCATGTTTGAAATCAGAAAATATATTATTCAGATGCTTTTGAATGCTAAATGTTTTGTGTAATTGTACATAATGTACAATTGTATATATGTATATAATGTATACAATATACATGTATATACAATGTATATGTATACAATGTACATTGCAATTATACTAATGCTGCAGGTAAAATTCTTTTAAAAAAATCTAAAACACACCAGTCCCAATCAAAACACCCAGACCTTAGTGAAGGAGAGTTAGCACAGCAGTACACATACACACAGAGCAGAAGTGGATTTTGGGGGGTTTAAAGCAACACTGCTGCCTATTGCCAGTAACATATATAAGAGTGTGCAGTAGCTCTCCGAATCCCCTCTGGTGCCACAGCTCTCTGTATCTCCAAGCTCACACAAATCCTTTCTGCTCAAGATGTACCCAAACACAGCCAGTCTACTATTACCATTTTAGTGCTCATTCTCAAATCTGCACTATATCTGTACAAATTTGTACCAGAGATCCTGATATTAACAGAAAAAAGTGGAGTGTAGAGAGAGGCACTCCAGAAGAAAGAGTCAGATGTTCAAACGGGATAATAAGTAGGAGAGAGAGAGAAAGCAGCTTTGGCAGAAACTGCTGTAGGGAAGGGAAGGGTGGTTCCAGGAATTGGGAGTATAAATTCTGATTAGGGCTGGGCTGGTATTTCCCACTTCAACTGCCTAGTTTTCTTCTTAATGAGGAAATGGTATTTTTACTTTTGCCCCCACTCAATGAAGAATTAACTGGGAACAAGGACTTGCCTTCATAATTAAACTGACCCAAATCTCTATAGGTAAGCATTACCCCACTGAATGAGAGTATTTCAACTTGTACCTGATCTTACTGCAAAATTATTATCCTTCAACTCTAATTAAATATAGTTGTCAAAGGAAGTGCAGCAATCACTTCTTTTCAAAGATAAAAATTTCTCCTTTCTGAACACGCTCAAGGTGGATCTTTTCTTCTATGCTCCATAGTCTAAAACGCTAAGCAAAGAACAGAAGATGGAGATCCTGAAAAACAGTCAGCAACAGGCAGACACATTTCTGAATTTACACTAATATGGATGGTTTGGTTGTTGAGGTTTTCATTCACTTGTTCAAAAACCTACTTGTTTTAGCTCTGCTGATACATGAATGCAGACCAGTCTGTACCAGGGGATACACACAAGTACTTTGTATGGAAATGCCACTTACAGGACAAACACAAAGTAACATGTCACTTTATCAATAGAAATTTGCAACTATACCCCATATGGGATCAAGGATCTGGGTCAAATTAAAAAACAAAGGAGAGCCACTAATTTGATCACAGGGTTGGAACATCTCTTATGAAGCGAGGCTGAGAACTGGGGCTATTGAGCCTGGAGACAGAAAGGTTAGGGTGATTTTAGATCAACTTGCTCTAGCTACAGGAGGCCTTCAAGAGAGCTGCGGAGGGACTTTGCACATGGGCATATACTGAGTGTAGAGACAGGACAAGGGAGAATGGCCTTAAACTGAAAGGGGGTGGCTTTAGGTTAGATATTAGGAAGAAATTCTTTACTGTGAGGGTGGTGAGGCACTGGCACAGGTTGCCCAGAGCGTATGTGGACTCCCCATCCCTGGCAGTGCTCAGGGCCAGGCTGGATGGGGCTCTGAGCAACTTGGTTTAGTGGAAAGTGTCCCTGACCATGGCAGTGGGCTTGGAACGAGATCATCTTTAAGGTCCCTTCCACCCCAAATGAATCAATGATTCTATGACCTAGAGATCCTTTAAAATTCAGGAATTTCTTTTCTTCCAGTTACATAAACTATAAGTGGTGCTAAATCTTATTATTTCCTGCAGGTTTTACTATAAATTGTTCGTTTTGGTGACAGAACTATTTCATGTTCAACACAAAGAGCCAGTTGTTGAGTAAAATGGGCTTTGAAATACAGAGATAATGATCAAGACGTAAAATTTATTAATAGATTTATGTGCTTTCATTCAGTTTAAAATCCCCATACTTCTCAAGATCAGACAAAATATATTAGCTATGGACACATGCCAAAAGAAGTACTTAATCTTTAAGAAAGAGATAGAAAGATAAAACTAGTGAGTGATTCAGAGGAAGGATGAGACAAAGGGGAAAAATTACTCCAGTCAATTAATGATACATGTTTCCTCCTTATGCCCTACAACATTCATAGAGTAAGCAGGCTGGAGAGGTCCTCTAAAGTTCATTAAACCATTCCTCTTCCTCAGGGAAGGTTCCACTACACTTGAAGGTACACAGACATCTATACCTGCAGATGTTTAATCCAACATCACAAGTCTTTTTGTGGACATTGCACAACCTCCCCAGGCAAGGAGCTGCACTGCTTCATGTATTCCTGCATCTGCAATATGGTCCTTTCTTCCTGGAATTAAATTATATTTCCCATTTTCAAACCTGGAAACATGAAGAATACAAATTTAAAAGGCTGCTGCAAAACAAGATGGAGTAATCTGAAAACTATTTCATTCTCTCTCACAACTCTCCCTGAAGCCTGACAATCTCAAAACCTGCTTTAAACTCCATACATAAACCCCACAAGTACAAAAATGTGCATATACATTTTACACACACTTGCTATGTATGCAGGGTAATATTTTAAAATCAAGTTTCTTTAGTTCAGATATTAAAAACAAGCAGTGTGAGGTACAGTACATTTTTTTCAGTTTTGTTCAAATTGGTAGATGCTCTTCATTTCAGACAATATACGAGCCACAGGAACACAGAATGATTCTTGGCTTGGTAAGAGAATTTTGGGAAGAACATTAGATAATTAGTTTTGGTTCAATGTTTGTTGAATGAGTAATAGCCGAATTGATATAAATCATATTACCTGTGGAGTAAAAAAGTACTGAAGTACAGGTGAGACATCAGATGTAGGTCATTCCTTTATCTCACCAGCATTTCATTCACATTTAACCACTATCTGTACATTTATTTACAGTGAGTTTCTGATTCTCACCACTGAGTTCTCACACGTATGAAACAATCATACATGGTTTTCCATGAGGCTACAACATCTAATTACACTTTACCTTAAGAGTACCTTAAATGTCACAAAGGATCCCAGCAGCTGCTCATCTTCTAGGAAATGTAATTCTGGATAAAGACTGATCCCTACAGTACGGAAAATGAAGTAACTGTGGACTGAAAAACGTTAATGAAACCCAGGCTGACACTTAGAAAATGCCTTCTTTGGTTGCATGATGAAGTAAATTAATTTGCAATGATGTTGCATTAATGCACCTGCTTCTACTGAAACTTCCAATCTTCCCCAGAGAGCTGTTCAAGAACAACTTTAGCAGGTAATCCGCTTAATCAATCTCAGCAATCTAAACATGTTTCATGCCAGGTGCCTTTGTGAACAGTGATGTGGATTGAGAACTGGCTGAATGGCAGATCCCGGGGGGTCATAAGCAGTGGCACAGGGTCTAGTTGGAGGCCTGTCACTAGTGGTGTCGCCCAAGGTTCAATATTGTTTAACTTATTAATGACTTGGATGAAGAGGCAGAAGCCTCCTTAGCAAGGTCCCTGATGACATAAAGCTGGGAGGAGCAGCCAATACCCCAGAGGGCTGTGCAGCCCTTCAGAAGAACCTCAGTGGGTTTGAGAGTGGGGCAGAGAGGCACAGTTTCAAATGTAACAAAGGCAAATGCAGGGCCCTGCACCTGGGCAGGAATAACCCTGGGTACCAGCACAGGCTGGGGCTGGCCTGCTGGGAAGCAGCTCTGTGGAGAAGGACCTGGGGGACAACAAGCTGTCCATGAGCTGGCAGTGCCCTTGAGGCCAAGAAGGCCAAAGGTGTCCTGGAGTGCATTAGGAAGAGCATTGCCAGCAGGTCCAAGGAGGTGTTTAAAGTGTGTCCCAACTTCCTTTCAGGTGAAATAAACAGCATGCTAAGGGCAGTTTACATGTGCCTTCCATCTGATAGTACAAAGCACACTCCTTTAATGGTATAGGCTTCAATCTAAATACATGATCAATACTATCACAATACTTACATTATGAATGTAAGTGCATGAAAAGCAAAACACTGACTTAAACCAGTCCATCAGAAGAATCTCAAAACACAAGAAATACACTCATTTTAAGCTGAAAGTTAATAATTTCAAACTCAGTGCATTACCACCCTGCAGATCAACCACATTTAGTTTTTTACTGCTCTTGACAGCCCACAAAATCATTGTAAAATACAGATGCCTTCAACCATAAATGCAGCTCTAGATCAATATAATGGGATTTAGACCCACCATGAGAAGGAGCAAACTCTGCCAAATTCCTGCTCTTAAAATGCCAGTTCTCTCCACTCAGTCCCCAACTCTCCCTGTATCAACCACGATAGAGGCCAGTTTCCACTGTTAACCTTTCCACATTCCTACAGCGCTGTGTATGATGTAAGCACACCTGAATTGCACACAGGTAGTTTCTAAGAGATAACATAATGCTCCAGGGGGAAGATGCAAAAATAAAAAGCAAGAGAAACTTAAGGACAATGCAGAAATTTGACAGCTAGAGGCAAAAAAATAGGTATTGAGAGACTCATCATTTAGTTGAATGCAAGGGCAGAGGTGATGACTACAATGTAAGTTTTTGAAGATGAAAATATCAGCTGAAAAGTGCCTTTTTAGACTAAAGGCAGCAACACAATTAAAAGCATGAATTAAAGCAGGTAAAATTAAGTCAGAGAGGAAAAAATTATCCATATGGCTAACTTTTCTACCATCTAACAACAAACAAAAAAAATATCAGGCTATGAGAAACCAAGGCTTTTTACTGAAGTAATTGCAAATATTCTATAAATACCGTCCAAGAAACCTGACCAGATTAATACCTCTCTGGTTTATAAAACAAAATACTGAAGAACCTATGAGTCTCTTAAAAAGATTTACAGTTACAGGGAGATTCACTGATTTTAGCTGAACCAAAGTTCAGGTTCTTTTATCTAGCAAAAAGGTAATTTATAAAGGCTTTTAAAAAGCAATAAAAAGGTTCCTTTAGGATCAAAGGTAAAAACTAATTTATTTGCTAAATAATGACCTACTTAGGTTCAAGGGTTTTTTAAAGTTATTTAACTAAACTCTTTTTTTGAAGCATAGGAGACTACTGGCATGGTCTTAAAGTGCTTGTTATATGAAGATAAACCACTTGATCTATGTTGAAACATGGCTGGCTTTCCAAAACAGAAACATCAGGATCAGGTTTTGTACTTACAAATTCTAAGTTAATAGGACTACCCTTCTGAGCTTGCCCTTTGTACAGTGGTGTGGCAAGAGAGGTTTCCTTACAGAATGACTCAGAGGAACCCAAATGAGGCATTCTCAATTGTCCTCTCAACAACCATTTGTACCATTTGCTACTAAAGGCAACCCAAGAATATAAAGCGAAAGTCAGTTTTTGAAAAATACAACTGTGTGTCATCCTTCAAGAATCAGAAAAATTTGTTGTGTCCTTGTAAAGATAAGCTTTTAGACAAAACAACTTACCTTTGATCTTTCATCTAAGCAGTCACAAAGATTTCAGAAACTGAAACTCACAGCTCTTAAGTTAAATAAGAGACAGGCAGCCTTGTTGTGTACTAAATTCTTATATAGAAAACATCCAGGGTTACACAATAACCAATTGCTGGTGATTTCTGAACAAATATAGTTCACAATGGACCATATTCATAGTGTCCTTTGGTCAGTACTTTAACTTTCATAAACTTTTCAATAATTAACACAAGGTTTAGGAGGTTCTGTTTTTGTGTTCACCAATGAATCAAAATACAAATCCATTGGTACTGTGTCCCAATTTGAAAAAGCCTCTTTTTCAAATGAAAATGAGGTAAAAGGTTTCTTAAAAAAAGCCCAACATAAATCAATGAAATAGTCGCCCCCTTCCACGTCTGCTCTTGAGATGACTGGCAGAGCGCCGGAGGGTTTTCCTCTCCTGACGATGTCGTTTCTCAGCTTCCTGCTGTTTCCTTTGCTGCTCTGACTGGAATATTAAAACAAAAATAGACTCAGGTTCCTGTAAACTTATACATCACCTCATTGTCCTAGTATCAAATATATCAAGTCAGAATTCCATTATGCAAATCTGGAAATGTTACTGTTAGTTGCCTCATGCTATCTTGTGTCAGATTGTAACTGTTAATTCTAGATATCCTTAGGCATTATCATTCCAAGCTTTTCAAAGCAAATGTTTAGCATAAAGATATTAAAAAACCAGTGAATAATGTATTTCAGATAAAAAAACAATGCTTAACAATACACTCTATATGTTTAAATACACTTAAGAACGTCGATCCAAATTTGTGGTTACTTAGTATCTACTTTGGTCAACTAGTGTTTTCAAGTTTAATCACAGAATCACAAAATAGAATAAGCTGAGTTGGAAGGGACCCACAAGTATCACTGAATCCAAGCCCTGGCCCTACAGGAATCTCCCTGGCCAGAACCACACTACATGCCCAAGAGTATTGTCCAAATGCTTCTCGAAATCTGTCAGGCTTAATATTACACAATTTAATTTTAAAAAGACAGAACAATTAGTTAAATTTGCTGAAGCACACATGTTTTGTAAAACAAGTTCTTAGGAGTTCTTGAAAGTGTTCGATAGACTGTATGCAATTCTAGAAGGACTTTCTACATAAAAGTAATTCTAAATCTCTGCTCTTGTGGCACATGATCTATTAATGTTTCTTCCCTTAATCAAAAACATGCTGGAAGATATTCTGATGTACCATGTAGATGAAATGGTTCTTAGAGCCACAATCTATTATTTTCTTTGGAAGACTAAAGCTTGTCTTTAAACTGTGCATAAACTGTAACTAGCAGACTTGAACTAGCCAAGCTCAGGAAACTGTCCATGTCAAAAAGTACTCCAGCAATTTGAGCAATTTCAAGCAGCCCAGGATAACTGCACTGAAAGTGTGACAGAATTATCACTGTGGAAGCAGCTGCATCCCCACTGCACCTCATTCTGTAACCATTCACAAGCAGCATTCACATTAGTTCATCTCCCCCAGTCTCCTATTCACACACCACTTAAACTGAGCTAGAGGTTTGCTTGCATGGTCAGCATTTTGGCTAAGGTGAGATACAAACCAGTGTACCAAATATAGCAATCAGCCCATACTGGTATCAAGGCAGAAAAAGCTACTGGTTTTCAGACTTCGATGAAATTTATGAATTTCCATTTTCACTGCAAGTAGAGTAACAAGAAACCCATTATTTGAAAATACAGGTAGTTTCTCCCTGTCTCCAGACCTCTTCTGAAAGAGTCTTGATGAATCTTACTTAAGTTCATGTTGACAGCTACTCATAGTGTACTGAAACTGAATGACCTTGATCAGCATCAGAAATTTTAACGTTTGGGGTTTTTAAAGGTCTTCCATACTGCCCCAGCAGTATAAGTACTTTGGTATTTTAGAAATCACACTATTTTGTTAGATCTATTTGCTATTGAAATTGAAAAATAAGCTGCCACACTGTAGGAACCATATTCCAATTCCCTGAAAACTAAACTGTGAAATATCAATGACAAATAGTTTCATCACTGGATGTGTCACTGGTAGCTGGGCATCAGGGGGCTGCCAACATAGCACACCTGCAGGAGCCAAGTTCAGCCTCAGTTCCACTGACTTAGGAGTTGAAGTGACACCAACCATACGGAAGGACAATTCTCTCCCCTACTAAATCTTTCCACCTACTCCTAAATACACCTGCCCTTTGAGGAAAGGGCATCACAAAGCAGAAGCTGACATTTCAAGTGACATTAAAATCCCTTTTATGTCTTATTAATTCTAAGTCTTCATCCTCTGAAAAGGAGTGCCAAGATTGCATAGCATGACTTCCTCCTAGCTCTCCCTGGCTCATTCCTTAGGACTTCAGAAGATATACACAAAGTCTGTTTATTTAAGAGAAGACTTGTTAAGTCTTACTTTGTTATTCTTTTGATAGGAGAAAATATCTTCACTGCAGATGCATTATTTTTCTTTAAATTAGATTTTTAAAAATCATTTTAATGCAGATGATGACTATGTACATATTTCAATAAAGCAATATCAGTAAAAAGTCAGGAAAAGAAAATTCATACATGTTAGAAGCACTATAATTGAAGAAAAACCTCAAAGCTGTATCTTATCTGATGGAATCAAGTAAATTTGGCATTCTGAACCACTGCTGTGTCTGTCTTCTTCCTGCAAGGTCTGTCTACTTTGCCCTCAAATCTCTATCAGTAAAAGGTGACAGTTCAGTGTGCACCACCAACTGCAAGAAACCTTGTGGCTTTGCAGTTTGTAAGTTAAAGCCACTGTAAAAATGACCTTCTTTGAAGCCCTGCAAAGCCCATTTAATGAGCTACAAGACACCAGCAGTTACAGAGTTGGCAAAATTGCTAGAAAGGTTACCCTACAAGGCCCTGCAGAGGAATTTGCAACTTATTCCACAGTCACCACATTTTAAATTCCAGCATTATAGGAACCAAAAACAGACGAAAAAGGACATCTGCAAACAGATAATAATCAGTAAACTAAGTAAGGTAGAAACAGTCAATAATTCTGGGGTTTTTTTTCCCTTCAGGCATATCCAACATGACAATTAAATAACTACTTAGCCATTTTTGCGCTAGCCATTTGACAGTGTTTTACCACTGAGAACAGTATTTGACCAGTGGTAAGGAGAAATGTGTTATAGCAAAGATGTTTACCTGAGGAAAACCAATTTTAACCAAAGTAAATTTTGTCAGGTCAAGTATCAATTCATATGGGTCTTCAGCTTTTAAACTGGATCCTCTCTTCAGCTCTTAAGCAATTTTCTAGTACAAAAATCCCTAAGTGTACTGCAGCAGTAGCAGATGCACAGAGACGTTTATTTAACTGTCCCCACACTATAAAGCAATGACCTGTATGCAATCTACAAAATTCTTTAGAATGAAAAATCAAAACCCTTGGGAAAGGTAAATAGGCAGCAGCCAACTACACACTCCATATGGAATTTGACAACCATATGGAGTAAAGGACCAGAGCTCATCCTGTGACCTGAGCTACATAAGGTCAATAATAAAGGTGGTTTGGAGCTCTGCTTCCATCATGCTGAGACCTCTCAACATGTTGAACCAAGAGAAAGCCTAAATTGCAGCACCCTAAGTTGAATTTGGATCTGCAGACTGAGATCTGATCGGTGCTGGCACTGAAGTCAGGCAAGGCCACAAACTTCTGGTGGTACCTCTGCAAATAAACTTAAAAGATGCAAGCCATTATTTTCCACCAGAACATAAGATTTTATGAGTGTTGCCTGAGTTATACAGGATAAACACAGAGTACTACCGGAGGCTTTCATTTTCTTGGCAAGAACCTGAAGAGTTGGCAGCTTATAAAGAAATGAAGAGGGACATTTGCTTGACGGTTTTAAGTTCCTGTTCTTTCATGCAAAAACTTAAGTTACTTGTGCATTATCTTAAAAATTACATATATATATATACACACACATATACATACACACACACATATAGCTCACCTTCTTTAATTTGAATGTTGCCTGTTTGCTGCCTACTGTGGTATCAGACACATTGAGTGTGCCAAGTTTTTCTTCAAGCTTTAAACGATCTTCAAGAGTTTTCCTGCAGAGAAAAACTAACATTAGTCCCTATTTTTGCCATCTTTTTACTCATCTTTTAAATAAAAGTTGATAATGCAGTCAAAACTAATCTCAATTTCTCTGAAATCCTGAAATGTCATAACTAAAAAAATAAACATTCAGGAAACAGAAAGAAAGATAAATTCAAATCATTCCCTCCAGACACCGCTTTCAGTAGAAACACTTTTAAAAATTATGTAAAGTTCATGGTTTTTGCTGCTAAAAATTAACATGATTCTAGTTGAGAAAGAAACCACACCCTTCTATTGCTATCGTTTTCTCTGAAATATCACAAAAAGCTGGTGATATTAAACTGCCCAAATAAAAAAAGTAACGCTAGATATATTCAGTTTTCTTGAAAACTTATAATTTCTGAATTGGAAACACTTTTGTAGGAAAGAAGTAAGCTTGACTATACACCTGAATGAATTAATCCCCAAACTAATCACTTCACTACTTAATCCAAGCACAAATGCCTGTTTGGACACTGTGCCCACAACAGTCTAAGTAGTCTGCTGAATAAAAGAACAATATAAACAAGAGAATGTGATAAAAGACAGACCCTGGGCCCAGACAGGAGCTCCACAGAAGCCCATGCCTTCAAGCCCAGTTTTTCACTGAGTTTCTGTAAGCAAACTGGTGTAGAGCCTCTCCCTCAGGCACCAAACTCCAGCATTTCTGCGGACAAGGGGGTAGTGCTGTGGACAAAACTGACAATTTTCAGCTCTCCTCCACTGAAGGTAATGCCCTGCAAAAGCAAGCCACGTCGATGGGCCCCAGTGGCTCTAGGTTGCGAGCTGGTATTTAGTATCATGGTTGCCAACTTCGGTTAAGGTGGGCTGTAAACTAGAACAGCTGAGGAGTAGAAAAATGCCTTGTTCCCACACAGCCTCCAGCTCAGGGGGAAGCAGCCAGGCAGGGACAGTGCTGCCTTCAGCCAGCAGGTCCCTAAAGGCACCTGGGAGTCCTAACATGGCTCATCCTTCTCCTATAACGTAGGTCCTATCAGTTAATTAGCACCCTCTGAGAATATGACATGGCTTCTACGATCACACTCCCTGCATGTGCTTAGAAATTAGTTTCTGCAATTTGAGATTCTATTAGTGCCTCATTAGCTCTCTCTGAAGAGGACCAAGAGACCTTTTCTGTACAATTTTTAAAGCAGAAAATAAATCATCATAAAAATAGAGGTTATATATAAAAAAAGAGCAGCCATCAAAGTCAACGGCATTTACTGTGTATGAAGAACTCATGGCTGTGGCCTACGCATGAAGTCTCTGAAGTCCACTGAATTTTGGTTAATGAACCATTTTATGTAACAAAGACTTTTCAGATTAACAATGAAAAATTAGTGTCAAGAACTACTTTATTTCTCATGACTAGGTACTTTGTATTTTTTTCTGTAGTATATTTTTCATTGAGTACATGTAAAAACTTGTTCCATCTGTGTGAATCGGAAAGACAAGCTAAGCCTTAGAGCTAACTGTGGCAGAAGATCAGTCACCAACATTGTGGTGGGATTTCTACATTCAAGTGAAGCCCCATTTTCTCTCCTTTGAAAGTGAACTGGAGAAATATGGCTACTACCCAGCAATTATTTAGCATGACTGCCTAGACACTGCTTCAGTCAGGAGAAAAATTAAAATGAGTAGGTACTAGCAACATGCTGTGGGGTTGTAATCTTACTGAAAAAAAACATAGGTATGGCTCTATTTATCTGAAAATGTGCAGACCTCAAATGATAGTCAATTGTACATACTGATATACAAACAACAGCTGGGTTCTTTGTTTTGGTTGGGTTTTTTTACATCTTCCTGAACAAATTAATTCAAGGGATACATTCACAGCATTATGGGAAGCGAATTCCCTTGCCCTAATGTAAAAACCCAACAAAAAATTACCCATGCAATTTTTTTTCCCTCATTTTAAGAGGACAGTTTTTCAGGACACGTCCTGCTGTAAAACAGGAATATCTCTTTATCAATACTAAGGAATATCAACTATGCTTTTGTTGGCTTTCTTGGCCACCTCTGAAGACACATACATTAACTGTCATACTTTTTATAAAATATGACTACTATAGTTTTTGATTTTGACATGTTTTAACATCAGTAACATACTATTTAAAGGGACATCAAGTATATTAAAAAAACTCTTAGCACACAGATAAAAATCCTTTCCTTTTATGGTTTCCTTTCAAGTTACTAGGTAGGAAACTTATGTTGTAAGGAAAGAAAGCAAAGATTTGCAGCCTTGTTGTGCAAGTGCAGGAGTACAGAAGGGGAAAATTAAACATAGACAGATTTGAAACAAGGGGTTTTATAGAACCATGAGTAAATTTTGCAGCTTTCCTGGACAGAAAAATGTGTAGACTGTTGGTCTAGAAAGAAATTTATAGCACGCATCACTGCTTTAAAAGTTGGGCTTGGAGCCGTGCTGAGTCAGGAACATGTCAAAAGAAACACCCAGTTTTATATAAGTCATAAACTGTTTCCTCAGGTAGAACATTATATGATTAGAGAAAAAAAGAACATCTAGCCATTAAATGCATAGTGAAGGTATTAAGGTACTTAATTATATTGGTCACAGACCATCATCCTTTAACTTGGATATATCAAATCAAAGACAAACATGCCAGCCTCACCAGATTGTACATGCCACTACAGTCTTTCCAGTTTTCAGTATGCTACTTCAATTAATTTTATGCTGACTATTTATCACTGAATAAGGCCAGCACAAAACATATTTATTTTCTCCATAAAATTCTAATATGTAAAAATGCTTACTAACCAAACAAGTTAGCTCACAACACAGGCTAAATCATTATGACTATAAAATGGAAACAGATATGCATTATATGAAACAGATATCAGCTGTTGATTTTTAAATTTCTTCTAAGAATTTGTCGAACACCAAACTCCATACTGAGAACAATGCTTGGATGAACACAAAAGGGGGATCAGTGAGTATACAGCTAATTGTTTAGACAATGATAAAAAAACCCCATGTAAGTCAATTCAATGACAGCAACTCAGAAAACAAAGCGAGTGATGCTACCACATTCATTTTTTTGGTCATCCTAGTCTGTCCTCAAATTCCTCTCCTTTTTTTTTTTTTTTACATTTTACATTACAGCCTATCTGTGCATCTACCAGAGAGGATATCTATTAGCAGCAAATCTTAAGACATTCTCCTTTCTTTACAAGCAGTCTGTTAAAAGTCTTTTGATGGTTTATATCATCACAGATATTCCTTCCTCTACAGGACAGGTCTGTGCTATATGCTTTTGCTTTTCCTGGGATGAAGAAATTATTTTTCTTCCTTAAACCCAGATGAAATGTTTCTCTTCCTTACAACTATCTTGGTTTATTTATTTGAATTTCCACACCGTTTTTCCCATTTAAGCCTTCCATATTTTGAACAAAATGAAATCTTTATGCTTCAAATTGAGTGTCCTTGAGAATTTTCTTTAGAGCTCAGCAGCTGAATTTGTGGAAAAGAACAGTATATGAGTAGTCTGCAGCCATACAGCCTTTTAATGAAGTATTTCACTTGCACTGAGAATACAGTGCCATTTGACCAGTGTTTCAGGCTCCTTCCAAGTTACAGCTAATATGACTATAAACCTAATCACAATGTAAAAAATTATTTTTAAGCTATAATACTTTGTCAGAGTATCCAGAGTAGATTTTCTCCTGACAAAGAAGAAAAACTGACAAAATTGCTTCATCTTCAGGAACAAAGAAAAAAAGAAAAATAATCAGAAGAAAGTTAATGGAAACATCTAAGGAAATTAAAAGTTCAGAATAAGTGGGTATCTTCAATAAAAAGAACAAAGAAAAATCCCTGTGTGAAATTACTTGCTGATAAAAAACAGCTAAGGAAAACAGGGCGAAATCAATTTTGCTGAACTGCTATAAATCCCTATTTATAAAAAAAATCACTATTTCTACTTAAAAGAGGTCTTACAGGTACAACATGGAAATCATAGACCATCTGACTACCATAGGAACACTGTCTTGCTAATACTTAAAAATCCATTTTACATGATCATTCTAGTTAAAGGTTGAATTTTTATCAAGTGTTTCTTTATGTGTCTCCTAAAAATTCCCATCATAAAACAACTAGATTGTAGAGTAGTCATTAGTGACATCAAGAAACAGCCCCACTGTATTATTCACTTTCTTTCCTTTGACTGTATAATTTCATTCTAAATAAAACCAAAATGTTTATTATGAGATCCATCTAGCCCAACAACCCATTTCCAACATCAGTCAAAACTCTGTTCTGCACCAGCTGTGCTGCAAGAACTTTGAAGCTACTGTCTTGAAAGGTTTAATGAGTGTCTGTGCTCCAAACAATAAAATTCTATTAAATCTCATCTTCTGAAGGGCTCAACTCACCTCTGAAAAAAACTAAATCAATGAAATTTGCAGCCACTGAGCACCTCAAAGCCAAGTCCTTTAATTAATGTGCTCTTTCTTTAGTTTGAAATGCTTATCCATGTACCCATTATTTCAGATGATCACCAATTTAAGGAAATGAAAGAACCAAACCAAACAAACTACACTTAACACCCTCCTAGCCTGGTATTTTGTATTGCAAAACGAAAAAGAGAAATTGTAAGTCCTGACATTATAAGGACAGTGTAGATTTTGAAAATTTCTAGATGCCATAAAAATACCCAAACAAAACAATTTTTCTTTCACCATGTTGACCCATCTTGATCCTACTCCCAAAACAGTGACTACTCATGTAGCATTCCAAACCCTTTTGGACAGTCAGATTAAAAACATCCAGTCTGTTAATCTCATACTGACACTGGTGGAGAAATATAACCAGTCTCACAAGACATCACTGTTACCTGTGAGAACAGCACTTCACTAACGCTGAGTAATGGATCCCCCAGTCTGACTCAGGAGTATCTTACTAATTTCATTTGTGTTGTGTCTCTGTCCTACTTTAAATAGTGTATTTGTTTATCTATAAAACAAAGCATACAATGACTATGTCACCTTAAGTTATACCCTTGGATCACCAAATGTAGCTTTAC
>NW_005054318.1:6234588-6274320 GCF_000277835.1 Geospiza fortis | reverse complement strand
ATCCACCCCCACCTATTAAAATAGGAACATTAGTCTTACTTCATTAATTTTTGTTTTTTGGCAGAGTCTTTGAAGCTTCTGAATTCCTCTCCTTCTTTAATCTCAAAAAACTGAGGTTTTAGTAATGTTTGCTGATCCTCCTTGAGCCTTTCCTGCCGCTTTAGTTTTTCCTCTTGGCGTAAAAGCTTGCGCTGTTTCCTGACCTCTTCAACCCAGCCTTTTTCATCATCTGAACTCTCAGAACTTTCTGCATCACTTGCTTTTCCTTCTGGTTCTTCCTCCTCTTCCTGCAGACAAAAATAGTATAAAATAAGAAATCATCAACTAATTTTCTTTCCAAATCATTCCTGCAATTAGAGTACGTGACAGCTTTTACACAGATACAGCTGAAGAGAACTACAACTTTTGAACAAAAGCAGTAACAGCAAATAAGCTGAAAATATATTACGAAGTTGTTACCATCTACATATTTTATATTTTTCAAACCTGTATTTGTGCAAAAACAATATTACATCTAAAAACTAGATTAAAATTATAAATTACACTTAATTATTGTAGCTGATAAGACATTCTTGCATTGCCTCCATCTTTCTGGGGTGAAAAGTCTGAAAGCCTGAAATGGAGGAAAAGAAAACTCCATAGGCTTTCTTAATCTAAATGGAAAATATTTTACCTGTCCTTGTGCTTCCAGTTCTTCTAAGATCTTTAGCTTCCTCTTTCTTTTCTCACTTATTTTAGAAACAAGTGGGTTAAGTAGCCTAAATTCTTCACTCTGCTCATCCACCTGGAAATCTGGATTCTCAAACATGACCTTAAAACGATCATCTTTGAGAAGGCTGGGCAGATTCTGGAACAGAAGCAAAGCATGAGCAAGTTAGACAATTCTGAAACAGACATTAACAAAATACGTAACACTTTTTCTTAATTAAACAAAATTAATAACCAGCATATGAAATGCCAGTTGCTTTATCCTTCCAGGTCAAATAAAAATCAAGATTTATGCTTATTGTACTTTAACAAAGATTGTTTTAAGCTACCTGTAAGCAAGAGTTTTTTTAATACACAGTACAGACACTTTAAATACACAATTACTAATATTTTCAGATAAATGTTTCTCATACATTCAGCCAGCTAGTCTGGAGACATGTTGATATCTACTGACTAATCAGCAGTACCTGCAAGGCTAATATACTGCCTGATGGGGATGAGTCTACAACAAGTAAAACAAATTATAAGGGTACGTATCTTTATGTAATGCTGCTATTATTTTACTGTAAATAATTAAGAAGAAATGTTGTTATACATATTATAACACTTTTTCTTCACTACTTTCACACACAGAATGTAAAAGGCAGTTTAAATCACGTCAAAGTAAAATGAACTCAGTGTAAATTATGCTGCTGGTGAATTCAGAAGAGTTAAAGCTACTAATTCATCTTAGGAGAAGACCAGTTACTGTCATTTTAAAATCATTTCATACATAGCTTTTTAATAGAAAATGTTAATTTTTTAACATTGCTCAACTTATACCAGCATATTAATCCCACCACTGCACTAGGTTTTCATTGTTGTTGAAGAAAAGGAGGGTGGAACTAAAGATACAGAAAACGAGAATAAATTTGAAACACAAAATCAGTGCAAATGTGTAACTTTCAACCACAACAAAAAATTAAATCCCAAAGCCTGAAATCAATTGCTTGTCATAGGACTCTAATACTGTTTCAGAAAAATAATCTCTATGTACATTTTTATATACACTCTATTTAGTCTACTTAATAACGCAATCTCTAGGTACTTCAAGACAAATCAGTCCCCATCTACTGAACTCTCATTTAAGTTTCACCACCACCTATCTTTTTAGTAGTTCATCCTTCCTCTAACCTCAACACATAAGATTTCATTATTTATCACATGCAGGCTAGTGTCTGCCTATCATGAATGCTATATTCCTGTAAGAATGAGGACCTATGAAGTGCTACCTATAAAAAGCCTCCCCTCCCACTAGATACTAAACATTTACCCATTTCTTCGATTAAAAACTTCTCATAGCAGAGTAATGGATTACTTTTAACATCCAGAAGAACTCATGTTGCATAAAAGTAAACCATTTTGGCTATTCTATAAAATATATTTAACTGTATACACAAAAAAGGCAACTGTATCTTAAATTTTATAGATAACATCTATCCTGTCATGGTCACCACCAAAATACCAGAAACATATGCAACAGCAGGTCTTGTTTGAACAGCTGTGGTATTGAGGCTGCATTAACCAGCTTTTGGAGTTCTGTGAACCCCATATTACCTTCACAGTGAGTATTTAATAATTTTTAGCATCAAGTTACTATATATATATTTTTTTTGGGCTGCAGCTACAGTCAAATACATCTTAAAGCCACCTACCAGAATAAGTTATTTATAAGAAACAGAACAAATGGTATTTTGAATCTCTTTGGCCAAACAGCAACAACAAAAAAAATTAATCCTGTAAGCATTGCTAGTTCTGTGCTCCCAGCTAGAGAATTCACCAAAACAAGAGCTCACCTTTTGTTTTCTTTTTTTACTAAACCGTTGCTCTTCTCCTTCTTCTTCAATCAGTTTGAGTGCAAGTTCTTTATTAACTTTTGGGAGTTTCTAAAAAGAGGAAAGCAATTAATAAATTAGCCTTTTACACATGCAACCTACATGCTTTACTTTCTTACAACTGTTGCAGAAAAGCTCCTTGACTGGTTCCAAATATCTCTAGGTACTAGTAAAGCAACTGCCCTTAGAGAAGATTTAAGAACTTGTATATTATTTTTAACTTCTAATGCATCAGCTTTAGAACTTTAAAAGCAACTCTTTCTCCTTTTATGTTGAACAGATCCAATCTAGAAAGTTACTAGTTATAAAAACAATACAATTTTCATGTATCTCTTTCCAGAGTATCATGTTTCAATGGCTTAATTAATTTAATGACAGAAGTAGAAAATGCAAAGTTTTACCAGTGGATTATTTGCTCAAGTGGCAAATGAGATGAGACCTGCTCTTTTAGTTTGGTATCAGCCTTTCAAAATCCCACACATGGGAATTTTATGTTTCCATTCAAGAAGTTCTATAAATCACTTTGTGTGTGCAATAATAAACAGATTCAACTCCTAAGTCACTACATCTCTAAGATACACTTAGGAATATATTAGTCTTTATGAATAGCTTTCCCCAAAGTATACCATTTATTTCTAGGATTTACCTTCAATTGAACTCTCTGTGCACGAGTTTCTTCTATCTTCTGCCTTATTTTCTCTCTTCTATATTCTTCATAGGCAAAGGGGTTGGCCATCATTTTTGCCTTTGAACAAACAGGAGGAAGTAAAAAGAAAGTACCATTAATACAGGACACAGTCATTATCTGGATGGAAAAAAACTCCAGCCAAAACAAAAAACCACAAAAAGATGAAGAAAACCCACAGCACATATGTTTTATTGTTAAGAATAAAAATTTACAAGATTCAGCCGTAGTTACCTTATGATAAAGTCTTATGTCCATGAAGAAGCCATGCATATATGCTCTGAGCAATGATGATCCAATGAGATGAGCAAGGCCTAGGAAAAAAGTTCCAGAGAATTTCAAAGAACTTTCACATATAAAGAACTTCTATTCCAAAACAGCCACTTCACTTCCTTAAGACAAACAAACACTGCCAATGCAAAATATCAATCTAACAGTCACGATCATGACATCAAGACTAAGCAAAAGTGGGAATAAGAATTGTTTTGGCCAGCAAAAAATTCAAGCTTCTTCGGAGCAATCAGATCCACTTTTCTTGTCATAATACATGTTACTGAGCACTTTTTAAAAATTCCCACATGCACTATGCTCTACAGAACTTCACAAAGAATTCCAGAGGATGATTTTTGGGAAGTCCATAGGTGTTTGATAATCCCCTTTTTAGTGTGATAGATTTTTCAATTAAAGAGTTTTGCCCTGTGTCAAACCCAACACTCACAGTCAGAGGTAAATTAAGTAAACTGGAGCAAAACATTGCAATCAAACCATGTAATGGACAGAAAAAGGACTAACTGCCTCAGGACAAGGTTGCTTACCTTCTCTGCTATATAATTTTCAGTATTTCAGTTTCTTGAAACTATTAGCCCTAGAATGATTTGCATTTTCTGAAAATTACTACAGTCAAATAGGGTAGCCTTTGGCTGCAAGTTCCAAATTCTATTTCAGCACCTCAAAAATATTTTGACAACTAAACCAACTTTTCTTCCTATGCCTTCCATGTGGCATATGAAAGCACAACAGATTCCCAGATGTATTATACCAGCAAATATCAATCACCTTCTTGAGATAAAAATCTGAGAAACACAAGTGTCTTGTGTTATACTGGTTGGGAATCAAAGAACTTAGAGCCATCAGTCTGGAATATTAATAACCAAGAAAACAAGAGAAAACTTCTGTCAGTGAATTTCTAGTAGCCCTCATACATCACACTGAAATTACAAAAATCAGATGTGTAAATGTTCAAAAACTGAACAAAGTCAGCCAAAGAGTGTATACAACTGTTTTACCTAAATTTTCAAGGTCTTTTCTGGTAACAAATTTGTAATCATCATAAACAGTGCTTTCTGGATTCTCTTCCAGTTCTTCAGTCAAGTTGTCCAAGAAGGAACACCATTTTGGGGCAGGTCCTAAAACCTGTGGATATTATGGAAAGTTAGAACATTGCATTTTCTTACAGAAAGCCTACAGTTAGGTTCTTGGCTACTATGCTACAAACAAATTAATCCCACAGCACTTAGAGAACACAAACCTACTGCTTGCATTACCAACAAAGAGTACTATAGATTAGCTAAGTGTAATTTAAATCATTTGAGACCAGCCAGTCTAGAGGTTTCAAGTTTAACTGTTTCAAGTGGTCCCACTCCGATTAATTTTTTAAAAGCTTACAGCCAAACATTATAGAAGAAATTACAAACTAATGGCACTAGATAGCAACTAATTTGTAAATTGGTGCTGGATCTTGAACTTGTTAGGTTCACTATGCAATCATGTTAAATCCTACTCTACCCTGTTTATCTTAATTATAACACCACAGATGTATTTAATGTATTTTATTCAGGGATAAACCCAGACTGTATGAACAGATAATAGGAAATATTAAGAATACTTGCATATTTCCATGATGAGGCAAAAGATTTGTTTGCACAGTATTAGGTAGCACTATCAACGTATTTTTCCATATAAGTTTCCCCCAATTCCCCGAGTTAAAAATCAGCTCCCTTTACTTTTCCCTCCTGCTGTTCTGATTGAGATTCTGTTCCATCTTGACTCATGCAGCCACACTCAGCTGTTCCAGTAGTCTTATTTTAGTAGGTGAGTTAGCTGCATGGAAAAATCTAACACTGCATTTCTCTCCCTAGTGTAAATCAGCTGACATTTTAGAATGTTAAGTGACCAGCTAAATCCCATAGTGGGACTTTTAATGAGGCTTCTGATTTGTTTCCTAAAAATTCATGTTAAAAACTCCAGTCAACCATAGGAATGCTCGTGATACAACAGCATTTTAAGATCCTATTCAATTAGGGAAACAACTATAAGTGATTTTATTTATTTAACATATACATAGTTTGTTTTAACTTGATTGCTGATTAACTGTATGAGATAATGCTGTTCATTTAAAAAGTGTGTTTCTTCTAATTCAAAAGTCTTATTTTGAAGACAACTACACTCAAAAAGCCCTGTAAAATTGTGCTCTAGACCATAACATTTTATCTAGCATATTCTTGCCTGTAACACTCTAGAAAATAATATTTTATTCTAGCCCACTACTGTCTCTCTGTATTAAATACGATTTATCTTCCTAAGATCTCAGCCCTAGCTGAAACCATGACATGCCAAATGAAAAGTGCACTTTTTTTACCATGCTGCATATTTCATTCCAATTACCAAGCACTTCCAAGGAAATACCCAAGATGTCACTAACAAGAAACATTTTACCTACTTAATTAACCAAAATCCCCATGTCTGCTCCAGGAATAAATGACATATATAACATTCAGACTGACCTCTCGCCAACATTCCAGAAGCTTTTGTCTCCATCTTGTCTCCATCCAGATTTTAATTTTTGTTTTATTTCCCCCCAACCCACTTATTTAAATAAGCTTTTATATTAAGCTTGTATATTAAAAAGCTTTTATATTAAAAAGAAAGCAGTCTAGATCTATTAAATGTCTTCATGCCACTTAAGAAGTCAGTTATCTGTGCCTCGTTACCAGACCATCAAAGCATGACAAGTATGGAAGAACCTTAAGTTTACCTACAATTTTGTTTTAGATGAAGCAGTTTGTACTTCTTACTAAAAAACTCCCAAGCTGCTTACTAGCTAAACAAAACTTCTCTTGTAATAAAATTTAAGGACAACATTCTCTCCTATATGCAAAGCCTGATACTGAGAGTAAAACTTTTCATGGGGCATAATCTGTACCATGCAACACATGAAGCAAAAAACCTGATTATTCACAATCATCTGTGGAGTGAATTGGATGATCAGATCATAGAAAACAAAGTGGGGGAAATGAGATAATTAATGGAAAAAAGTGGTGACAGAATACCAGGAAAAAATAAAAAGTCCAACCATTATCAAAATTTCGCATGTTAACTGACAGAAAGGAAAACCCTACAGAGATGTCTGTGTATGTTTATTACCTTATTTCCCCTTCTCCCACCCTGCTGAAACCACTTGCCTCCTATTCTAGGACACCTTAGGAGCTCTGCCTTCATGCATTAAAATGAAACATTTTTTAAAGCTTGGGAAGAAAATTTCAATTCAAAAATAGAAAAGGAAACAATATCAGCCACAATGACAAGAACATAAATAAGAAAATTTTGTCCTTCTTTTGCAATAGTAATTCTTCACATAATTTAACTGCTACTGCATTTTTAATTGCAGAATTTAATGGTCCACTGTCAAACAACAGCTGTCCCATGATGATGCTAAAAGCACTCCAGAATGCCAGGCTACAGGGCTCCACCATTCCTGTGCCCAGATACAAAAGCAACAATTGACAGGGTTGGTCTGCACTGGGCCTCCAGGGACAAGGTGGGAGAAGTGAAACTGGTCTGTCTTCCCCAGTTCATGACTTTCCATACAGTGGCCACATTGCAACACAAGTGGGACCCCTTGGAGCTGCTGTCATCCAGCACTGGCACCACCTCAGCCTGGCCTGCAGTTCCTGTTAAAGCCACCAGAACAAAACAAAGCTATGGAGTTTGTGTAGGTCAAGTAATATACTTGCCAATTTGGAGTGAAAAGGTACAAATCTACCACACCTCACAGAGGAAAATGCACTGAAATTCACAGCACAAATAAGAAAATGTTATGAGGTAGGTAATTGCATGCAACTTAAGTGACAGATATAATTTTTACAATATTCATGATTTATCAAATAGGTTTCTCTGCAAGTTTTAGAAAAGTTGCACTCAGCCAATGGGAAAATCATTATTAAATGAGTGCAGATCTATGTTTGGCTTTTATCCAAATACTTTTTAGCACAGGAAGACCAGACGTGACCACCAACAGTGATCAAATTAATTTTTTTTTCTGTTTTCATTATTATTCTGCTTTCTGTAGGATAACCACTTCTAGAGACAATTTCTGCCAATTGCTACTGCAAGTCAGTAAGATTGCTTTGAAAATGTTTTTGCCCATGAAGAGAGGAGCCTCACCCACCAGCAGAGCCCAGCTGGCAGCGAGTGAGGGGGTGCTCTGTGCTCTGCTCCCCTCCTAGCACCTTCCTCCTTCATTGGAAACAGCACCCAGGAGGTCACCAAAGCACAGCTGTCCCTCAGCGTCCCACCACCACACTGTGAGGCAGAGCGACAGACTGGTCACACCAGTGCCCTCCTCCCCATAGCAAAACTTACTACTACCATGGTAATGCACACACCTCACCACTGCCTTTCATCTTATTCCAACCCATAGGAAGTAAAAATGTGGACTTAATAATTATTAGTACTGTGCCACCTAATATCAATTTTTTCTTACACACATTAGAATATTTGTCTACTTTACACATAGAAAACACAAAATATGAGGAGTCGTCTAGCATGCAGACCAAACTGTCCTAGAAGAGAAAAATGTTCACAGAAAAATATTCTTTAAACATTGTAAAAAAACTTCAAAAATCACAGTTCTTTGTATTCTATTGTACAAGATGTTTGACTTCATAATCTTGTGGCACCACAAATCTTACATGGTACAGAATGTTCTTCTGGCCATGCCTAATTCCTGAGCACTTCTGTAGAAATATCATCCTGTCATTGGTCTGTAATTCTCAGAAATTTAATGAACCCTAGAACAGCATAGGTATTATGCCCAGCCCACAACACATGTTCCTTATCTTCATTTGAAACACCAGACAGCACTTGTACACTTTTAAACACCACTCAACAGTTTGACAGCCAGCTCTGTAAAGCTCTTAGAGCCACAAAAACCTGCCCTAATTCTAACTAGTATTAAACATGTTCAACTACTTAAAAGAAGTCCAGGATACGTAGAAGCTTCCATAGTCAGGTATCAAGAGATTTAAATTAAACTACTATGAATGCACATCCAGACAAGTTTTGTTAAGTATCTGTTTGAAGGTTTCTGAGACCAATTCTACAGGAGTGACTGAACAGTTGCTCTTTTCTTCTCAGGGAGCAAAAACAGGTTCCAATCTGGTTTTCTGGATGTTAAACAGTAAGTTCCTGGAAGATTTCAAACAAGGCAGTGATAAACTCTTCAGCAATAAACAAGATGTCAAATATAGTAAGATTCAACCCTCCCAATCTTCACTGGTTTATTTTAGCAATCTGAAATACGCAAAATGCTCACAGACAGCATTTATCAGATTTGAAAATTACTCAGTAGAATTTGGAAAGTTTAGACTGTCCAAATTTTCTCTAGAAGACTAACTTAATGTATGTGGACAGCATTTAACCACACAGTTCCAGAGGCTTTGGAAAGCAGAGGCATTATTTGCTGTGGCTGCATGAGATTCAGAAAAATTTCAGTTTCACAAAAATGAACTCTCTAAGGCTGTATCATGCCACACCATAGTGACAGAGCTAGTAACAAAAAAGCATGAAAACACATCCTATCACTGTTCTTTTGTATTTTAGAAGTAAAACCTTCTATCAAAAATCTACATGTTGTGGTACCTTCTACACATTTTGACTAAGACCATTACTAAATAGCAAAAATGTACTAACTAAATAATTCACTGCCATATTATTTGAATAATGGTGATTACAACAAAAATAGCACATATTTAAGGTCTTCAATTTCTAGGTAGTGATTTCTAGAATTCAGATTTCTAGGTACAGTGTATTGTGAAAAATTATTAATGAGTTGGTGGAGACATTTTGAACAAGTCCAGTACATGTGAATGCAAACTGGAGCAAGGACTGTGAAAAGCAGCAAGGAGTATTTCTGAAACAGTAATGCTTGCAAAAGAATAAATACATCATAGAGACACTATAAGCTAGAGCTGAGTTAAGCATCAGAGGAGTGTGACTCTTAACAGCTTTTTAAGTGGCAATAATGGGGAACAACAAACAAATTTCAGATGAAGTCTGAAATATTCAAGAAAAACATTATATAATCTGAGTGCTTGTGATAAGATGGGACTTCACAATCCAAGGTAGCTCATCCATTCCTCCATTCTCAATTAAAAACAAAACCAAAAAATAAAATTTAAAGCACTTCAACAAGGAAAGATTATTTTCTAGACTATCATTTCTTGAAACTAAATAAATTCTATAGATCCAACTCAAAGACTTCACATACATATTTACCTATAGGACAAAAAAGAATTCTTTGGAGAAAACAAATAGTAACAATAAAATCTTAATTTTGTTTGTTTGTTAATGAAATGGCACAATATAAAGCATTTAAAATCTTTAATAGGATATAATTGCTGGAGAAAGCAAATGCACATCTATGCATGCATATTCTCAGTTTCAGTCACACCATTTAACAGGAGAAAGATTAGAGAAGGTCTAATGAGGAGGTAAAAAAAAATTGTGATCCCCAGGGTGTGAGCAGTGATAGAAATGTGCAATTGCATTTTAAACATAATTAGCTCCCTAATTGCATAGCCAAGTTTAATTAATGCAATTACATGAAATATTAATTACTATTCATTTTAAGAATATTGTGTTTAATGTTTTGTTCTCTAATTTTAAGAATTAGGAAGATCTCAATATATAGTAACTTTGAAAAGTTTCCATCTAGATGCATTGAGAAGACAAGAAGAAAGAACACTTTGTTGCACCTTGTTAACAGTTAACATAAAATCAATTGCAACTGGTAACTCAAAAACCCAGATGGATCTTTTCTAGCTTGTAGATGAGTAAAGCTGCAGCTCTCTGTTCTTGTTACTATTCTTTTGGCCTTCAACCACAGCCAGCCCAAGAGACCAGCTCGTGCTAGGAAGGAGCATTGGGATCACATTATCTTGTTATGTTTCTGTCTACATTTCCATACACAGCAATTCCCATAGCAACCAATGTGCTCCAAACAATTTGTAATTTTGAATTCTCCATTCTTTTGTAATCTTCATTCTTCCTATGAATGCTCTACAATCAACTCCAATTATGCGCTGTTAATCTCATAATTCTATTTAATGGACTGAAGAAAATTCTTTGATTCTCTAAATTAAATTGGTTTGGGGAATAAACTCCAAACAAATTTCCCATATATTCTTCATAATTTCATGTTTTCCTTCACCCTGCATCATATGGTGTAAAGTTGGTGCTTTTAAAGACATCAAGTAGCTCAGTGGAGTACAGACCAAGAGAGACTAAATAGCACACTCTCCCCTTTTGGCATACTACTGACAACAGCACTGCAGCTGGTTTTAAGCCCACACATTCATAAATTTCACTGAACTATACAATGAATTGGCTCTTTCTCTCATCCTAACTCCAGCACATCCAGACATTTTTGGCACATTCATTAATCAGTGAGGTTGAATACCTTTCACTATGCTATGGAAGCTGCCAAATCAACTATTTGGAGGTTTTACTCCTTAGAGAGCACGTTAAAGGAAACATTACTTTTAAGACCTTCCCAGTGTTAAACAAGAACTCCTGCAGGAACTTGCATGCATCTTCTAGGAATGAGATACTAAATCTTTCCACCCAGGTAGTTATCAGATAGTAAGTACTTCTTTTTCTAATTCTAAGCAGTTTGGTTTTATAGTGGTGGTTTGGATTTTTTTTTGTAGTTGTTTTTTTTTTTTTTAAATCTCATACTCTCTGGTCTGATAAGTACTACAGTCAGTTAACCAGTCACAGGTCTGCTCTCACTACAAATGCTCCTTCTATCTTTTGAAGGAGACGATGGTCCAGTTGCTCATAATGTTGGGAAAAAAAACACCCTCAAGCAACAAAGTTACTCCTTAAAACTGTAAATAAGGTTACCAGAATAGCTCTTTTCCTCACAAGACAGAACTAAAAAGGGACACATCTTAAGTCACCTGTGACTTACCAGCCATGGCATGAAGAGTAGAGTCTGATGCCTCCACCAATGTCCCTATCATGTTCTGACATACATAAAACAAGCATTTCATCAGTATTGCTATAGATCTGTTATTTATCAGACTCCCTACAGGTTTTAAATATTGAGATAATGTGAAGTCAGAAAGATACACTGAAACTTCAAGCACAAGAAGACACTACTTTCACACAAAGTCAACTAATCAAATGAAGGTCAAAAGGTATGGGGAGAGTGGCTTCTCAAAGCATCTGTTACAACCATGACCTGCTTCAAGCACCTGCCCAAAAACACCAGTTGGAAATAATTCAAGAGTTACCAAAAGTCTGTCCTTATTCTACACAGCAGGTTCTATGGCATATCAGCTGAAAAAGAGAGGCAATTATGAAAATTGCCTTAATACTGTGCAGTAAGTTCAGTTGGGACTCTCTTCACTGGTTTTATTTACCTATGGACATGTGTGGTTGTCTTTCTTTATCCATGAAAAAAAAAAGTCCAGATGAGGTATGATCAGCTGATCTAAAGCCTTGCTGACAATAAGTCAGGAACCACGTTTTACTCCGGCCATCCACACCTTCCATTCCTTACCACATTTCACTAAGTGCTCTTACCAATTCCTTTGCATAGGTTCTGGTACTCATCAGAACCTTCATGAAGTCAATTATCTCCGTCACAACAATACCACCTTCATGGTTTACACAGTCTAACAAAAACCTCCATCCCATCATGACACATTAAAAAGAATAAATTCCTTGCAAAGTTCTTCCCTTGCCTTTACAATTGGGACTACAGTAGAGGCAAGGAAATGGTAAGTGGGAAACTTCATAATGTCTTGGCCTTCCTTTTAAACAAGGAAAGAACTTCTACACAGCTTCCAACTGTTCTAGTATGTTCAGAAATCTGTTCCTCAAAACATAATGGCACATACGCCATTCTTCTTACCATACAAAGGGCACAGGCCATCAACAGACAAAACTTCCACTACTAACACAGATGAGAGTAACACATGCATTGGTTTTACTAAGTATGCAACAGCCCCTGATGGCAATCTAAATTAACAAGTAAGAACCACCAAAAATAGAAATGTCAAGTCCCAACATGTCCCCTTATCAATTTCTCTTGATGGGACAGGAAAATTCCTCAACTGTCTCACTGTGTAGGATCTTGCCTCTTGTGCTTTTAAGTGGCTGGGAACAGAGTTCTTACAGTACACACCAGATGCCAAGAAATGTTACAGCATAAATATCTTTACAATCACTAAAACAACACATACTGGAGGATCATCTGTATTTTAGGGAAATTTGAGGAATGCTACAGATATAAAAGGGAATGGCAAATCCAGCTCTTTGTCTACCTTACATGACTGACAAAATACCAAAAATCTAGGAATGTGTGAGTTTCTAATAACTCCCCACCATTGCAGCTTAATTACTTTTTGCAAAACTGGGAGGAAGACTTCTGAGTTTATGCAAGTACTGCCAGACAAGACAAAGGGAAGGAAAAGCAACTACCTGTTGGGAATATGCAGCTCCTCCAGATAATGAAGATAAGTTCAGCATAAACCAACTTCACTGAAGAGCATAATGCTAAAGAAATTTTGCATAATTCAGGAAATAATTTTAAATGGAAAGCAACTTTCAAATAAATACTTGAAAGCTTTCACATACATGACAGTTTTATTTACTTCTAAGATCTTCTCTGACAAAAATCTTAGATCTTTGTAAATTTCACTATTTCTGCATAAAATAGTCATAACTCACAAGAAATTTCAATTCTGAGTGCAACACAGAAGATGACAATACAGTTACCCTGTACTTTTCAAATGTAATGAAACTGAGTTGAAATTATTACATGGAGAAAATTCTCACATGCTTTGTCTTTTCTGATTCAAAAGCTAAAACACTCTAGTTCTTATTACATGCTGATAGACATGTAGGACATGTACAAGTACAAAACTTCCATTCAGCAATTACACATATTCATAATCTGTGACTGCCTCCCTCTTCACTGACTGAAGGTAGGCAACTGCATCTCTGGATTTTCAGAAATCAAGTGAAGAATAGACAGTCCAAAGAAAAGAACAAGTGCAAGATAATAAATATCTTTCAGATACTCAAGGTTTAAAACAAGGGGAGCACGTTCCCCCCTTAAAACATGTTTCTTAAAATAAGAACTCAAGAACAGAATTGCTTGAGAAACAGTCACAACACTAAAAAGCACATGATTCTTTTCTCAGTGGTAAGAGCAATCACCTGGTATAATTCCATACAACTTCTGCTTTTAAGAGTTTTCTCCTGTGCTCTATGAAGGGTTTGACATAAACTATACATATGACTTTACAGTCAGTGTGCTGCTGTCTGGTCAAAAAATACTGAAGTGCTGTCTAGTACACTAACAGCCACAACAGCACTAAGCAGGGTTCATACACATTTATAATCTAACTGGTACATCATCAGCACCAAAAACATCTAAAACAAGTCTTACAGGAAGATCAGAAATTGTTTCCTGATCATCACACATTGATGTTTTCCTTCTATATATATGTGATAAGTGGTACTGTGTCTCTCAACCAGCACATGGGAAATGGAGGATATCCTTTGCTGGGAATAAGCCCAGTGTGTTATTTTTCCGTTTGAAAGTGTTTAGGTTAAAAGTAGGAAGCTCACATTTCTGCTTGTGAAGATAAACAACTTTTTTCCTATGCTTGTAAATACTGTGAGATAGATAATGTATCATTCACCAGACTTTTTTTTTTGTGTAAAGGATTAGACTGTTCTGGATGGAAAACACAATTTTGCAAGATTGATATATCAAAACTCAAAATTAGTTTAAAGGCCAAAGATGCACTCAAGTATCTTTTCATTAATGGAAACTATCTTCTTTTGACACTTGGCAGCCCTAAAGCTCAACCTAATACACTACCTCATAACAACCCTTCTTTCCAGTCATTTCACAGATTTCAAAATGAACAGACTAAGATTAAGACCAACATTTTCCATTTTACGTCATGACTACCATTTTATTTTACTATACTTTTTTCCAGACTATGAAATGCTTTTCTACATTACCTATTGTTTCAGGATAGAAAAAATCTCTTAGCACAAGCCAGTTTCACAGTTGCTTTCTACTTTACCAAAAACATGTTAGGGAAGGGTTGTATTGAACAGGATGAACTGTCTTCTAGTCTTCTAGAAAAGACAGCCTCATCATATGATCTTCAAGACAACACTTGAGGCAGCACCTATACAGAATGACCTAATACTGCCAATCAGAAGACATGAAAACATTCTAAAAGAAATCAAAATCTTGCACTCTACTGGAAATATGTTCTATTAGTGTCAAAATGCCAAACACAAATATAATAAGAATTGCATCATTTTATTCATAGCTTTTACCACACTAGCCAAAAATCTGTACAGAAGGTCTTACTGTCACTCTAACAGCATCCACAAACTATTTGAATGACAGCTGACTATACAGAACACTGGCCCTAAAGGTATGAAATATAAGATGTGGACAGGTAGGTTTGTATTCCTACCATATAAAGACCCAGAAGAGAAAAAAAGACAATCAGCAGATCCCAAATGGATAAAATGTAAGTCTCAGATTAATAAAATTGTTCTGAAAGTCTGTGATCATAGAGCTAAGTGTGGAGAGTATACCACAGGGGAAACCTCCCACACTTTTAAAGTGAAAAATGACAGACTGTAAAGACAGGTATCTGATGGTCATAACATCTTGTACAGAACTAGTGAGAGCACCCTGTCAGAGACTGGCAGAAAATACCTACCTATTTCAGATAAATGCTTTTCCTGTCTGTGAGTGAACTGAACACAACTTTGACCAATTCAGCCATTTAGAAGCAGCTCATCTGGGCACCTATGATCAAAGCATGTTCATCCCTAATTCACATTCTAGAACTATTCCAAACAAATATCCAGAAAGAAATAAAGAGGATGAACCAAGGTATTAAAAAACTGCTTTGACTTGTATTTCCTTCAGTACAAGCTCCCTCTACAGATTTGTTTCACCAAATAACCAGAGCATTAAATGAAAACATGTAAACGAATTGGATTTGTTGCCTTAATCAGTGATTATGTTGTTTCAGGGTTAACCACTCAGGAAAAACTAGTTTTTCTCAGGTCTTGTAAAACTATTTTTTTTCTAAATCCAAGAAGAAAAAATTTTAAGGATAAGCATTTTTGATGCATATTCAAAACAAAAAGATGCCAATAAACAGTAATTAAACTAGACTAGTGTCCAAAAAAAAGGGAAAACAAAATCAATTAAAGAAATTAAAGAATGTATGAAAGGCAAGCAATGACTGGTTTAGCTGAAAAGCCACATGATTTTAAGACGATGAAATTCATATTTCTAACAATAGGGACAGCCATATGTCCAAAGTAGGTATTGTATGAGAAACCAGAACCCTTATACTATTGGAGAAACTGAATCATTGAGTAGGCAAGAAATACTTGCTCTTGAAGCATTTCCAGTTTATAACTCCAACAGCCCTGAACTAGGGGAGTGCTAGGATATCAAATTATTTTCCAAAACCACCTGAAAAGAAGCCAGAGAGGCTCCAGGATTTATTTTTCCTTTAAGAGCTTAATATCTTCACTACACCAAAAGTACATTGCTTCTAGCCTCAACAGGGAGTGTTCTGCCAAGACTGCAGGAAAGTAAAAAAAATCCAGAACACAGAATATTACACTCAATTAATTACATGCTTAATTGCTCTCTTCTTTTAACAGCCTAATGAATAGAGCAAGTTTCAGTTTCAGTATGTTCATGTAGCCCAAAGTTTCAAGTCCAATAAATGAGACAGGACTGATTTGCAACATCTGTGCTAAGATCAGACAAGATTGTGTAACCAGAAGTAAACACTCAGAGTAAAACCTATGGCCCTTGCTCTCCACCCAGAGCACCTTCTGTACAACCTGCAAACAGAGCCTTGTATGTTATGGAACATGACAGCCTCAATTAAGCTTAGAGAGAATCTGACTCAGACCCCCGGTCAGGGGACCACCATGTGTCAATGGAACTTCTGCTCTCTTCACTTCTTTGGCCAGGACCTGCTTGCACTATTGAATCAACTTATGTTTCTGAGTCAGTAGTCTAAAAACTATCCCAAGGCACACACAACTTTCATTTCAACCTTCTCGAGGCACACATCAAAGTGATGAACCAGGAAGCCAGCTGGCAAGAAGCAGGTTCCAAATGTTTGCATAAACTGCAAGTTAGCTATTAAACTAATGGCAAACAGCCCAATTCCAGTCAGGAATTCAGAGGCACTTGCCCTCATTAAATCCCAGCAAAATAAAACAAAAACAAAGTCTCTAAGCTAAGCCACTAATGTTACCTATGTAACACAAACATTTCATTTCAAGGGTTAGATTAATTTGCTTTTTGGTCACTCTGTACCTATATGAGGTATCTTGCCATTGAAAATCAAACCTGCCTGTCCTTTCTAGAAAATAAAAAAAATCACCTTGTACTTCCTCTACTTACAGCTTTGCACACAAAAGAAAAAACTGCAGTGATTGTTTTACTTCTTTATAAGAAATGCAATGTTCTCAGACATTCCTCGTCTCAACTGTCACATTCCTAGTCTCAACTGTCATACCCACCCTGACGAAACTTCTGCAGGAAAAGCTGATGTGCGCCATTTCTTTTACAAGCAATATTATGATACTCACTGTCAAAACACTTATAATCCTGAAGTTCAAGAGCAATTTTTTGGGTTTGAAATGGAAATTTAGCTTTGGCATTAACAATGGAGAGAATGGGCACATGTACATAGATAATTCAGTCAGACATGAGCTCAGCCAGAGCACATTCCAAGCTGGCCGGACATGAGCCAGCTCCAGTTCACCAGTCATGAGCTGGGTTAGCACAGCACTGTGCCCACACCAATAAAACCTGCTGAGAGGCTGGGCATGCTGGGCTGGGCACAGTCCTGCACTGTCTGGCCAACTCCAATCATGGACAGTGCATGCTGGGTCTGTTTGCACCCTTGTATGCACATACTGCTCTGCATGTCCCACTGCTGTGAATTCTTTTCTCCTTACATAGAACACAACACCGTACATTTGGGATTTGAAGTATCCTTCTTGATCACAGCCATGGCAATTCCTTATATCTGTTCCAATGAGCATTTAAAACAAGACAATAATTATTAGAACTATAGGCCAATGACAGGCACGGGCAATTGAATGGATTTTATTTACATAAGTGTCCTTTGCACTTAGTAGCATTTTCCCCAGGCATCTATTCTGTTGCAGAATTCAACAAGACTTGTAACTCAGTTCCTGTCAACATCTCAAAAGACACATTTTTAGTACTATTCAAGTCTACCTTAAAGAAACAAAGAGAAAATTAAGTTACTCATTAAAAATTGTGAATCCTAATTCTTAGGAAAAGATAGGAAAATGACACCATGAAAAGAGATCAAGTAATACAGTTCTTTAAAGTTTTGCTCCAAAGACCCACGTAACTAAACTTAACTTTGTCTGTGCAAAGAAATTAGTAAGTCTTCCAAGGATGGAAAAAACACATGTATTAATCATCTACTGACAGAGAAACCAAAGGACAGGTGTGCTACTCTGAGCTCAAATAACTAGTCTGGAAGATCAAGGAATAAAACTGTAACATGAATGTGCTAATAACATTAAGTTTTCCTTAATAAAAAAAGCCCTGGAGCAGTTGAAGGCTGACACAAGTCCTCCATTTCATATTTTCATCATTTAAAAGGTAGATTAAAAAATAAACAAAACAGCCAACAAAAACGGATTTAGTGAGGTACATACTTGATTTTTAGGAAATGTAGTAAAACACCCTTCAATTATGCAACACTGGCTGCGCCAGCCCCTTCTGTCTTGCTTGTAAAAAGGCACAGGGTAAAAAAATCAGACCAGAGTGTGAGATTTCTGTCTCTATTTCAAAGTAACTTCTTCTCACTGCTATTTAACTTTTCTATTGTCTGAAGTAAGTATTACATGTTTTGGAATGAACTACAGATTGTCAACTGAAAAAAGTAACAATAGTATTTCAGGTATGTTCAACAACCTTCAAACTCAAAGCCACTGACACAAACTGGAGAAGTTTAGCTTATTTGAAAAGCCAATTTAAGCTGGGCAGTAGCCTTTAAAATAAATTTTAAATCTTCATGTATACAACAATATTTTAAATATAGAAGTCATATTTGCATTTATGCTTTTTATTCATCATTTGGGTCCGTCCGTATACTTATGTCACTGTGAGTGTAAAATCCATAAAAAGGGACTATCCAAACAAGTTTGGGCAGACTCAGGTAACAAAAATAAGGGGATGGTCACACAGGAAGATGGTTTAGGGAAAGATTTATGTTAATCTTCACTGGAATAGCCTACACGTTGCAAAAATACTAGATAGTATTAGTCAGTATTTAAGTTTGCAATATTGTCTCTAGGTATGATCTAAGATCTAATACGGAGTGCTTATAATTCTTAACTAAAAATTACTTGTCTGACTTCAGAAACACGAACTCAGTACTCACACAGGATTCTATGAGAGATTTTTGAGAGAGCAAAAAGTATTTTTCATTTTGATTTAAAATCTGTGCAAGAATACTTAAAATAATGCTAGCTTGAACAAGTTCTAACAAACATTCATCACTGGTGACAATCAAGACAATGAAATAACTTTTTGGCTAAGTTGGATGTGAACTGTTCACGTGCTATAGCTGTCAGGTTCATGTAATATGCACACCTGCATAAAACATAATCTCAGTGCACAATTTTCAGAGAGAAGCTGAACCTTACCTTTGGTGACAGATGGAATGCTTTCTGAATCTGGATTATTTAAATTGACTCATCAGATTTCAAAAATATGTGAGTTTGTGTTCCCTAATCCATTAATTAAAAGAGACGATAGAGGAAAAAAATGCTTGGGGAGCTACTCTCTCAACTTTACAAAGCACAAGGTAAATGGAAAGAAAGTGTTCATCTTCTAAATACAGCTAATATTTTGTCATCGATAAAAAATATTTGTTGTCTCCCTTTGTCACTCAAAGCATGGAACAGTGCAGTTAACAAAATGTGAGTTGGGTAGAGCTGAATTACAGAAACAGGCAATTCACATCCAAAGAACAACCTGACATAACTCATGTATAAAATGCCACATCTCTTTAAATGCAAAAACCTAATAATGTAAGTAAATGTATCAGACTACAGAATTGTTTAGAGGGATATACTATTGTGTTTAGACACAAAAATACAACATGTATATATATTCTATTCCACAAAGAGAAATGCAAACTCATGAATCTCTATCCTGAACATAATCAAGATCATACACAGTAGATATGGCAGTGGGGGATGACCAGAAATGAACTGAAAAAGATTAAATTTAAATTAATTTAAAATCTATTAACTAAATGAAGACTTTTTGGCTCACTTAAAAAATAGTAAAATATATATTTCAATATTAATAAATTTTATAGTTTGTCCAAAATGTGAAAAAAGAAGTTATGTATTTTTAGAATTTGGTCAGCTATTCTGCATGTGAAATTTACATAGGTATCCTACTATTTATCTTCTATCAGAACAAGAAAACCTCTAGAGAACACACTGTAGAAGCTAAACCAAGAGTGAAATTCAGGTGTAATTTTCTGTACGATTCCCTGACACCAGAAGGCTTGCTGCTAAGTCTCCCTAAAACCAATCTGCAGAGATAAAACATGCAGTTAAACCTACAGTTAAGCCTTTCAAGTGGAAAGCTTATCCTGTGAAAAGCTGCATTTGAAGGGCATTGAGCAGAAGCTACAGTCAAGAGCTGTACCTGAAGTCACACAGTATCACTTTGTCAGAACAAAGAATATTTACTGCTATGACTATGTCACTGTACACCACATATTAAAGACGCTAATAAAATATTTCACAACAAAGCAAAATTATTATCTTGAAAAACTTAGCTCCTATTTTTCATCAGCTATCAAAAAAAGCTCCACCTGAATTTTCTGCAGCCACTAACCAGTTTTGAAACTGGTAGCAAAAAGCAAATTACAGGCTGTTTTTTAAGCAATTCAACGTGTTACATTAATAAATTATGGTTATAACCTAAATTTACTTTATTGTGACAACTCAGACAATGTAGATATGAATTTCAACTGAAATACCTGAATGGCACCAAACAATTATGTCTTTAGGAGCAATATCAGCAACAACTTGTATTACTTACTGGTATATAATAGATATTCATTTTAGGGGCTTCATTGGCAGTCATTAGCATTCCTAAAAAGAGATTTCCACATTTAAAAATATTGATCAGAAGAGGATAATACTATTTTTAAAAAAAAGCTCATAAAGTACATATTCTTGGCTTGCAATGGACATTAATCAAGATCTGTAATAAACTGTTGCATCAAATACCACAGAAAGAAAGGTGTAGTATCAGCCTAATTAACAAAGCTTAATTTTCTATATATTCATTCCCTTTTGTCTTCTATCTTAATTGTTCAGCACCACTTTAAGCAACACTAAGCCCTGACAAGTGCAGGCTGCCAACTTTCGTAACAAATGTGAACAGTTCATCCCTTAATACTGTTTAGAACAAGTCCAGTTAGAATTGCAGTTAAAAACTACATTGGACATAAAATTGCATTATTAATACATTGGTATTAGTACATGTGGTTATTTGTTTGGTTTTTTTTCACACACACCTCAAAAGAGCCATAAATCATAACATGGTTTACACCTTCATTCATATTTCATCTGGGGAAATAAATACAACAGCAGCTTCGCAACCCAAAACGAGATATAGGATACTGTGGCTTCAAAAGGAGTAATACTAGTCCTATAACTAAGCAGGGCAAATGTAGAATTTGAAGTATCTATGAATATACCCAAGAAACACCACAAATAAGGGGTTTACACACTCTCAATGTAAAAAAAAAATACTGTAGGAATACTAAAATCTGTGGAAAATCTCCTACTGCCACCAGAATTCTTGTAAATTCAAAATGAAGAACACTCTCAATCTCCTTCTACATAAAAGAGTAATAAGAACATTTGCCATATATTTTTATGTTTATCTCAATTCAGTCTTTCCAAAATAGCCGATCAACAGGTAATACAAAAGATTGATTATGAAGAAGAAAAGTGCCATCAAATTAGATAAAATTCTGATCTGAAAGAATTGTAACATATGCCACTGAGACTATGAATAATTGGGTCAATTACTACACACCCAGAGGGCAGAAATTTAATTTACACCCAAGTAGAGGAATGCAATTACCATGGGTGGAGTAATCCTTCCTACCTAATCCTTTTATTATAAATACACAATGCAGCTGGACTTATAATGCCAGAAAAAAGGGGGCTTGCTTTCCCAGCAAAGCAAGATATTTGTGAAAGCTTAGTCAGCAAATAGACTAAAAAACTATGCCTGGAAAGGTTTGCAGGCAATTTAAGGAAAAAGCAAGAATTTACAGCATATGCTTGAATAATACACAGAGTACTCCAGTATAGAGTACAAGATACATGCTCCCCTAACAGCACACTCACTACTATTTTATAAGACAAAGCATCTTTCCATTGACTGAATAGGAATTGTTAGGAATAAAGACAGAAATTAATTCTGCAGATGCTTCAAAGACGACAGTGAAGTAAAACCTCCTCTTTGAGAGTCTTCCACCAATAATTAAAGGAGGACAAAACCAGACTTCTGAACAGTATATGAGTGCATACTACAAGGGAAATAGAAGAATGAAGGTGAACAACTCTTAAAAGAGAAGTCTATTCCATGCTTTTTTATTGCTTTAGCTTGTTAGTTTTAATAATTTTTTATGGGAAGAGAAACCACACCCTAACAAACTACATAACAGCCTAGTTTGATTACTGTAGAAAGGAAATAAAGGAGAGGCTGTTTTCAGTACTAAGACCGTCTCTGGAAAATGGTCTGCAATACAGTATCATGAATGTAAAAGAATAAAAATGGGAGTATGAAGTGAGAGTATGTAGGAGCAGCAGTTTTAGAAAATGCAGATTTTTATCTTTTAATTTTTCTTACGCTAATTGGACACAGATTTCTATCACTGGAGATACTGTCAAGCTTCATTTATACTCTACAACTTAAATTGACTAAAGGCTAAAAGGACTCAGTAAGTAAATCTTTTTCCCCTTGCCCCATTCTGTTCATTTGTGACCAGAGGAAGATACTCAACTATTAAGAGATCCACTGAAATTTGTCATCATGTAGTTTGGTCAAAGATATACAAGGGTTTGCTTCCCAGGAAAGGTACTAATACTGAAGCTGGTTGGTAAAATAGTTTAAGTAAAAATGCTTAGCTATGACAAAATACCACAAAAAAAACCCAGTTCACAGTATACTGATCTTGAGTTTACAGTAACTGATAGAATTATAGAACCATAGAACAGTTTGGTTTGGATGAGATTCCCATGGGCTCAATTCTCAAGCTTGTCCAAGTATGCCTGGATGGCATCACATCCTTCAGCCTGGGGTCATCTGCCATTTGCTGAGACAGCTCAATCCCACTGTCTGTGTCACTGATGAAGATACTAAATAAAGCTTGTCCCAATACAGAGCCCTAAGGGAAACCACCTGTCACTGATTTCCACTTGGACATTGAACTGTTGACCACTACACCTTCTGGATGAGACTATCCAACCAATTCCTCATCCCCTGAATAGTCCATCCATCAAATCCTTATCTCTCCAATAAAAGTGAAAATGGAGTTTTTGCCTTTCTGAGCAGCAGTGACACATGAAGTGTTAAAACACAAGCTAGGCAAAGATCTCCTGGCTTTCCTGTGCCATGCCTCTAGAGGGGCTATGACAATGCTGGGGCACCAGTAAGAGCACTGAGCCAAACCATACTGATACTGAATCATGTTATATTTCCACCTTTCCACAACTGCAAACCCATTTTACTGAAAGCATTTCCTTATTTTCAGATCTTCAGTCATGATTATTTCTTAAACTCTGAACAAACATGAGGTGGTTCTAAGGCATCTCAAATGAATTTTATGTATTTATGATGACTATGTGATGCACCACCTCTTACCCTCATTCTCTCAGTTTCAACAGCAACATGCTCTACTTTTTACCCACTGTCTCCATGTAAAAAATACAACCCAGTTTTCTTCCCACAACAAGTTCTTACCAAAACCATCCACCTGTCCCCCACAGACAAGAGCAAAAGTAGCACTAAAATAAGCAGATGTGGGACATACAACTGGACTGCACAATCTAGATCTCAGTCACAGACTCGTGAAAAGCAATGTCCAATAGCAACATCAGGGAGATGTGCGCATTCAATTCTTTGTGCTACAAGATTTGTCTTGCAGAGTCTCATGAAAATCATTTCTGCAAAAGCACACAAGTCATGTTCACATACCACAAAGGCTGCAGAGCATCCACAGCTGAGTAATGCCCATCCTTGACATATTCAAACTCAACTTGACCTGAGCAATCTGATCAGACTTCAAAGCTGGATCTAACTTCAAGCAGGCCCTGTTTTGAGTAGGAAATATACAACTCCCAGGGGTACCTACCAACCTAAATTACACTATGATTCTACATTGACAAATAATTTTCTTCTGTTCCACTCCCTGTGGTGAGCTCTTTATTGATGCTGTGGGGATGTTAATTTGCTGCTGAGCTCTCTTTTAGATGCAACCAATAAGCTCACAGGTGAAACCTTGGTGAAAGGCTGAAAATCAGCCACTCCAACAATCTCTCTCTGCAGCCACCATGGATGAGGGTTTATCCATCTCCAGGGTGCACAGTCCACCCTGTCACCATGCAGTAATTCTCAAATACACCCACATGAACTCCTACATTCAACCAGGGCACATGGCATGTATTCTGCTCATAAGGTCAAAAATGCCCACCATCTTATCAAGGAAGTGTATTTAAGTGCTCATCTTATCCCAAAAAGAAAAAAAAAAAAAAAAGAAAAAAGGAAAAGAAAAACCTTCAACCCATTCTTAACTGAAGTTGGCAGAAACGACAGATAAGTTTTAACTTGCCAGAAATCTCACACTCACTTATCTACAATCTTAAATTTGAGCTGCTAGTATGAATCAAAGTCCAAGTTGCTTTGTCTTTACTGCTACCTCTCTCTAAGAGAATAGCAGCTTGCAACTCAGGCATTGTCTGTTTCCAGACTTTTGCTCTGTGCCATCCTAGCGGCCCTAACTTATTTCATCCTTTTTAGTACTGCTTTCTAAAAAGGAAGTAGGTATCACACCATACTAAAAGCAACTCATATTATGCAAGAAAATTAAGTCCAGTTGCAATCTGAAGTACAACCAAAGCATATATGCACATACAACCATCACTTTATAAAATATTTTACTCATAAATTAAGTTCTGGAAATCTTGGCTAAAAGCGATCCTCAGTTTTGATCTCTGAACATAACAGTATGAGATTCAACAAATCTGAAAAAAATCACAAAAACCATGCAAATTTATGCACTTAGGAATCTACACTTAAAACCAAAGTAACAAACCTAAGGGATGGCACAATTTAAGCACTGTATTTAAATCAAGGAAAGATCAAATTCTTGAAACACTTGACAAAAAAGTGTAAATTTGCTGTAAAGAGGTTTTTCCTACCTCTAGGAAGCAAGCTCTAACTCATCTGGGATTTAGTCAAGACAATAGGCCAAAACGTCTATTCTTATAAAATGAGTCACTTCAGATATTTGAAGGAGTAAAAGAGGCCAATCACTCAATTGACAGCACAGCAGCTTCTAACTGCAAAGAGGCTCCTATATGATACAGATGCAGAGGAAACAAGGACACTAACTGACAAATAACCCTTATTCTAAGTTCTCCCATAAGGAGGAAAGTAGACCTAAATTGTATCACCTAAACAAAGACCACACCTTGGGTTAACAAGCTTTTCCTTTTGAATTTAGCAAGACATTAATATACTTAACATACCTGAATTTGGATAAAGGCAGACATCATTTATATCATGTTCTGGCTCCATTGAAGTAAATATCTTTCCCTGAAATTGTAGGAAGAAAATAAATCATAAAGAATTCCAAACAATATAATTAAATTCAGTAAATCTAAACATTAATAATAGCTACTAGAGAAGCTAAGAAACATGATGGAATAAAGATGGAACAGATTTTGTAGAACAATAAGATGTTATTAATATCTGAACGTAACACAAGGAAGACAGTATTGTCTTTTATCTCTGATTCAATCTCTTACAAGGAAGGGCAGCCTACTGGTAATTGAAGACACAGCAATGTACAGTGGCACCTCTAATTTCTCAGCTTACACTTCTGTATTGAAAATATATGTCAGATTTACTTTATTTTATGCAAAAGTTCTGGGCACACTGTCAGTGTAACCCTCACTTTATTTAATTATGAATGTAGCAGTTTTAAGTAACTTTACTTTGCTAAGTATGATTAGCTGAGAAAATGGATTAGGAGTAGAATTTGAATCTGGAGCTTGGTTCTTCCACTTGTACTAATGTCTACATGAAATGAAATATAGCTCAGCACTTTATTTAGAAACTCAGTATTAAAGAGGTCTTGATATAAAATAAAAGCATTAAGAGCATAGAGTGGTATCTAGCTTAGAGCAGAATTGAAGTTATAAAGGTTACTTAAGAAAGAGGTAAAAGCAGGAAACAATGTTCTGAAAATAATAATTGGAACACAGTCTGAAAAACCCAGACAAAATACAGGTGCTCTTATAAGCCAACACACAAAACAGCCAGTAAAGGAAGAGTCTCTAACAACTGGACCACATAATCTGAAGCATGAGACTACATGCCTACACAATTCTAAATGAGGGACAGGAACAAGGTAAATTATGATCCTGTTCGTCTTTTTTTTTTTTTTCCTTCCCTGCAGCAATCCCACCTACCTTTCTGGGCCCTTCCTTTCCCTCCCAGTTACATGCTGTTACCCCACCCACCTCTGGTCTCTCCCTGATGATTAAGAGGAGTCCTCCTCCACCCTGGCCTCAGCAGACAAAAGCCTGGTGCTCCCCACCCCAAGGCACGTCTCAGCATGGGGCTATTCTGGTATCAAAGCCATATGCTCTCCACCCGCAGTCTGCCTCTGCACTTGGTTCTGGGCCAGAGGTAGTCAGGAACCAGCATCTGGGACAGATGGAGCCAGCTGGAACATACTCTAGGAAAGAGTCCAAAGCTATCTTTGCCTTCCAGCGGTGAGAAGCCCTCCCTTTTCCCACCAGAGGCCACCTGACAAACCTTACAGAGCTTCATTCTCAAAGAGGGAAATATACGTACCTAGAGAGGCCACTGCAGATGTTTTAAATAATAACCAATAATTTATTTGTTCTTTCAAACAGTAACAATTAACTGCAGAGGAGCTTACAAAAAACTACTTGTGATCACAGAAAAAATAAAAGAGGCTGTTGAAAGTTCATGAGGCAGCACAACAATACTGAAGTGACTGCCTGATATAATTAGGGAAAAAAGCCTCTACTACAACTCTCTTTATGTTTCACTATAAAGTTAGAAAAGCATAGATGGAGCATGTTTTTTAGAAGGAACACAATGACTACAGACATCCCCTCAAACCAAAACAAGTTACAATAGTGTTACTATGAATCTCTGGGGTAACAAAATATGCTGCCCCATAGAGCCATAGTAAGGTTCATTGACAGAAAGATAAGAAAGAGGACAGGATGATATAATGAAAAGAGTGAAAGAGAGTGAAAGAGTGAAAATTAGAGATTACAATTTCACTTAGAGGTGCAAAGGGCAAGGATAAAGACATTGCTCATTGCAACATAATCCCCTAATACAGGGTTATTAAAACACACTGTTATTTGGCTCCCTGCATAGTATCTGCTTCAGTATCCAAATAGGATCCTGTGAAAATAAGCAGTACCTGATTTTACTAGGTCTTTAATTAACTGATCTACCTTTGAAATTAACCCTACTTTGAGCAGGGAATTAGAATGAACATGTTTTCTCTGGTGAAAAAACCTAACTGGATGTATTCAAGAACATAGTGAGAAATATACAAACCAAGGCAATGGCTATGATAGTACTTTTTATGTTTAAATCCTTCTCCTGAAAGAAGCCTCTTGGCCAGACATGTACAAACACCTAAAAACCCCCTGAGACTACATCTTTATACCTGACAGGCTATTGAATAACTTCCCAGATGCTGATTTACTCAGACAGGACAAAATGCTATGTAAATTAAGAGACATTAAAACCTCAACTTCTTACACTGAATTTCAGCTTAATTAATTAAGCTGCACAAAAAACACTCAAAAACAACAAGCCAAAATAAAATCCCCCAAAACTCCCAACCCAAGTAAAGTAAAAATTTAAAAATCTGAATGCAGTAACATAAAACTACTTACTGTATCTTTGTTCCACATTTTTATGATTCGAGAATCCGCAGAGATAATTAAATCCAACTGATGCTGAAACTGAATGGATTTAATAGGCAGGCCATAGTGGTGATCTTTGACTATTAATGGATTACTAGACCGAAGATCATATAATAGGACCTTGAAGAATAAGAAATAAATTAAATTTATAATATTGTAAGACCATGAGGAAGTCATGCCCATCAGATCTTCACTAAACTTTAGCTAAACTTGAAATTTTACTTACATAAGCAGGATTTACATAAAATAAATAATTTTGAATTCTGAAAACAACTTATGAAGTGAGCCCAGTTTATTCTAACCTGGTATTTTAACATCAGCATGCTTCCATCTAGAAAAATTAATGAATTTAAGACCTAATCATCTTTCTAAATACTTTTTAATTTCTATTGAAAATAAAACAAAACTTTTTTTGTTTTCAATACTCTTAGTGTTTCATAATTAATAATATTTCACTTTCAGATTCCTGTGTGGTTGTTACATGATTTAAATTTTGAGACTCCCTTCCAGATTCAGTGAATATAACTTTCCCTCTGTGAAACACCACAGAATGTAATTTTTTATGTCAAGGAAAGTAGAGAGTATGGACCCTGTCTTCCAGAAATTTGTATTTTATCTCCAAAATTTCCTATGGAACTTGAGAAAGTTAAATCTTTCATATGTAAAGTGTGAATAACAATAATCTTTGGGAAAAATAATATTATCAGTTTATTTAATCAGAAACACCATCTGCAATAAAATTTGTCTGACTTGTACACTAACATAGCAAATACAATTCTCACACACATATCTGTTCTTGAAGAAGCTACAGTTTTCTAAACGCATGAAAATACTGATGATGGCAGGAAACAATCCCCACACTTCCCTTTAAAAATATGATGGCAACAACAAATGAATTTAAATTAGTCTTCATATCAAGATAAGACAGTAAAAATAACAGTTGAAAGACAACAATTTCTGGTTTTCTAGACTTTAAGACGAAGGAGATCACATATGTTGCACTGAGATGGTACTCATAGCCCCAAAAAGCAGCAACTTCCCCACACACTTGACTCAAGTCATAAGTCAACTGCAAATTTGCAGTTGTAGAGTATGTAGGTTATGATGATTTAAAGTGGTACCTACAAAATTCTGAAGAGTACAAGCATTTGATAAAATTACATTGCAGTTTGACTATTACTACTCTATACCTGTAATTTATGGCCTCCTAAATACTTGCAGTAATAGATATATATTGCACTCAATGTATTGATAGACATGGATTGGGAATTTCAAGAGCAGGATCTCCTAAGAACTGTGGTACATGAAGTCAAATCTACCTGCCCAGTAGATGTTCCAACAGCCATATTCAAAGCCCCATCAAATTTCAGTGCTGAAATGGATGGCAAACCTTCTATCCTGCAAAGCACAATGCTTACAGTTAGGCATACTTTCAATAAAGCCTGTAAATAATTTTTTTAATGTTAAAAAATAGCTAAGCTAATTCTTAGCTAACTAAAATAATTCACAGGTATCACTCAGAAATACTACTTCAAAAAGCTGCACTGTTTACATTCACAATGTGTATTTGTATACAAAAATAGCCACTACTACTTAGATCAGTGTCTAAGATAACTGCTTTGTGACTAAGAAAATCCTTTATTCACACTAGCAATGACAAGAGAATAGGCAGGTCATTTTAAAGCAAAGCGGGATTTATTTCTAAAACAACCAAAACTTCAGAAAAATCCAGTGAAAAGGTAGCCTTTACTCACTCTGTGTCTGCTGTCACACTGCTTAATGCACAGTCCAACAGCCCAACTCGATTTCTAGTTCTAGGATCCCAGCATTCCACTTTTCCCTAAACAGTTTAGAAAATATGGTTCAAGCTTATGCAGCAGATACTGGTAGTCTGAAAACATTTAAATAAAATTATGAATTATCTAATCTAAGGAATAATTAACAAAATTTCCTAGGCTGACATGAGTTGTTCTAATAATGACATACAGGGTGCACACATTTCATTTGTAGTTTTTTTCAATGCAATCTAAATGAAAATCACTAACACTAATTTTCTTAAGATTAATAGGGTACACATGCCAGCTAGTTTCTACAGATGGCTACACTGCAAAATGAGAGAACATTATTTTTGCTCCCGTCTGCAAAATCTCAAGTGCTCAGCAACCAAGTAACTCCAATATTTTATCTGCACTGTGCTCTGAAAAGTCATCTTTAACATTATCTATATCTACCATAGCAAATGAGACCAATTAAATTAATTAGGTTCACGATTTCTTCTTTTCCTCCTGCAAATTAATATCAAAATGAAACAAACACTACTGCCCTTTTCATAAAAGGAATGCAAACATTTACCTCAGCCGTCCCCATAGCAAACAAGAAGTGGACAGGATTTATGTCACAGGCATTACTCTCTCTACAACAGAAAAAGGAGCAAGTTTAATGACCTCTGAACAATTTAACACATTAACAACTAATAAGATTTCTGCAATCATGTACACTATTGTTCAGCCTGGAAAAGCAAAAATTGGACGGAGGGAGGGACAAATGGCAACGGCTTCCCATACTTAAGGGGAACTTACTAAAAATTTGGAGGCAGAGACAGTGCTGATTACTTCAAACAGGTAAGGTTCCAACTGGATGTAAGGATAATATTTTTATGCTGTAAGGACAATTAAGCACGGGAATGTGTTAATCATAGAGGCTGAGAAATTTCCATCTTTGGAATTTCCAAGACTCCCCTGAGAAAATTCACCTGAATTCATGAGACTGTGCCCTGAACAGGAGCCTGGGCTCTGAGTCTCTCTGCGTTCCTCTGCCTATATCCACCACCTACCACCAAGCCCTGCCACACCACTCTGCTCCACTATATTCTTAAACAACTCAACAGGACTCGAAGAAATCGCCTCAAGGTGCGCCAGGCTCAGATTGGATACCAGGAAAAATTTCTTCCCTGAAAGGGGCTGCCAAGCACTGGAACAGGCTGCCCAGGGTAAGTGGTTCAATCACCATCCCTGGAGATAATGAAAAGACATGCAGATGAGGCATTTGGGGATATAGTCTAGTGGTGGACTTGGCAGTGTTGAGTTAATGGTTGGGCTTGATGATCTTAGAGGTCTTTTCCAACCTAAATGAATCTCTGATTCTAATTATGTCAAAAGATCCTTATGAATACTTATGTTCTACAGCTTACATCTCCAACATGTTCTGTCTGACCAATGGTCTCCTGTCTCTCACCCAAGTATTCTGTTTCTCAGCAGGGCACCCAAGAGCCCTGTATTGCGACAACAATTCTTCCAAAGTACAAATATTTCGTTCTTTCTACACTACTTATCCCAGCACTTTTCAACTTCTTCCATTCAAAGCTCTCTATCTCTGATTCTGTAACTCATCCAATTCCCTCACCTCAAAATCTTCCCACAACTCAAGTCTCATCTCTCTAATCCAGATTTTACTTTACACCCTTACCTCTCCCATTCCAGGATTTCCCCTTTTTTTCCCTCCTGTTGCTCAGTTTTTTATTGTGCCTTCCCAAATACTTCTTCATCCATTAAGCTATTCTGCCCACCAGCTGTTGCCCACCAACAAGCCACTCTATCTAGTGAAGTCTGTTCTTCTCATCTGCCTCTCCCCACATGAAAAAAGCTCAGTTCCTACTCTGGTAGGGTTTTCAAAAGAATCAGACACATGCTGGAGATATAAAAATTCTCTTTGGGCTACTTCAAGAGCAGAAGGACAAAGACATGTCTGGGAAAGTACATACCCTGTGGGTAGATCTCTATATGATGGCTAAATTGAGTAATAATGGCAAAGTTTCAATGAAATGTTCTCAAGATCAAGTTATATAATACCTATTTAGTCCATATTAAGCAATTTTAAAACATCCACAAAAGAAAATTCAATTAAACATAAAAACTAGAACAAAAAAATTAGAGAACATAAAATGAAATGAGACTCAAACTCAGCATATATTCATTTTCAACTGTGCAAAGCATTTGGGCAGCTTTCAGTACTGGTGGTGAGCATGCTAGAAGTCTGCTTCCACCTGGTGGAAAGAAGAAAGAGGTCATGCATTACACAGAACTTACGAAGCTTCGGTTTGCAGGGAGTTGAGAAATCTTCCTTGTTCCAGATTTAGCCTGTACACTTCAGAACTACAAAAGAAAAACCCAAAATTACTCTTGTGTCTAACAAATACTGAAAAACATGGCTGTAAATTTAGAGGCATTGTAAAGATTTTTATTCACAGTCTAATTTTGCCAAATATACAATTTTCAGAATTCACAATTTGCAACAACACAAATATATACTTCAGTGTTCAAAATACAGAGAAAAATGTGCATGTTCACCATTTATTTATTATACTTCAATATCCTACCAATTACTATTTTTCCAGGCAAAAGATACATTAACTCATTTCTCAGGACCTTTTAATTTCCTGTGATTTAAGTTACATCTTGAATTTCTACTTACTTTGTTTGAAACCCTAAGGATCTAATTTTATTTTTACCGTGTCTTTTCAGAAACCCAATTATGTGATTTAACTCACACTTCGCAGCAATAAAAGACCAACCGGGATAGGAAAAGTTATTTAATTTTCCTTACTTAAATGCTAAACACTTTTTAAAACAATACACTGACCTGCAGGTTTTAATACAAATTTGCAAATACATGATATACATGGTTTAAGAATAAAAAAAAAAAAAGCTTAAAAATAGCATGGGAAACTGAATTAATTTTAATCTTCCCACATTTTCTACCCCTCACCATTTCCCTTATTAATTTGGAAGGAATTGCCACTTTTTCCACTTTTTAGCTTCTCTAATATTTTAATGTTCATTTTATTACTGGAAAACACTGCTAACAAAACTGAAACAAAATATTCCACTTAATACCTTGCTCCTACGAAATACAGGTCACATGATGGGTAGTGGTAAGAGAAATCTCTACCAAATTTTGGTATTCTTGTCTTGTAGTAATGGCCATGTTGTGAATGAAACTCCACAAATCTGCCACACTGCAAGAAGACAATCTGAAAATAAAACAGAAAGCACTGAAATATACAGAAACAGACAAGTATCTCCCCAACTTGTCTTTCAGCACAAACTTCAGTGATTTTTTTTCAAACTCATGAAAGCTTATCACAACTTATTCAAACAATTTCCACTAAAATGATAGAATCAACTAGCGCTTCATCATTCTCACTAGCCACAGCAGGGTTTTGTTAATAAACATTATATGAATATTCACAAGAGTAAATGAGACACCCTGAAAGTGACTCTGCAGTCAGAAGCAGCACAGTTATCTCACACTCTGCTGCACCAAAATTAATGTTTCTACTTCCTTCAAGACACTGCAGTTAGTGATTTCTTCCAGGTACAAAGCTGTGCAGACACCAGTACATTCACATGGACTAGGCACATGAGCTACACATCCTGATGCACAGCAGCATTCCAGTAAATGACACCAGTGATCCTTCTACATTTTTGTTCTTTGCCAACTGAATAAGAACATTGTTTCTTTCTGAAACTTAGACAAACATCTCTGTCCCGGAGAAACCTACAGGGAGGCATAACTAGAGAGCTCAATCTACCCCAGTAAATAAAAGAGGCCAGGTCCTGCTGTTACGCTCCTTATGGCAGGTTAACATGGCACATACCCACAGGAAGGGATTCTTCCCCCCCCAGAGACAGGATCACCCCCATCACCTGCTGCACTCATGCTGCACCTCAAACTATGGCACCGAGCAATGGAGGAACAGCTGGCCTGGCCCAAACTCATGCCATGCATGATAATCACAGTCAAACCTTTGGTCTCTGAGCCTCATGCCTATTTAGCTTGGATTAGAGAAGGGATACTTTAGTTTAGCCTGTGTAGTACATGCATCTTCTAAAAACAGTACATAGCAAATATCTAAAATTTTCTACTGCTGTATTACATTGTTGCAATGCAAATAAGGATGAGAAACTCAGGGAAGTGAGGTTAACTTAAACATTAAACTTAACTTTAAAGTAAGTTTTATTTAAAGTTACTTTAAATCTGTCGTCTTTATAAATCTGTATAATTGTCTTACCGCTAATAATTTTCTATTTAAACACAAATTTCTACAATATTGGACTTGAATATATTCACGTTCTCTTTCATTAGTAGTGGATAGAGGTCACTGTAAATCATGTTTGTCTTTCTTCTTACTAAATTAATTGTGGTCACCACCAGAAAACTACAACCTAAAGCACTGACACTGATGTGTGTCAAAAATATTATGTGGAAATACAGGTCTCCTGGCAGGAGGCTGTGGGAAAAAATATACTACACTCTCTCCCAAGTCTAAAACTTATTCCAAGTCTAAGACTTTTAAGCCTAAAACTCAGAAAGGCACAGAAATGTAACTGGCTTTATGGGTACTAATCTGTATGAAAGAAAAAAGGTGCTCTCACTGTGAAAATGCAAATAAGCCTCAAAGGTTTTTCTCTCCAACAGCCTTACAGGGATGGCAGGAACAGATTTGGAGAGACACTATTTTTCCTGGCTATGAAAGGATGCTGAGAAAACCAAGAGGGCTACCAAGACTGACAAGGGACAGAATCCAGGACAAAAAAATATCCCTCTTTCCAATAGCAACAGTAAAAACTCAAGATTTTCCTGGGCAGGAACTAAAAATTCTTTATGACAATGTAGAGCAGAATTGCAACAATTTATTCAATAAATCTTTGGAACCACCATGCCTGTAGATTTTGACAGAACTGTTCAAGCATTAAAATGACATTTTAAAGACCCATTCCAATTGATACTTCTATGATTCTAAAAATTTCACGTGTAATTTCTCGAATATCGTTCCCTCTTTCTAACATGTCCACAACACTACGACAGCCACTTGAAGTTTATTTTTCTTTCTGATGATTTCTTAAGTTTTAGTAAAATAAAATTGAAAACATAAAGATTTCATGAAGCGGAAAAAGTAGGGCTTTAGTCTGAAATATAGCACCCATTTCAGCTGAAAACACACACACCTTTCAGTTCATAACCAGTCAGAAACATTTGGGAAGACAGCATGTTCCTCAGTCTCCCAAATGACTATTTGGTATGTAGAGCCAGAAACATTTCCCACCAGACAGACAAGTGGGAAGCTACTGTGAAGTATCAGCCATTACCTTCTGCTACTTGAATTCATGCACTTCCTTGGAAATCTCACAGGAAAAATGCAAAAAAGCTACAAGGCTAGATGATCATGTCTCTGATCAAAGAGCAGTATTTATTAAAACAAACCTATACCTGAAATGGTAAGGTCTTTTCACAGAAAAAAAGCGTTAAATAAACACTTGGGTGATTCCTTCAGGTACAGCACTTCATTTAAAAATAAAACTAAAGAAAAAAGATATTACTTCTCTCCACAATTTTTGCTTCATATGCTCATCGTCATGTCTATAACAACACTGACAAATCAGGTGGTTAACTTACTCATAGCTACCTCACCTTTCAAAAACATTGTATGTGTGCATCACTTGGCACAAGGGATTGTGACTAAGTGTTAGCTCAGAAAGAATAGTTAATTCCATTTTTCACATTATTTTCCTTGTAGGATAGATCACTATTTGAGGTTTTTCTCTTCAACAGACAAAAGACTTTAAAAGTTGTAAAGTATAGCACAAAGACACAAAGAAAACAAACAAAATTTTAAGGGCGCAAAAATGTTTACCCTGCTTGCTGTTTTTAAAAAAAACATTTTTCTTCCAAAAGCTGTGTTGATTGACTGCCTTTACTATATATGAAAACGCATTTTAATATACATACTAAACAATTTTTTTATTTATACACTGAAAACTATGAAACATACCTTTGAGTAATCATCTGATAAAATCTCAAACGTAACCACTAGAGGAGAGAGCAAGAGAATTTTGAGTCAACTAAGCAAGCAAAGTTATTTGCAAACATTGGCATAATCCTGAAAACATTTAAACTCATTCTAATCTTTAGTCATGTAAGTACTCCCCACAGGTGTCACTGCATAATGCAGGCATTAATCTTTAGCAAGATCTCTAATTATGTAACTTGATTTGCAAAACAATAAGTAGTTTTCTAAAACTTTAGAAACACATGAAGCATCCTGTAATCTTTTTATTGCTCTTGTATACTTAACATGTTCCTCAACACAATGCTCAACCATGTAGTTTATCGGTGTGGGACATGTCTAATCAAATGGTTTTCAGTAAATATGTGGTCCAGGGAGCTTTGGTAATCCATCAAAGATGATAAAAAATTACGAGTTTGGACATATATGCATAAACTTGCACACGCAGTCCTTCCAAGGGGTAAGCACTTTCACAAAAGAAGGCTCAAAAAAAAATCACTAGTGTGAAAGCTACTACACACATTGAACACTACCATATTGAACTTTGCCTAGTTTTAATTGAGCTGAGTTGGGAACATTAGGGAGTAGCTGCTTCAGCTAAATTAGTTCTATTTAAATGAGATAACTCATTTAAAGTTACCTGAAGTGACTCTATGCTAGACTTCAAATTAAACATACTTCTGCAGTCTACCAAGAAGCCAGTTCAAAAAAATTTACTTTAATTAGCAGCAAGCATTTATAATTACAGTGACTTCTACTCTTTTAAAGAGGGTTTCACTCTTGCCATACCTTCCTCTCCCCAGCCTCTCTGAAACCCTGCCTAACAGTGTACCTTCACCCTACATGACTTCTTGTAGTCCTGAGGCAGAGAGCACAAAAACACCCCCGTGCTCTTATTACAATCTTTATTTCTCGCATCACTTTCACACACATCAAAGTTTGACCAGTTCAATTCTTCTGTAATGAATGTGCTCATGTTCTCATTGTTTTGGTCACCCCTATATCCCAGCTTTCAGTCATCAGTCTTCAAACAGAAAAACCTGAAATAACAACCCTCCCACCGCCCTCCCCCCGCCCCGCAAAAAAACCCCAAAAAACAAAAAACCAAAAACCAACTAAACAAACAAAATAACCTTCTAATTCCTGAAATTTAAGCACCCTAAAAGCTCAGAGCTGTAGCAGCTCCTGCCCTGCTGTAACTGCCAGCTGATTGTCCCTTTCCCATTGTCTAGATGGCTCCTTATTTTCCTCACCACAGTTGTTCTCCCACCAAATTAGTAGCAAATAAGGTGCAATTAGGGCCTTGGCCATGCTACCATCTACCCTAAGTATTTGTTTCCAGAAAACATACAGAAAACCAAACCAGCAAACAAACAAACCAACACTCCCCTCCCCCCGGAAATTCTCTTTACTGTGTAACTCACCTACTGAGCTGGGCTCCAGAGAGAATACAGAGCAACCCACAGTGCATTCTCCTACCTTACTGCTTCACAGAACAGGTAAGAAGGGAGATCTTGCCACCACCCAGCCATTGAACCTTTGTCACACTCACCAAACAGAACACAGACTTCAGCCACATTCACCCTCTGAGCCCCAGACTTTCTGGCTCAAGGTAGATTTTACATCCCTGACACCTTCTTTTCCAGGCAAGGAAAGAACTTTGAAATCAGAATAAAGGGGAAAATTCAGGGATGAAGAGTAGATGGTTTTACTCTAGATTCCTGTGTTCCCCTGAAGTTCATTCTGTCTCCTCAGCACAGGGAGCAGAATTTCTGCTGGAGTCCAACCTGAATTATGTATGACAGACATGTACTAACATGCACTATTATGTACTAACAGCCATGGCTTATACTAACCTTCAGAATCTAAACATCTTTCAAATTTCTGGGATAACTGATAGGTATCAAAACAGCGGACCCTGGGCTTGTAGGTGCCTGAAAGAGTAATTAGATGTTTGATTAAATAAAAAGTTAAACAAAAAGATAACACAAAAGCATTTTTTTCAAGTATAATGTCTTAGATATATAGGCTTTACTGTGTTTCTACTATAAGTCTTCTGACCTTCCCAAAGCCTCTGTGACTGGAAGAACATACCTCTTAGTAACACAACCTTACAGCCTGGTTTCTGTAAGCACCCTACTAGTATGCAGGTTCTTCAAGCTACCAGATACATGGTACAGAATCTAGTAAAACCTTCCAGTAAATCTAAAAGAGCAAGGCTCTTTATGTTATTAACATCTACTAAAGTATTCATGTTTGCATCCCATTTTGACAGTCACAAAATGCAGATTATCCTCCTCCTATAAAACAATACTCAAACAATGATGTTCAGGAGTTATTTAACATACATACACTAAAAGTAATTCAGAACTTAGCATATAACTGCATTATAGACTGATTTGTTTTATTAATTTTTTATTTGTATTATAAACTCCGGCAGCAGGGGAGTTGGATTAGATGATCTTCATAAGTGCCTTCCAACCCAAACCATTCTATGATTCTAAGAATGTATGTATTCTAAAGAGAAGTGTTCCACAGCACCACTCTCAAGACAGCTGTTCTATCACATGTTAAGAGTATGCTTCCAGCAGAAAGTCCAGTTCCACACTTTAAAACAAACTCTTTAACAATTCTACCTGAAACACTCAGTCACTCTGCACCCAAGATTACCTAGCACTTTTGGCCTCTGTTAGAGAGACTGCTTGTTAACTCACCAACTGCCATAATATACTGTCCATCTCTTGATACCTTAATCTTTGTGCTAATAGTGGGCATTTCAAAGTCTTGAATAAGTTCAATTCTTCTACGGATATCTGTAAAGAAAAAAAAATTGTAGAATCAGCACAATTCTATCAGTTTAAAAAACTGTAACAGTTTCCTAAAGAAGCATGTTGAGTTAATTGAGTGCAGGGAATATCCTTTACGGATATTGCAACTACCACATGATTAGCAGTTTAACACAGTCTGCTAACCCTGAGAAGCAGACTACCCCGTGAAAAATAAATTAGTACTGCAAGACAACTGCGTAACGAATCATTATACAACACAGTAGCAAATACTCATTGCACTCTTTCACAATTAAGGCCTTGTACATAAGGTATTCCATACCCCATTACCTCTATGCATTTTTTTCTTGGTTAAGTTTCTTGTATAACACTCCCTGTGAATCCAAATAGCCTTTTTTATTTTGTGTAAGAAGCTTAGGCTAAAATGATACAGTCCTGCTCTCTAAGATTAGCATAGCATCACAAAGAAGTTTATGGTCTGATTTTAATGTAAGGGACAGCATGGAATTCATCCATCATGTTTCTGTTACAATCCACAACCCAAATATTTAATGTCTAGAATTTAAAACACCACTGGTTATACAGTGTTCACGTGAAGCTATACCAGAAGTCAAAATAACTATCTGTAGTTTAATTCTGTAGTTTTTATATTATGACTTAGGGATAACTTCTGCATATCAGTCAGTGAGGAGTCTCCTCTGGGCCTGCATGTTATGTATGTGGAGTAGCCGAGTGCGAGGGGAAAACTCACCCACATCTTTCTTCTGTAAAGCTCTTTTCTTCCTGTCAGAGAGCCACTGCAAGCAAAGGTATACATCAGTCTTGAGCTCATTATTCATACAGGAACCCGAGAATCAAAGTTTACCCAACCATTTGAAACATAAGACATTTAGGCCGCTAATTCTTTTATTTTCTTGATTATCTTCCAATTTCCCTTCCACTGATAAGTTTAACCATTCCACACCAAGAAAACGTACAAGGTCGTGCTGCTTACGGGTTTGTGGACCAGCACCGCTATAGCCAGAGGTTCACTCATTTAAACTGCATATCTACACTCATTTAAACTGCTTATCTAATATAAGAAACACTCAAAGCTGTTTCCCGGTAACGATCCCAACACAAGAGCACATGGACCGGGGCAGGTCAGCCAGGCCGGGCCGGGGCTCGGCCCCC